>NC_091689.1:18302727-18605757 GCF_041296265.1 Equus caballus | reverse complement strand
ATAAGACAAAGATGCCCATGATCACATTACTGACCAATGTCCCATAGTCTTAGCCAATGTCCCAGAGTCTTAGCTAAGAAAAAGAAAGTTATAATATATAATGAGAAAAGCGAAACAAAAATATCATTATTTGAAGATGATATGACTGCCAATCTAGAATATGGAAAATCAATCAAAAGAATCTTTCAGATTAATAGAGTTCAGAAAGGTAGCTGGATACAAAATATACTGCTTTCCTATTTACCAGCAGGGTATTTCCTCCTCATTTTTATGCCAATACATAATATTTTTTTCTATTGCCAATTTGTTCTTTGCTAACATTAAGAATAAGTTAGAGAAATAAAGACATGGTGGATAATGTGTCAGGAAAAATGGATGAAATACTGCAAGCAGCATGACAAACAGCATGGCACGTCAGCTTGGTCTCCTCTGCCCATTGGCTTTGTGAAGTAGAAGGGCGGGTGTCATTGGCTGGGAGTGGCCAGGAATCGCGCATCAACACAGTCCATGCCCATAATGCATCTTTATCTCGAAAAAGACACATGAACTATTGGGGAATCTTCCTTACCATCTTGCCACTGACTGTGGCCTCCAGAGAATCCACCAGCTCTGCTGTGACTCCAATGAGATTGTGGTAGTCCGCCTGGATCTTATTGTACCGTTTCAGGTATGTCATTGACCTTCGCTCAGCTTCTACCAGCTGCTGGTGGAGCTGCTGCAACATTTCTAGGAAAATAAATTATATTTACATTAAAACAAAACAAAAAAACAATTATTTTTAAAAATCCCACAAAATAAAAAATAATTATATTCTTTTCAACGGAATATCATACCTACTGTCAGAATATTTTGTTGTAACAATAAACTCATGTTTTATACTTTACTTTGTGTTTAGCACTTTACTCCCATTTCATGCCACATTTAATTGCAAAGTGCTTCATAAACACTGACTTTCGATATGTTGTCTTTAGTAGCCCAATCGACTCATACCGGTTTTCCTAACAAAATCTATTTTCCTGACTGAACCCCATGCAATTTCTTTTAGTTCTTCTATGTGCAAGAAACTAACTCAAGATTTCTTTCTGTAATCAGCTCACAAAATGGCTGAACCAAACCTATGTCTTCTTCTCTGTTTTTGCCCTGGGAGGTCGTCTGGGGCACAATTCATAACCACAGGACAGTTCCTTGTTTTAAGTAAAGGTTAGGGGCTGCCTGACTGATGCTGGAGAAAACTAGAATCTAGAATGAGGTAAGATTCCAAGTGCTCACTCGGCCAGTTTGATTAAAGCATAAATCACCCCACCGGCCCTTGAGCAGGCAGCCTTGGAAGGTTCTAGAATTCTCTTCGTAGAATCCAACACCCCCACTATCCCTCGGGCAGCACCTGATGACCAAGCCACCCTGGGCACAGTTGGGTCAGGTGAATCTTCTTCCGTGTCAGCACTCCTTTGCCCCATCCTACTTCTCCCTTCCCTGGAGGGCCACGTTTGAATAGAAGGAAATGATGCTGCCCCCAGACTACTGTCCCAATTCAGGCACTGGGTAACACTGAAAGTCTTCATTTTAGAACACATTTCATGTATACAGAGAAAGACTCTTAAATTATAAGGACCTGGGCTCAAATCCCTACTCTACCACTTTCTTGCTGGGTAGCCTGGGGCACAACATTCAACTTCTCTGATTCTCACTTTTCAACCTATAAGAAAATGGGGAAAATAATAATGACCTTGAAGAGTTATTGTGAGGAGTAAAAGAAGAAATATGCTCACAGTGTCTAGCACAATGTTGGCCCATAGCAGATGATCAGTAAGTGGCAGCCATTGTTATTATTTCCTTTCATGGGAAGGGGTCAAAGATTTTTCTAAATGTATCTCTGTGCAAGTAGATCACTTGAAAAAGTGGCAGAAGAGTTACATGCTCAAGCAGTGGTGTGCAAATTTTGAAATATATCAGAATTACCCAAAATAAAGATGATCAAGCCTCACCTTCAGAGACTCTGATTTTGTGGTTATTGGGTAGGGACTAAGTATCTATATTGTTAAAAAAAAAAAAAAACTCCCCAAATGGTTCTGGCACATACCAGAAGTTTGAGAGCCACTGTCCTGAACTACTATTCCTCCTAATTTGTGCCCTAAACATCTATGAGGAGCACCCACATTCAAATCGTATCTCAAAAACTTTCATGTTTCATGATCGTTGATGTGCAGAAGTAAAATATTTTAACTATTAAAATCCAAAATATCACATAATAATGAACTGTTACTATTATTTAGCACCCATCAAATCTCAGTATTAAAAGATAACTTGAAAAAGTCATCTGGCACAAATTTACACCCAGTATTTGAACCTCTGGAGAACATCCCTGGAAATCATTTATCAAGCTTCTCCTTACATGTTCTTAGGGACAGGGAGTCATTACCTTCTTCCTACACCAAGTATTATTAGAGCTTTTTCATATGTAAAAAATTCAAAATTACATAAACTAGAACTTCCAACAATGAAAATTCTACAGAATACTCATAATCCCATTTTGTGGTAGTAAATATTAGAGAGTATCTGTGTGAACTTTCTCAACAGGTACCAAGTAGTAGATAATGAAGGAAGTACCAAAACCCATTAGCTGGGTCACGTGACCTCCCAAATCATCAATGTTAATGCCATCAAAGTAGTCCCTCTCTAAAAGAGACTGCACAAAGGAATTCTTCCCCTCAGAAACTCATTGTACAATTAAGGGACTACTTATGGAACGTTGCCTTAGGAGCCCACAAGTGGAATTTATGGCAATTTCAAAGTATGGCACACCTGCGGGAATAGAGACTGAACTGCCAGCAGCCTATAGGAAGGAGAGAAGCCAGCAGTTGGGCAGAAACATTTGTGACCACTTCAAAGACACCACTTACCCAAAGAGCCCGCTATCCCGACCCCACCTTGCAGACACCTTAGCTGGCTACAAACAGGACCTGATCATCACTGTAAGCTATTTGGGCCACAGCTCAAAACATCAACTTTATTTCTGAGCATTAAACAGAACTTTGACTCTTTTTTCCCTGTCAAAAGTTTTATGAGACAAGGACAACTAAGCCAAGACGCCTTGCCATGCAGGATCTCAGCTTTTAATGAGATGTCTTATTCCATGTTATTTTAACGAAACTGTCTTAGTCATGCTAGCAAAATTTATTAAGATTCTTCACATTTCAAAACTTGTGACATAATTTGTGCAAAAGTCCAAAGAATTGCATTCCAAGGTTTAAACAAGAGATATATACAACTAAAAGAATACCAGTTAAGGTCACAGAAAGTTCTCTAATTCCAGCATGCGATGAAGCAATAACAAAGTGATGGAGACCTTCCTACAGTCAAGCAGTTAAGTTTTCTCGTACTAACATTCCTACTTTACTTAGGTGTATTCCTTTTTTTTCTCTTTTCTTTTTTTGGAGGAAGATTAGCTCTGAGCTAACTGCTGCCAATCCTCCTCTTTTCGCTGAGGAAGACTGGCCCTGAGCTAACCTCCGTGCCCATCTTCAGGTACTTTATATGTGGGACGCCTACCGCAGCATGGCTTGCCAAGCGACGCCATGTCCGCACCCGGGATCTGAACCGGCGAACCCCGGGCCAGCGAAGTGGGACGTGTGCACTTAACCACTGCGCCACCGGGCCAGCCCCCTCCCTTTCTTTTCTTTTCAGAGCAGACGAGATTTAATTTTAGAGACTCCTTGGCTGCTCAAGACAAAATGAGACATTTTAAAATACGGACTTGTTTTTTAACCTAATATAAAAACCTAAAACCACTCACTCTATCTTTACGATATACTCTTTCTTCTTGTACTCAGATCTAAATCAGCTCTTTGCTATTTTGCTAATCCATAAATACTGGATGAAGAAAGTTGTGACTTACAACTACGAATACAGGTTACAATTTTTAAAAATACTACTTAGGGCTCTGAACTCCAGAAAAATGATCAGTTGCTCATTTTCTGAAGGAGCCAAATCAATTAATGACAGATATGCTATAAGATACTATTTCTACATCCTTTTTAGGTGGCTAGGTGAAAATAATCAATATGCTATATTGTCAACCTAAGTCTTTGTTCTAAACACTATTTTTTAACGTAATTCCTTTTGAGAGAATTTTCCATTCTAAGCCCTTTTCTTGCCTTCTTCAAAAGCTTATGGAAATCTCACTTTATCCATGAAACCTGTCAAGACACATAGAATAATGATATTACCTAACCATCCAATTAAAAAAAGAACCACCACCTAAGTCTAGAAGTGAGGGCATGTCTGTGCCTTGCGGCCATTGCAGCCTGCGCTGGTGACAAACTAGCTGTCGTGACACTCGGCCTGGTTCAAGTGCCCTGCAGTGCTAATCTCTGATCTCCATGGCAATACTGCCTTTCAGGGTTTATTCAGCTATAGACACACACTGTGCCTGCCAGACTCAATTCCACAGACATTCTGCTTGGCTATCCCCAGAAAATTCAATTAAAATCAAACTCAAAGAAGGCTCGGAAACCCCAGGCTCCTTGCGGAAATTCCAAATCAAAGATCTGTAGAAAAACACAGGCTTTTCTTTGCATTTCCCCTTTCATGTTTATTTTGTCTGCAAAATTGGGCCACTTATCAGAGACATAACTGGTTCCCAGCAAAAGGCTGCCCTCAAAAACTGCAGGGTATGCTGGGGTGACAGGAGCTGGCAGAAACTCAGGAATCGGGGAGAAGTTGCTTATCACCTTCCCTCCCCCATTGCCTAGGAGTCCAAAGACCAAATCTGAACAGGGACTGAGCAGAGTCAGTTAAGAACCAAGGCAGCTCTGTGGGGCCCAAAGGATGCAGGTAGGGTGGCGGTTTTAAAATCTAACTGCAGGTCTTCGACGCTCCTTCCCATCAACGGGTGGAATGCCATTCTCCTTCCTTTGAACCTACGCTGGCCTTAGGAATTCGCTTCTAATGAAGAGAAGCCAGCAGAAATGACACTGAGTTACTTCAGAGGCTGCGTTAGAAAAGGTGACACAGCTTCCAACTGGCTCTCTCTGGGGACATTCACCCTTGCAACCCAGCCACCGTGCGTGCCCTGAGGAAGCCCAGGTCACATGGAAAGTCCATGTAGTTGTTCCAGTCAAAGGCTTCTGCTGAGATCCAGCTGAAAGTCAGCATCAGCCACCTTGTGCACACGGGTGAGGAAGCCTTGGAGATGGCTCCACCCAGCCCTGTCTGCACCCATGAGACACCCGAGGGAGAAGTGCCTAACTGAGCCCACAACTCCCAGACCACGCAAGATGATGATAATAATAATGAATGGACTTGGTCGTTTTATGCCACTGAGTCTGAGGTGGTTTGCTAAGCACTCATAGAACTAGAACTAGTGGACAGAGGAGCAGTGCCAGGAGTTGCAGTAGGAGAGCCAAGTGCGCAGCCCCGTGTAAGAATTCCAGTTGTGCTGGATGCGAGAAAACCGGCACAGGACCCACTCTAGCCAAGGCCTGGGAACTGCCCCAACACTGCAGGGAGCAGGCCTGAGGAGCTGAAGAGACCACTAGGACTTATCCTCAGGCATCACTGTGCGGGGGCAGAGCAACCTCAGGGAGCTCCAAGGCTGCAGCCTGGTGACTCGGAGCATTCCATGTTGACCCCAGGAGGCCGTGTCTGTACCCCTGCTCCTCCTCTGTGTTCAGGTCTGGGACCGAGAGAAATAATTCCTGAGACTGGCTGCTCCTCCATGAAGGGCCAGTGGGGCCTGTCCCCTCTCAGATACAGGAGGAGCGGCACAGCTGGCAGAACCAGCTGCACACTTAGAACTGCTGGGCTGGAGATATGCGAGGCTGCACAGGGCGAAAACATTCTAACTCTCCTCCTCGGAAGCTACTAAAGCTGCCCTGTGTCGAGTCTGAAGCACTGCTCATTTGTCCACTCCCCGGAAAGCAAAGAGCTAAATAATTTACTAACGCGTCCTCTTCTTAGCAAATTTTAACCTTCTAAAAAAACCACTGAACAACAATGGCAGGAAGTGTTGACATCCTCTCTAACATTACTCTGCTGAGAAGAGGGCACACGTGCTATTTCGTGTAGTAAAACTCCACCTGCTGGCAACTGAGGAGTATGCCACACATCAGATACCCCTCCCGCGGGTATCATACACCTGTAAGAACACAAGCAGCTTTCACGATGCAGTATCAAAGACAAAACTCAGGCGAAGAACCCCAACTGTGGCCACCAATTCTGTTAACTAAAGTTTTCCTCACCTTTCTGAAAAATGAACAGTTCTGGTAAAAAATTACTGACCATGGAAAACCATCATTTTATGCTAAAAGCTTAAGACTGGAATTCCTACTTTGAATGTAAAAAATGGAAATGCTTTAAAAGAACGAGAACTCCACATTGCTTCTGAGATAAGACACCATTAATCTAGTTCAAGGTCAATGGGAAAGATACTAACAAAATTCTCTCCCCACTCATGCTAGTCTGTGCCTTCTAACCGTGTGGCTACAGTGACGTCCCTTTGGCACACTGCTCGGATTCTCTTCACTTCTCCAGGTCTTAGTTATCTGACACGCAAGATGAAGCTAACAATACCAGCCATCCTGAAAAGTGGGGCTCAAGGAATTGCAGGTAAAAATGATTGCAAAGCACTTCACAAATATTTAGACTTTTAAAGTCCTCCTTTGCCAAGCCCTGGGTATTCTCTCCATCCTGTTACTGAAAGCTTGAGTTGGTAAAGCTGTTACTAAAAAAATTTCAGTCTAGATGATTTACCTTTGTTACTTTGTCCATTCTCCTTCTGGGATGAGGAAGAAGTTTAGGAAAACAGGCATTCAGGATACAGTACTCAGGGCATCTCACATTGTGGTGCCAATCTGCGAAGGAGCCTCGGCATGGTAAAGAAAGAATTCCCAGGACAGTGAAGGCCACGTCTTCACGTTGCTATAAATGACTGAGACAGTTAGCCGACTTCTCAACACTTCATGACTCCCTCTCAGATAAAGCCTCTTCTCTCCGTCTCAGTCACTGCTGTGTGCACCCAAGTCTTGCCCTACTTCAATAGCTCCTAACTGGCCTCCTTACCCTCTTCAAAAGACCTTTCCCACCGCTACCAAAACATTCTACTAAAAATGCAAATCTGAATTCATACCCTTAACACTGTGGCTTCAGTGCTAAAGCTTTATCCTGAGGAAATGGAAATGAGGATGAAAACAGCATAGCACAGTAACTATGATCGAACTGGACTGCCTGGGTTTCAATCAGCTCCCACCCGTGCGGCTGCAGGGCTGAGGGCAAGGTCTTTAACTTGTTTTGTTTGGGTTTTCTTAATTTTTTTGGTAACAGTTTTATTGAGAGGTAATTCATATATTGTATCATTCACCCATTTCAATGGTTTTGGGCATATTCACAGTTGTGTAACCATCACAACAACTAATTGTAGACGATTTTCATCACCCAACAAAAGAAACCCTGCATCCGTCAGCAGTCACCCCATTTTCCCCACCCTCGCAGCCCTAGGCAACCACTAACCTACTGTCTCTACAGATTTGCCTCTTCTAGACCTTTCACAAATGCAGTCATACGAGACGCAGCCTTTTGGGTCTGGCTTCCTTCACTTAGCTTAATGCTTTCAAGGTTCACCCACGCTGTAGCATGTATGAGTAATTCATGCATTCTTATTGCCAAATAATATTCCATTGTATGGACAGGCCACAGTGGATTTATCCACTCATTAGTTAATGGATATCTGGGTTGTGTGCACTTTTTGGTGATTTTGAATAACATTGCTATGAACATTCATGCACAAGCTATTGTGTAGACACTTGTTTTTATTTCTCTTGGCTACGCAGCTGGAGTGGAACTGCTGGGTCATATGGTTAACCCTATGTTTAAACTTTTGAGGAAACAACCTGCTTTTGAAGAATATTTAATAATATGGGAAATGCTCTCTTCGTTTGATTAAAATATTAAAAAATATACACATACATATAGGTATCTATCTTTGTTTGTTGTAAACATTACATATTTTTGGGTGTATGTACGTATACAAATGCATTTCTGTGCTTTCCAAATTTTCTATAAGGTATGATCAATTTTATCATCAGGAATAAAAAAGAAACATGACCATGTTACGCTGCTGTTTTGAGTGCTTCAAAGGCAGGACCGCACACAAACCTTCATGCCCGGGGCCCTGCCTGGTCTCTGACTTTCTCACCATCCTTCTGCTCCAGCAACACTGAATTCTTTGTAGTTCCCCAAAGACACTGGCTCAGTGCTTTTGCACGAGCCGTTCCCTCTCGCTGGAATTCCCATCCCTCATCTGTCGGCCTCACAGACTCCCATTTTATTGTTCAAAACTCCAACTTGGCTAAGAGAACTATGTCTTGGCCTTTTCTTTGTATCTCTAATTCCTAGCACAATATTCAACTTAATAAATGTGTTGAACTGAACTGCAAATATTTCCATGTAACAAGGAAAAGAAAGGAATAATGTTTATAGTTACCTACTATATTTCAGCCTATCTGCTTCAAAGCCTGTTGAACAGGGTGAAAGGTGACAAGTATTTGCAAACCAGAATACGAACGGCTAACAGTTATCAAGCACTTACTACGTGCTGGATGGTCTTAAGCAAGTTTCATGTATTAACTCAATCCTCATGTTATTCCTATGAAGTGGGTGCTATTATTACTACAACTAATGTAATTCATTATGTAAATAATTTCGTTTAGAATCTTAACATACTGGCACCCATTCAGTTTAAGCTGAGAAATGTTTTTTAAAAGAGTATTAAACTAATCATAAGCCAAGTTGGAAAAGTCCTAATTTCAATGAAAACTGTCTTTTTTTCCCCTTTTTTCCTAAGGAAGATTGACTCTGAGCTAACATCTGTTGCTAATCTCCCTCCTTTTGCTTGAGGAAGATTGTCGCTTAGCTAACATCTGCGCCGATGCTCCTGTATTTCGTACGTGGGATGCTGCCACAGCATGGCTTGATGTGTAGATCCACATCAGGGATCTGAATCTGTGAACCTCGGGCTGCTGAAGCAGAGCATCCGAACTTAATCACTATACCACCAGACTGGCCCTGAAAACTGGCATTTTATATAGAACTCTAAGAGGAAAAAGGATTGCATATGCAAACACATGGTATGTAGGTAGAGGGAAGTTCTTGAACAAAAACTTAAGGATATAAAAGCAGAGAGAAGAGCTGCGGTTCAGTCCAACTGTGGACAGTCTCAAGGTGAGGCTAAGGAATTCAATCCAGGCAACAGGGAGCCACTGAAGGCTTAGGAAGCTGAAGTAGAAGAAACACATCATGGAATCCCAAGGACAAAAGAGTTCAACTAGGAAAAGAGAGGGCAAGGCTTTGGAGTTAGAAAGGAAACAGATGGTATTATGCAGCAAAGTGGGCTAAATTTTCATTAAATTAAATAAAACAAACACTAGCTTTACAATTCAAAAGGTTACATTCTTGTTATGAAATAACTTTTGATACATTCTTGTTCAGAATAAAAGGAGACAAGCATCCTTCAAGACTAACAAGCTTTGGGAAACCAGCCTCCCGTGGGCGGGTGACATCCGTGGGCGGGTGACATCGTCCCACTCTTCCTCGGTCGGGCTCCATTTACACCTGCCGCCCTGCACTCTGTCCAGTTAGTGTCCCCTTTTTACTCTTGGGGTGTCCCAATTTGAAATGGATTGTGGTGATGGCTGCACAACTCTAGACATCTGCTAAAAATCATTAAATTCTACACTTACGATGGGTGAATTTTATGGTGTATAAATTATACCTCAATAAAGTTGTTTTTTTAAAATGTCCTAATTCAAATAATAAGCTATATATCACGTTATCCATATGCCATGACCTCAAGGTGGTTGCCAAGGCCTTAAAAGTAGTTGACTGATCTTCTGCAAAGGGACAATTATTCCAAGGAGTTCTTTTCCAAGAGATAGATACTTTTTTTCCTTCTAGGCACATGACTTAAAAATAACACGAGGGGCCGGCCCCGAGGCCTAGTGGCTAAGTTCAGTGCACTCCACTTCAGTGGCCCAGGTTCGGTTTCTGGGTGCAGACCTGCACCACTCGCTGACAGCCATGCTGTGGCTGTGACCCACACACAAAATAGAGGAAGACTGGCACAGATGTTAGCTCAGGGCAAATTTTCCTCAGCAAAAAAAAATAAAAAATAAAAAAAATAAGACCCCAGCCAGGTCTCAGAGACCCAACACCACAGACGTCAACCCTCTACAGGCCTGCGCACATCCTCCCACTAATGCTTCATTCACCTCGTAACTATGGAAGCAATGCTGTCACTCATCCTTATTTCTGAGGCAATCTAAGCCAGCATGCTACTCGAACACCATAGGTGGGCTCCACTTGCTTCAAAAGGATACATACAACGTTAAAAGCTTTGGCGTGTTACTCGCTTTAAAAATTAAAGCCAGAAACTTTTCCAACTTCAACTTCAATTCTGGAGTCCAAGAATCCTGAAGAAAAAAAACAAAAAGAATAAAAGCACTAGATCACTAAATGCCAACAGCATCGTCAAGCCGCGGCCTCCTGGGTTAAACAACACCGCCAGTTACTGAAAGCAAAAGCAAGACGTCTTGCCAGCGCCGTGATGCTGTAAAGAGCAGCTTTGAGGACATCTGACCAATTCAATTATAGAAGCTTCAAGTACTCACAGCAGGGGGAAAGAACAGAGTCTTTTCATAAACAGGGAAAAAATAACCCTGTACATGATTTGAATATTTCATGTGATTTAAACAGAAGTATGACAAGTAACCTTATTAGGTTGAATAGCAAACATAACTGAGTCCAGTTCAGGCATACGTGGCGCTGGCAGGCTTACACAATTATCACTAAGTTACTGAAGGTCTCTCAAAGAAAAGGACTCATTTCCATAAACCTCATCTAGATAAGAAAAAAGACAGCAGCCATTATCTGCCCCAAATACCCCATGTCAAGAACTATGATTCACTTTTAGTTTGATTCATCCCTTAAAAATAAGTTCTTTATCTCAAATAATGCTCACTGAGAAGGAAAAAATAACGACTTAAGTAGGAAAAGAAAAAGTGTGACAAGCAACAGTCCTTCTCAGGATGATTTTCCTTATAATCTTCATAGAAACATACCCACCACTCAAAGCAAGCAGTTCCACAAAAAAGAAAAAAAGAAGCTCTATCACTAAAAATTCATACCCACTGACCTCTCAGACCCTGCCCGTCTCCCTCAGACCCGCCCGACCGTCCCCACCTCCTCCTCTCCAGTCTGTGTCCCCAGCCACGCCTCCCGCCCCACCCAGTCTATCCAGCGCGTTACCTGACTTTTCGAAGAAATACTGCAAGATAAGCAGAAAAGTCTTACATTTTAAAAAGCTTTTGTAATTCTCTGGCACAGCATGATAACTTTATTTATAATGTGTGTTATGGGTTGAACTGTGTCCGCTGAAAAGGTATGCTGAAGTGCTAATCTCCTCAGAACTTGAGGTCATTGAGGACGGTCACTGTGGATGGAATTAGTTAAGGTGAGGTTGTACTGGAGGAGGGTGGGCCCTTAATCCAATAGGACTGGGGTCCTTATAAGAAAAAGGAAATTAGACACAGACACAGAGAGAGGATGGCCATATACAGACAGAGCAGAGACTGGAATTACACTGCCACAAGCTGAGGACACCTGAGGCCACCAGAAGCTGGAAGAGGCCAGGAAGCACCTCCCCAGAGACTCAGACGGGAGCATGGCCCTGCCAACACCTTCATGTCAGGCTTTCGGCCTCCTAAACTGCGAGGCAATAAATTTCCGTTGTGGGGCCGGCCCCGGGGCCAAGTAGTTAAATTCGCGCACTCCGCTTCGGTGGCCCAGGGTTTCACCAGTTCGAATCCTAGGCAGGGACATGGCACCGCTCATCAGGCCTTGCTGAGGCGGTGTCCCATATGCCACAACTAGAAGGACCCACAACTAAAAATACACAACTATGCACCAGGGGGGCTTTGGGGAGAAAAAGGAAAAATAAAATCTTTAAAAAAATAAATCAATAAATTTCTGCTGCTTTAAGCCTCCAGTCTGTGGACCTTGGCTAGGGCAGCTGCAGGACGCTAACACAGTGGGCACAGTGCACGGCTCTCTGTGCTCAACCACACCGAAAAGAATTTAAGGAAAGGACTGCTATGTTGGGCAACATAAATTAAGACATGTTAAAAAACAAAACAAAACAAAACATTTGGGTATCCTTAGATGCACTGTAGTGAAATTACACAACCTTAAAGGCCAGGGAAAAAAGACAGATGACCTTCCAAGAAACAGGAATTAGACTGACGGCCAAGTTCAAAACAGCAACAACGGGAGCTGGGAAACAAGCAATGCCCCCTCCACAGTCCCACAGGGAATAACCGTAAGCCCAGCAGCCTCAACCCCATCTGAGAAGGCAGTGAGACGTTTTCAGACAAACAAGAGCTGAAAGAAGAGATCCTCAACTAAAGGAGATTTTAAAGGAATGCACTTAAGGTAGAGGAGAAAACTATCCCAGATGGAAGGTCCTCAAAGCAAGACAGAATAGTGAGCAAAAATAAGGGTAAATCTATACACACACTGATTGCATAAAACAGCAAAAATGTCTAATGTGTGGGGTTAATGTATACAACTAAAATATTTGGAAATAATAGCACATAAATTGGGAAGGGGAAATGAAGAAATGAAGTCAAGGCATTCTAAGGTCCTTGTAATGGTCAGGAAGAGAATAAAGATACCAACTTTAGATTTTATTAAGTATACCTACGAAAGTATCTATAATGACCATTAAAAGAACATACGTAGAAAGGAGCAAAAGAGGGGAAAAAAACGGAATAAATGACTCTCCATGAATACTGATGGTCTCTAAATTCCTAAACTCTGAGGAAGAACCTGAACTCTGCCTGGAATCCCGAACTAGAGTGGGCCAGCGCCCGCAGCAGCGTCGACAAACCCTTCCCTGACGCTGCCAGCTCCACCCCACCTTGATCCCAGCTGGAGCCACTCTGCTCTGTCCTCATTTTCATAAACAGAAGTCTTCACTGTGAGAAAATCTAAAGTCCTTTTTCAAATTTCACCACCTTCTTAACCATTTTATATTTTCAACCTTCTAGAAGAAGGTAGTGAAGCTGAATTTGGACTGGCCGAGAAAACAAGCACAGATTCAACTTAGGCTTCTCTACAATAAGCCTGCTTTGATGAAATCAGGCAACTGCCTGGCCTTCAGCTTAGCAGCTACCACTCAGAAGTGACAAAAGTTGTTTTGCTGAACTATAACAGAATAGGAAACGGAAATGTATTGGGTCTGGAAGAATAATTGCATCTATTGTTCAACAGCAAGAGAGTAAGCTCCATATAGATTCTTTGAAATCTGTGTGAGATCTTTAGAAAAAGCAATCTAATTAGTTCAAAATATTTCAGTCTCTAAATACACTTCAATAAACCTTCCTAGTGGAACACTAATTTTAGTAAGTCAACAAAAATTACTATAGTAAGTAAATATTGTTAATAAATAATGTGCTGAAATGTTAACTAAAATGAAGGATAATAATTAAGAGAGCTACAGGCAAATAGTCTGATGGAAATAACAGTACATAATCAGGAAATCAAATATACACTAAGTGAGAATTTTAATACAAATTAAAATATACATGGCCAGCAATTGTGTAAAGTAACCCAGTTCTTTTTCAGGCTACTAATTTTCAACATAATTGAATAAATTATCCTTTCAATACTGAAAAATTATACATGGAATGATTTAAGAGGTTAGTATATTTAAAAATACTCATGTCAGTCTAGATGAACAAGTTTTGGCACAACCAAAAAATCGCATTTTATGGCACAAGTTTGTTAATGCGAATTATCTTCATGAACATTCTTTTAAAATATAACATGCAAATTTTAGTTTTGTTACAGCATCATTCAGAAACCACCAGCTTATAGAAGGAGAACCCACAATGTTGCGCAGGATCTGATACAAGATTCAGAGGCTGGGGCTGGCCCCGTGGCCGAGTGGTTAAGTTCGTGCGCTCCACTGCAGGCGGCCCAGTGTTTCGTTGGTTCGAATCCTGGGCTCGGACTTGGCACTGCTCATCAAACCACGCTGAGGCAGCGTTCCACATGCCACAACTAGAAGGACCCACAATGAAGAATATACAACTATGTACCAGGGGGCTTTGGGGAGAAAAAGGAAAAAAACAAAATCTTAAAAAAAAGATTTCGAGGCCGTCACTTACCTGGAAGAGTTCTTTAAATGAGGGGTGGACCATAGGGTTGGGAACAAAAGGCAGGGCATAGAAAGGGAGAAACTCTGTGGTCTGGCTCAGGGCTGCCCCTTTGGTTTCCAGGTAGGTTTTGAAATAAGAAATCCTTTCATCCAGTTCTTCTTTGTCCTACAAGGAAGGGAAGACATTCATTTGAAGTCTCCTGCTTGACGCCCAGTCCGCTGGTTTACCCCATCCTCTCTCTGAGGCGCCTTTACTTCCAGCCGCGGCACTGGCATCCTCTCCATCTGGCCTAGCAAGCGTGCCATCTCCAGTCATTCTAACATCAGCCCAGTTTCGTCCCTTCATGAAACTGTCAGGAGTATCACAGAACCAGACACTTAGTTCAACACGCTTTTTGCTTTATTATTACCATTTTCTCATATCCTTAAAATTCTTTATAAACATTTTTAATGGCAGGATATAAACTCATCTTGTGAGTCTATCATAATTTATTTAACCAATCCTCCCCTTATAATGTACATTGTTTCCATATTTCAGATAACCATAAATAAATATTTGTCTGCATTCCCATGACTCACTTGGGAGAAGTTTCTAAAGATGAATAGTGTTTTGAAACAGAAGTTTCCATATCATGATTCCTTTTCTTTATTGAGCTAACTAAGAACTCATCTTGCCTGCTTCACTAACTCCATGCATAAGCCGAGGGAGCTCAAGTCCCTCTCAGGGTTTCAATTTCCTCCCAGGCCTCAGTGAGGTAACACGAGCTGAGCTGCTCAACCTCCCCGGCCCGCCCTGGCCTCTCCCGTTCCATCCCTCACAGCCTCCCACGCAGGCGAAGCCGGTTCTAATCAATGCATCTCACTTCTCCCACACCGTGACGCCCTCTTCTGAACCCCAGACTTAAAAATACATATGCCATCTGTTGATTTTTTTTATCTTACATCAAAATGGAAAAATCAGAAAACAGACATAAACACAAACAAAACGAAAGTTTCCTATGATCACACCCAAGAGTTCTAACTTGAGGGAATAACCTTCCAAGAATGGCGACTACTGTGTACTGGAAACTGCTCCCTCCATCACTGACCCTTCCTTTGGCCACCTAGACATTTTAATAAGTTAACACAGGTCCTTGGGGCAGTAGCTAATGCAAGGAGAAGCCACCAAACAAACGCACGTGGTCAAAGTCACTTGGCCCTGCTCCCCTTTTGTCATTTCCTCTGTACTCAAAGGTTCACCTATGTAAATTAGAAAATAAACTGCTGCAATGTGATAGAACAGCATTCAGCAGGACCCAAGATGCCTACTCCTTAGAAGGAACATACAAATGGCCGCTAAACTAAATTAATGCTCATTTGCAAAACATAACAGCTAACACACTCCTTTAACACACCATTCTGACCAACCCACACCACAAGGCAAACCTACAGGTCTCCCCATGGAGTGTTTCAGAAGATAGATGGCAAAATGGATGTGAAGATAGAATTCCAACTTCTGGGCGAGGGAGTCACCAGCTCGGATGGAACTGGGAATGTGCTCTTCCCACAAATCGAAGAACACCTTCTGGTCTCCGCTGTCAAACGCAGCAACGAGGTCCCTCTGTGGAGAAGACATCAGATGAACCCCAGTCATAAAGGATGCCAGTTCTCCCAACACCCAAAATTCTCACAGCCCTTCCAAACTCTTGGATACCCCACACACTTCATGGTTTCAATGTGAGGAAAAGTAAGTCTCCTTTTCAGAGGTAAGGGATAGAAAAACAGAGACCCAGAGGGCTTCAAACTTCTGAGGCAGAAATAACTACAGACCGACCCTGGTTTTCCACCCCTTTGCAATATCACATCTGGACATTATAAAGAATGGATGAAATATTTAGGGTCTCTGAAATGGAAGGAATCGGGCATAGGCCAAAGACTTGAGGCCAGAGAACTCATGGGCACATAAGTACCCTGAAGCTGCCCTTTGGACTTACTGACCCACAGTATGCAACTAACAAGAACAGGCCAGACCAAGAGCCCAGCCAGAGGTCAGCCGAACAAACCTCATACACACAGAAACTTGCTGACAGCTCACTGCCAGGTCCCTGAGCGGCTGGGAGCTCATACACACTGACCCAGTCACTCCCAGGCGTGGGGTGGGCACTGTCACTTGCCCCCTGTTGCTAGAAGCATGTCCGGTTGAGAGAGTGCTGTGGGAACACACCCATACAGTGCCTGTCTGGGTCCTGCAGTTACAGAAACAGGGAAGCACAGGCTGGAGATGCAGGAGGAAGCACAGGCCCGGCGCCATGCCAACCTCGGAGCTGGTGAGTCTGACTGTGTGGGGCAGAGACGGTTTCCTGACTTACCGTGCAGTGGTTGAAACAGAGAATTCTGGAGGAAGGAGGTGACAATTATCACATCACCTGCCTCCCAAGAAGAACAATAACTGGCCCATCACAAACACTTGCTGCATAATTTTGTGGATTTAGGTATAAGGCAGAATCGAAAGAACTTTCTAATAGTCCGAAACGATGTGACTTGTATTGTCTTCCATTTTTGTTTCAAATGCCCAAGGTACTCAGATCTACACTTTGTGCTCAATTGCAAAAGCTTTTTTTAGACTGGATTTTCTGTAAAACCACCAGTTCCCCCACCCAACACCACCATTATTCACTACCATTATTTGGTCATTGTTGTTATATACTTTTTTTTAAATGGTTTTACAGTTTTCCTGTATAAGTGTCTTTTTTTTAGGTTATGTATTCTATTTGTTTATAATCAAGCTTTTTAACATTATAAAGTGGAAATGTACAGAGAACAACGTTGCAGTGTTTGGTTATACTTAAGTCAAAGACATTCATTGAAAAGGAATCTTCCAATGTGAATATTACAAAAATGTTCTCAGGGCCAGCCTAGTGTCGTAGGGGTCAAGTTTACACGCTCCTCTTCAGCAGTCCAGGGTTTGTGGGTTTGGATCCCAGGTGTGGACCTACACACTGCTCATCAAGCCATGCTGTGGCAGCATCCCACATACAAAATAGAGGAAGATGGGCACAGATGTTAGCTCAGTGACAGTCTTCCTCAAGCAAAAAGAGGAAGATGGGCAACAGATGTTAGCTCAGGGCCAATCTTCTTCAACAACAACAAAAAGTTCTCTGTGTCATGTGATCAAGAACAACTCTCTCTGAATATTACCTTACTCTGGAAAGTGTTAGCAAACATTTGAACAAAACTCAGAATTTTTCAAAACAAGCCCTACAGTGACCTTCTATCTCCTCGAAACCAGCCTCTTTCTGTTCCTCAGCCTTAGAAACAGCGAAGGACAGCCTGTCCGCAACTGTGTGCAGAGAGGTGCCAACACAAACTAGAAGCACCTGAGCGCTGCCACCTCTGCAAGAGTCTGGGGGAAGCCAGCCAGAGGGCCCCTGTTCTTGTTACTGACTGACACAAAGGTGAAGGGGGCCCACCCAAGCGGCAGGGCTACTGGGCCTGGCCCCGTCCAGGCTCGCCTCTGCTCAGCTCCAAGCAGAACCGCGAGCAGCTCTCGGGAGGCGTTCTCCCATGAGAGGCGCAGTGACTGACAGCTCTCTGACTGTGTGAAGGAGGTGAGCAGATTGTAAGGGTCTTCTAAGGCTTGGGGCCGAGGTATTTTCCGAATGTGGCTTGGCAAGGTGGACACGTCAAATGGCCCCTCTATAGTTTGTTCTCTACATTTGCAGACTTGGGACCAGAAACCTTTGCTATGTCATTATAATCACATCTATCATCCATCCCAACTTATGAATCATATTCTGTACCTGGAAATGGTCCCTGCGTTTGAAATAATGTCTAAACATAAAGCAATCCACTGTTACAATTCACAGGGTCAGGAAATATTAACGCTCTTCTCTAATGTAAACCAGGAGCACAGCCAGAGTCACCAAGATCAGAAAACTTACACACCGCCAATAAGAACCTATAAACACACACATTCTTACAGAACCGTGCTTAGCGAAACTCTCCTTTTGTTGAGTGCCACTGGCACTCAGAATATTGTGCTAAGCTGAGGTATTTTTGTTTGGGAAATCTATCACGATGGGACACAGCTGCTTCTTAGAGGAGCAGAAAAATACGCCTGTGGCAATCAGAAAGTTTCAGGGTCTTTCAAGTTATATAAAAATGGACCTGAAGACATCAGAGAAAAGCAAATCAAAACTACAGTGAGACATCACCTCACATGCTTTAGGATGGCCACTATCAAAACAAAACAAACAAAAACCAGAAAATAACAAGCGTTGGTGAGGATGTGGAGAAATGGTAACCCTGTCCCCTATAGGAACGTAAAATTTTACAATTTCTATGGAAAACAGTATGGAGAGTTACCATATAAATAAGAATGGATAAACAATAATAAAAACAGGAACTAGAACTACCATACGATCCAGCAATCCCACTTCTGGGTAGATATCCAAAAGAAATGAAAGCAGGTCTCAAAGAGGTATTTGCACACCCACGTTCAGAGCAGCACTGTTCACAACAGCCAAGAGGTGGAAGCAACCCATGTGTCCACCGACAGATGAATGGATAAACAAAATGTAGCACATACTTGTAGTAGAATACCCTTCAGCCTTAAAAAGGAAGGAAATTCTGTCACATGCTACAACACGTATGCACTTTCAGGACATTATGTTAAGTGAGATAAGCCAGTCACAAAAAGACAAATACTGTAAGATTCCATTTATATGGGGTATCTTAAGTAGTCAAACACACAGACTCAGACAGTGGGATGGTGTTTACCAGGGGCTAGGGGGAGGGGGGAAGAGGCGAGTTGTTTAACGAGTATAGTTTCAGATTCGCAAGATGAAAAAGTTCTGGAGATCTGTTTCATAACGATGTAAATACACTTAACACTACCAAACCGTGACTTACAAATAGTTAAGATGGTAAATTTTATGTTATGTGCTTTTTAAATCACAATTAAAAAGAAAAAAGGACCCAAAGAGACATCAAGTATTCTCAGATGCAGCTAGAGCTGAAATGTGACGTCAAACCAGTTGCAAAAAGTATACAGCAGTCACCTCTGGAGGTCCTGGATATGCACAGAAACTTCCAGACGCAGAGCTTGCTGGTCTTATCCTATAAGATCACAGAATCCGGCTAGGTGTGAGCTTCACAAAAGACTCTGACTGTTCCGCTAGTTAGGTATTGAGGATTTGCTATATTCCTCCCAATGTCACCTTCAATTAAGAGATGCTCACATATTCTTCCAACTTATAGGGTAAAGGTGGTCCTTCTTCATCCTGAAGGAAGCAGGGAAGCTAGGTGCTGTGAGGACCCGGGAGTGAGGCTGATTTTCCAAAGAAGAAGGTTCACTCTGAATAAGAGCCTCAGTTTCCACGTCTAATAATGACTATACTCTTGTTTCCTGTTCTGAAAGGTTTGCTCCAGGGTTGGGAGGTGCCCTGTTAGGCCGCCCAATGCGGCATCAACCGAGGAGTCTGTGTCTGAAGTGGCGGCAGCTCAGTGTCCAGGTGCCTGAGGCCCGAAGGGGTCCTGGGCGCAGCCCCGCCTTGAGCTCCAGGGACCACTTCGATGATGCCACCACTCAACGGTGCCCTAGGCCCGTCCACTGGGGAGTCAGGGGCCAGGAGCTGACAGGCGGTGGCTATGGCCTGAACTCCGGCTACTCAGTGGGACTGTCAAATCAAGTCTCAAATTTTTCTTGGAAGTAGGTATATTGAAACAAATGAACTCAATAAAATAACAAAATCATGCAAAGCTAAAATATATTGCCTCGGGAAATGGAATATTCTCTTGTCACTGGATGTCTTCAAGGTCAACCAATCATTTACCAAGAATATTACAAATGGGGTGGAGGCATCAAACAATGGCTGAAATGAGGAGTTTTAAGGTCCTTTCTAACCCTGTCGAGGACCAGATAATGTCTGCCGTCTGCAGCCCACTGGTATTCAGAGCTGCTCAGGTCTTCCTTTGACAGGACGCTGCCTTGTCCGTGTGACTCTTGCTCCCTGTTCCCTCCAGCCTCCCCAAACTAGAATGTCAGCATCAGGAGGGCAGAGATTCTGTTTTGTTTTGCTCCCCACTGTGTCCCCAGCACCCAGAATTAATAAGCGAAACTCCTCAAGATGGGGATCACATTTGGCTCAGTTTCTAAGCATCGCGTGGTTCCCTCTTTTTCTTCTTCCCAAGAAATGTATGTGATCTTATGTCACCACCCATCTCCTAGGTAGGGTACAGAGATCTGAAGATAACATTACTAATTCATCCATAAATCCAAAAGTCACTCTGACCAGGTCCCCAGAAACGATTCCAACATTCTCTACCGGCAGCAAGTTGGGAGCACCTTGCTTATCTACAGAGACCAAAGAAAAGTAAAATGTTACCTGGATTATCAATGATTTGGAGTCCCTTAAAGAGCCACCTGCTGTTTTAGATAATGGTTTTCCTTTTATTTTGCATTCTTTTGAAAATGTTTTCAAGGTGTCTTCAAATTCAGCAAAATCTAAATACTATTAAAAAAAAAATAAATGTATATATATTTCTGTTTTAACATCAATAAAATAACTGTTTTTGATGTAACTGTACCACCTCAATATTATCACCAATTTATAATGGGATTAATGAACTGTCATCTTGGGGAGAAGTAATTTGGGAAACAGCTTAGAATTTACTTATCAATATACATACTAAAAGCCTAGAAAGACAGTATCATAGAAAATAAATTTATTTTCAGAAGGAAAATGTGAGCTGCATGATTCACTATAATTATTAACAGAAAATAAAACAATGTACGAAGCAGCCTGAAAAAGGCAAAAGTGACTGGCAGAGGCCTGCTGGCTTTGCGTCTAGTAGGTCTCCGGGACTTCGTTACTCGAAACAGAGGGATCAGAAACAATGCCTGTCCCTAGGAACTGAAGATAGGTCATTGAAAGACGGGCAACGTCACCAGGGATCTTCAGCACAGCACTAATGGTCACCGTCGTCTGAAACGCCCCTCTCCCCACGTCCCATCACATGCTCTCTACTGTCCTTCTTCAACTTCTCTGCCCTCCTTCTCAGTGTGCGTCAGTCACACGTTTCTGCTTCCGCCTCCTCTAATTGTGGCTGTGTCCCCAGGCCCTGCCCACACCCCTCGGCTTTAGGAGTTTATTCATGATCACATTAATAAATTCCAAAGCTGCATTTCCGGGGCGGATGCCTCAGCCTGGCCCCGCTGCCATGTCTCTCAATGCCTAACAGACGGTTTCGTCACACAGTAAAACAGCAGTGACCAGTTTTTTAGCACCAACAATGTGCCAGCCCCATGCTAAAAGCAGTAGGGATACCAAAAAGCACATGGCATGGGTCCTATCCTTCAAATGTCCCCAAATGTCCATTGATAGGCAAGGAGTTAAATAAATTATGGTGCAGCCCCTCAATGAAACACTCTACAGCATTAAAAAGTATGAGGCAGATCACAGGCAGGTGTTCATACTGTATTACTGCTGACGGATAAAAGGCAAGCCACAGAACAATGTATATGGCATCACCTCATTTTGTAAAACAAACTGTAGACATGAATATATTTTGAATATTCATAGGAAAAAAGTCTGGACAGATAATACTCTGAACTGTTAACAGTGGTCACTGCTGGAGCAGAAGAGGGAAATTCACCGTTTATACTTCCGTACTGTTCGAATCTTTTACTAGGATCTCGTGTTGCTTTTATAATTTTCTTTAAAGGAATTCTAAAAAAACAGCTTTAAGATTTCAGTTTAGTGATGGAAACAAAATACAAACACATGGAACATTACAAAATGGAAAACAGATAACTGTAATGCAATGACAGAAGGAATCTTACACGGCACTAGAGAATTTGGGGCATTATACAATACAAACGTGACATTTTCAAGATCTCTTGTTCTGTAACCTACGTTTTATAGAACATACCTCTTTCACTAGTCCAAGTAACTCTGATTCGTGAGCCAGAATATCCTCCATATTGAACTGTTACTGTTAATTCTCACAGCAAAAAGCTCTACAAGACAAAAATATAAAACAAAGGCTTTCATTTCAACCATCCGTGAAATCACAAAAAGGTGGCTGTGGTGGGCAGAGTAACAGCACCCAAAGATGTCCCTGTCCTAACCCCAGCACCTGTGAATCTGTCAGGTCATGTGGCAAAGGGGAATTAAGGGTGCTAATCAGCTGACCGTAACATAGGGAGATTAGCCTGGATTATTCGGTGGGCGCAGTGTAATCACAGGGGTCCTTATAAGGGAAAGAGGGAGGCAGGAGGGTCAGCGTAGAGCGATGCAGTGTGAGAAAGACTCGGCCAACCACTGCCGGCCTTGAAGATGGAGGAAGAGCCAGCAGCCAGGGAACGCAGACGGCTTCAAGCAGCTGGAGTAGGCCAGGAACAGATTCTCCTCCGGAGCATCCAAAAAGGAACCAGCCCTGCCGACACCTTGACTGTAGTCCAGCGAGACCCATTTCGGACTTCTGACCTCCAGAACTGCAGGATAATAAATCTGTGTTGCTTTAAGCCACGAAGTTTATGGTAGTTTACTGCAGCAGCACAGTGACTAAAGTCAAAAGTAATTCCTTCTTCTATGACAACTGCTTAAAATGAACGTGGACAAGGACCAGAGGGTTGCAGCAGAGAAAGTCAAGGATGCTGGTGAGAGTGTGGAGGGTTCTTTTTCTTACTCAGAGTTTTCTAATGTGCTATAATGTGGTATGCGTAATTCAAACAGTCAAGACTACAAAGTGTATTTAGAACAAAAGAGTTTAACAATAAGATCAATTCATTTACTTTAAGGAAGGGTACACATTAAAATTAACCTGATGTAAATGAACACAGAGTCACCAATCTCTCACTCTGCCTCCAAGTAGAAAACATTAAACATTCACAAAACGATATCAGCTACTACTCACTTAAAAGAAATCTTTCATGTTACCCAAAGACTATAATCATTCAGCCTTATGGCAATGGAAGAGGAGGTGGTGGGCCCTGACACAAGGGTTAATACAAGCTTCTCACCCCAGAGAATTTATTAGGTCAGTTTTTTAAAAAATTTCGTTCAAGGATGCCCAACATCTTTTTATATTTCAAAAATGCTTAAATAAATAAAACGCTGGAACTTTTTCTTTTAAGTAATTCTTTCTACTCTTCTTGCCACCCCTCCCCCAGGTGGACCCAAAGCAGCCATTCCCTGTGCCCCATTCCCAGGCTCTCACCGGCATTGGTCACCCACAACCCCAGAGGAATTAAAAAGTCTGGGCTCTAAGACTAACTATGCCATTCACTGGCACCTGACCTGGGGCAAATCAATGAAACTTGGAGGCTTTTCTCATCTTTAAAATAAAATGGAGAATTTATCAGATCTCTTCTAGTTCTAAGAATGCATGAATCTGTAACTTTACATTTTTCTGCCCCTATCAGTGCATTTTATTTGAATTATTTGAACACAGGAAGATTAAATTTAGTAATTTCTTCTTTCCATTCTCCTCTCTGTCTCACTGTCATTGTCCTGTGCTTCAACTCTCCCAAGGTCCTTCAACACGATTTCCTGTCACCTCTCTCTCTACTTCCACCCAATTTCTATGCTATTAACAAGTGATCTTTCCCATCCTGCTTAGGACCCTGCTGTGGTCCCAGCACCCTCCAGATGAAGGCCAGCCTCCCTCGGCCAGGCTCTCAAAGCCTACACAGCTCAGCTCCTCCACTCTCCCTTGTTCTCTGGGCTGAGGCCACACGGTTAGCACGCGGTTCCAGTGGACGCCCACAGCACACACCTGCTGGAGGACTTGGCACTTACTGCTCCCTCCGCCTCGCCGCCCTTCCTCCAGCCATCCACATCTCACTCAGCTCTCTGCTTAAATGTCACCTCCTCCGAGACTTGCCCTGACCACCCTTTCTGAGAGGTCAGCCCCAATACGTCCTAGCCTTCTGTCCTGCTTTATTTTTCTCTACAGCACTAACCAACACCTGACTTGAACATCCCTCATTAACGTACCTGCTCACTGTCGTTCCCCACCCAGGATAGGGGTTCCATGAGGACACGTGTTCCCCTGGCATCCCCAGTGCCTAGGCCAGTGTCTGGCACACTGCAGGTGCTCAAAAATAGAATGGAAATAGTTTCAGATATGAAGAAAATAAAGCAAGGAAGGAGACAGAGCCTGGAGAAGAGGGGTCTGGGGTTCCTTCGATAGGGTGGTCAGAGAAGGCCTCCCTGGGAACATGACGTTTGAGCAGTGATGTGAGGAAGCGAGCGCTTCCCAGATCTGGGGAAGAGGGGCTTGGAGTGCTGAGGTACGGGGGTGTAGCGAGAGGAGAGCAGGGCAGACGGCGGAGGCAACGAGGTGCTGACCTGGGGGAAATTGGGAGGGACAGCGTGAGAGTTGAATCTCGAGTTCTGTTTTGGCCATACATCTGCCTATTAGACATGCAAGTGGGGGTGCTGAGAACGTTGGTGGATATATGAGTCTGAGTAAAGGGAGAAGCAGGAGCTGGGGATAAGTATTTGGAAGTCATCAGCATAAAGATGGCGTTTCAGTAGCTGAGTATCCTAAACAGATGTGACCCGCCCCCAGGGAGAAAGTGTAGTGAGAAGAGAAAGGCACACCTCTGAACGTGGAGCACTCAGGCACTGAGGGGTCAGGGGGAGCAGAGCAGCCAGCAAGAGACTAAGCAAGAAGAGAGAACTTGTCAGTGAGACACAACCAGGAGACCGTGACACCGTGGAGGCCAAGTGAAGGCGTTTCCCATGTCGACTGCAACTGACTGGTCAAGTGGAAAGGAGGACAGAAGAATTAATCACTGGATTTGGTAAAATGGAGCCAGATGGTGACTTTGCTAAGAGCAATGAGGACATGTGCCTGACTGGAAAGGTTGAAGAGAGAAAGGGAAGTAAGAATGGAGAAACAGGGAGATCTGTCACAAAAAGGAGAGGAGAGACAACACAGTGGCTGGAAAGAAACGGGAGGTTTCTTTAAGAAGGAAAACATTGAAAGCAGCATGTTTGTGGGTTGATGGGAATGACCCAGTTAGAGAAGGAAAAATAGATGGGGAAGAAGAGAGAGGAGATGGCTAAGGAAACAATGTCCTTGACGCACCCAGCGTCCAATGGAGGGCCAGGCCTTAGACAGGGGCAGAGACAGTACATCCCCCGGCATGGAGGGAGGTGGAGGCTATGGGTACTGACCACAGAAATGGACAGATTTAGCGATGAAAAGTAAAACAAGAAACAAGATCGGCTGAGAGTAAAAAGCATGTTGACCATTTGACAAGAAGGGCAGTGGGAACTAAACGGATTTTGGAAACACAGCAGGATTTCTAGTATCGAGAGTCTGCCTAAGACTTATGGACTCAAATCCAAAATGGAACCAGTCTGCACGATTCTGCAGTTTTCTCAGCCACTTTCAGCTGTCTGAGTTGGATTAACGAAGGTGAGGTTTTTCCAGAAGAGAGGGGAAAGAGAAACAAGTTTAACAGCGGTGGAGCATGAAGCTAAGCTACGTTAAGCATACGGGGAGGGGAGGTGCATAAGGGGCTTGTAAGGTAGTGAGAAAGTAATGGGGCCAAAGACCTGCTTCTGAGGCACATTAAAGAGAGCTTGAAAGACAGAAGGTGGTGGACAGAGAGTGGGATGGGTGCTAGAAATCAAGATTTTGGAGGTGTTGTAGTAATAAAAACTTTATAACCACAGAAGTGGGTGGATGAGGAGGATGCAGAGAAAAGATGCCTAGAAGCATGGAGGATGAAGAAATGGAGTAGACAGGATGCTGAAATCTCCCAAATGAAATGGAGGAGCTGGAGAGGTAGACAGTGAGCCAGGCGCCACAGTCTTCAAGGGAAACAGCTGTGCCCCCTGACAGGTGATCGCCTCAAGGAAGGGAGGCAAGTGGTAAAGCCCACGGCATGTCCTTCAAAGGAAGGGGGGCGGTGATCTGGAAGTAGCAATGGGGAACAGGGAGGACATCTACCCTGCCCATCACCTCCAGGCCTGCCAGACAAGGTGCAGGAGAAAGACAGCTGCTGTCAGAGGACCACTCACCTCTCCAACCTTTCTCGGGACCAGCTCTCTCTCTTCTACCCTGCTCTCTTCTACCACTTCCCCATGTTAGGCCCCACCAATAGTGAACTCCTGGCCATTCCCATACAACATGCTCTTTCACGACTCCAAGCCCTCTGTCTGATGCACTCGCCCCACCTCAGAGGCAAACTTGACTCATCATACACACCAACTTAGTCCAGACTTGATCTCCCTCAGGAAGTCTTCCATGAACCCCTCCCCTTCCTCATCAAGGCAATTTTCTCTCCTCTGAGGTACCTCTGCACCCTACATTTACTTCTACTGTTATCCTCACTACCCTGTTTGCAAAGGCAGGGAGGTGTATGTAAGTTTTGCATCTCCAGAATCCAGTAGAGTGCCTGGTAGTCATGATAGGCACCCAAGACATCTGATAAATAAATGAAGCCCAAGCAGAGGGAACAGCATTTTTGAAGCCCCTGGAACAAGTAAACTGTGTTGTTCTTGAGAACTCAAGCTCCTTCCTACCTCAGGGCCTTTGCACATTTTGTTCTTTCTGCCTGGACCACTTTTCCCCTCTCTTTCTTCACCTGGCTAACTCCTGTGCTTAATAAACATCACTTTCTCAGAGAAGTTCTTCATGATCATCATTTGAATAAGAATGAGCCACTGTTGGGTATTCTACTAGTGTGACATCCTTAGAACTTACAGAATTCTCTCTAAACCTTTATATCATAATAGGTTCATTTATAGAGGGTTTATTGTATGTCAAGTAAGGTGAAAAATGCTTCGCATCTAATTTTCACAATAAACCTGACAGATGAATATGATTTATATTCTCCTTTTACAGACGACCCAATGGTGGCTCAGGGAGGTTAAGGTGCTCCCAATAACTCAATAAGTGACAAAGTGTGAACTTAAATCCAGACCAATATTAACCACTACACAGTATTACCCCAAAGTTTGAGCCACCTGAATCAGAATCACCCGGGATGCTTGTGCAATTGGAAATTCCTAGCACCACCCTGATCTTACTGAACACCACGGCAGGCACGATGCCCAGAAATTATTTTAAATAAGCTTCCTGGGTGACTTTAATGCACACTCAAGCTTGAGGACTACTGCTCTACTTTATGCAGAAACGAGAGGAAATTTCTTCAGTCGCTCTTGAGGGTTGCAGTGGTAGCTTCTGAATTTCTATATAAGTGGGATTTAGGGCCTACAAGCTGGTTGAATAAGGGGGAGGCTACGCGATTTGTCTGGACGACGAATCTGCATAACAAGCATCCTGATTTTGCTTACACTGGATGAAGTTTGGACTTAACCTGGGTGCCTGGGGAGAGGGGTTAGCTGATGGAGATAACGGAGGACGGATCTAAAAGCCCCAGGCCACCCGCTCGCGCCGCCACTACCCAGCTGGCCGACTTACGGCCCCCTCCAAGTCTAGCCCACTGCAGCAAAGATCAGGGACTACTTGCGGGAAGCAGCTGGGCCTGTCCTTGGGATGTCCACGCGGCCGCCTCGGGCCCAAGCCTGAGTAAGAGTTCAGGACCGCAGGCGACAAGTGGGGGCTCCGGCAGCGGCTGCCTCGCTGTCGCGTCAGGGTTTTCCTCCGGGGCGACAGCTCAGCACAGCCTCGGCCCTCGGACCCCACCACTGCTCCTCCCCGCTCGGGGACGGTGGGGACACGCTTACCTGCTGCTCGGCCGCCACCGCTCCAGCCGTCGCCTCGGCAACCGCCGCCGCCAACCAGAGTCACGTGGGGCAGCGCAGCCAATCACGGGGCGCGGCCGGCGCGGAGCATCCTGGGAGCAAAGGCCGGAGCGTAGCGAGCGGGGGCCGGAAGCTTCCCGGCGGAGAAGTGAAAGGGTTCGTGGTCCAGAGTCAGCTGGCGGTGACAGCGTCTCCCGTCCTCCTCGCCACAAGTTCACATTCGTTCCTTTCTACAAACGTCCCGCCTGGCGCTGTGCCCGGCTCTGGGGATGAGCCGGACCAGGCTCAACCCCCAGCCTCAAGGAGCTCGTCGTATCACAGGGAAAACAGAACCAGCGACGAGAAGATGACAGTACAGTGTGGTGGTTGTGGAAGAAGATGGGCATCATTATTCCCATTTTACAGGAGCGACCCAGAGCCACCCTAAAACCAAAAATGTCGCCCAGGATCGCCCTTAAAGCTCCAGGCACCAGGCTTCCACCCCATTGCAGCAGTTTCCGGGGATTTTAGAGAAACTCTTTTGTCCCCACGTGAAATTTGGGTTTTAAAAAATAAAACAAGCGCAGATCCTCCCTCCCCTTGCACGTGGTGCTTTTGAACTGAATTTCATCGGCGCTCAAGGAGCACCTGCGTGTTGCCCAGCTCTGGGCTGGAGGCTGGGGAGGTGGCTGGAGATGGAGAAAATCTCTCCCCTCCAGACATTGAGGCTCTGTGATGGGAGTCTCCGTGTTTCCATCTCCATGCTTTCGAGAAGGTGGAGACCACCAAGGCCAGAGACAGGGAAGAGGGCATGGCGAAGGAAGGTAAGCCTGCCTTTGAAGAAGCCCTGAGATGGTCTGTGGCCGCCGTCTCCCCAGCCCCCAGCCCCACCAGTGCTCTTTTGAGATCTGAGACTGTATTTAAAGAAAAATATTTCGTAGGAAGAGACATCCTGTCCAGGTAATATGTATTGAAAACAAATCTCCCCGTTCATAATAATAAAAGTTAGCATTTATGGTCAACTCACTATGCGCCAGGGGTTGCCAGAGGAAATACAGGACACCCGGTTACATTTTAATTCCAGATAAGTTTTTGGTAAAAGTGTATCCCAAATACTGCCTTATTTTATTGTGCATACAGGACATGATATTGTCCCATATTTTTACTTGCTAAATATGGCAACCCTATGTGTGCCCAGCATTGTGCTAAATGAATTACATAGATTATTTTATTTAATCTTCACACCACAACTATGAGATGGATAATATTTTCAAGATTTTACAGATTAACGATGTTGTACTTTACCTGAGCCCTGTGTTCCTGGAAAACAGTGATGGTTCAGAAATCCCCCTACCCTTTTGTGTTCTGGGAAGCGGCTTGCCAAAAAGAACTACCCTTCCCATGTGACTAAGACTTCTGTCCACTCTTTCTTGTGACTCTCATAAGACTACGGATGACTCCCTCGTTTCTCTGTGACAGGCCACAGACCTTTCCCCTTTTGCCTGAACCTGCTGACAAGGCCAGACATAGACCTTTCAAATTCCTGTTCTTCATCTCATGGTTGATTAGCTAAGAATTGTTTGTGCCGTGCCCCCCCCACCACCCTGAAACTGGTTAGACACAGAGATAAACATTTCCCGTTCAGCTAATTGACTGAGACTTCCTTTGATTGCAAAACCGTCCCAACTGTAAATTGTAAACCTGTCAACTTTTTCCCCTCCATATGCAAGTCTAAGGTAAAACCACCCTGTGTTTTTAGACACTGATGTCTGATCTGGGGTACTCTCCTTATTGCAATAGGCTGAATAAAATCAGTGTCCTGACTTGTCCCTGTTTTGTCTTTGACAAGATGAATAACATGGCGAGGTTAAGAAACTCCTCAAACATCACACAGCTGGGGAGTGGTAAAACAAGGACTGAACCCAAGTTCATGTGCCTTTGAACCCTGGGCTCTTAGCTACTGTAAAAACCACTGCTGCTTTGCTTCTGTTCCAAGTGTATTTGCCTAATTGCCAGGATTGTGTTCACTGTGGTGGCTCTTATCTTTGCCCAGCACCCCTCTCCCTTCTGGTAACACACCCCACTTCTCCCTCCCCTCGCCACAGGGATGGGCACATGGGCCAGACAGGACCACTTATCCCTTTGGCCACAGTGGTTGGTTCAGGATGGGCACGTGATACAAGCTGAGCCAATGAGAGTCTTTCCTTGAGATTTTTCTGTTGAAGTGTGGTCAGGTCATTATAAAATGAGACCCCAGGACAGAACACAGCCATGTCCTTCACCACATGGAAAAGCCAGAGAAAATGAAGCTGTCACCCAGAGAGATGCAAAGAGAACGTTGAGGGCATCGAATCTCTGGTCCCAGACTCTGAATTCCCCTGGAGCTGCCCTCATTCTCGAAGCTCCTCTGTCCATTCTGTGGGCCACACACCCCTCCCCCAGCATCCTTCCAATCGACCATCCTTTTAATTTAAACTGGTTCAAATTGGGTTTCTGTTGACTGCAACAAAAAGAGGCCTGACTGTTACAGACATAATTTCTACATATGTCATATCAATTAAAAGTGGCTTCAACAAAGGAGTTTATTATTAATTAAACAATATAAGTTTGTTTTCTTATAATAAATGCAGAGATAGCTTCTTACCAGCAGCTCAAGTTGTCAAGGATCTGGGTTGACTTCTGAATTATAACATCTCCGTGACTGTGGATGATACTGAAACAAGCAGATATGGCTTGACACAGTTAATAAATATTTAAACTGCTATAATTCCTTAGTCATAATTTATGTGAAGACTTCCTTCAAATCCGGGAACACTCGTGTGATGCTTAATACAGGTATTAAATTGGAAAAATCTCTAAATCAAACTCACTATATTTAACCTGTTTGATATGTCCTGGTGTGAGTACAAAGAATACTTTTGTCACAAAGGCAAAACTGATTAGTTCTGAAGCTTCATCTGGGCAGTACCCAAGTTGGCTCTGCTCTGTATGTTCCATGAGTTCAGAGCAGGGCACTGAACCAGCTGCCTTACCTTCCCGAGTCTTAGGACTTACCGAAGCATCCCATTGGCCCTAAATGGGAGGTTCTTATCTGATCACCCCTGTTTTCCCAAAGTGGGACACATACTGCCAATGGCCGCAAGATGACTTTCTAAAATGTTTAATTGTGAAAATTTCAAACATATGCCAAAGTAGAGAGAATCATTTAATGAATCAGCATAAACCCATCACTCAGATTCTAGGATTGTCAAGATATTGCTGCTGGGAAAAACTCGACCCCAAATTCAGTTCTCGGAATGTGCAGAACACTTCAGGAGAGCGAACCAGCCTTGCACTGGACGTCAAAGGCACATCAAAGAGGTCTGCATCCAGGGGGGGACCAATCTGAGTCTTCTGCAGCTGATAGCCCTCTGTGGGCCCCAGCTCTTGCGTACCTTAGGGGTGAGAAGCCGTGCATCTCTGTACCCTTGAATGAATTCGTCTTTGCAGCTGGCTGGATGCTGTCTCTGTTGAAGAGTAAAGAGCCAAGACCACAAGCAGACGAAGAGGGTGCAACCCTCCAAAGAGAGGGAGCTGGTAAACGGCACCCCCTGAGTTACAGAGGGTGAAGCCACCTAAATTAAGCCGTCTAAGGCTGACCCACTCAGACAAATCTGGGAGCCAACTGCACTGAGCTCTGCTTGCCTGGTCTGGAGGCCCTGGAGGGGGAGTTCAGACCAGGAGCGTGTCTCTGAGCAAGTGCAGGGCCTGGATCTAATCGGAGGGTTGAACCAGGAACATACTGAAATACCAGGCACAAATCAAAAGACAAACTACTGCAAGATGTTGCTCAGGCAATAAATATTTCCTTCCAGGAAAGTTGGATTTTGGTCACGGCCCAAAACTCATAATGTATTGGGGCTTCATATCCGTCGGTCTTCTCAGCCTGGAGTCCACATAGAGAGAGAGGACGTGGGTCTTGGTGTCTCCAAGGGCTCTTTGGTTTCTTGGAAGGAGAGCATACCCAGGTGGGTATAGACATCTCCTAAGAGAGCTGTCTGTGAGCAGGAAAGCAGAGGAGGCCTGAAAGTAGGGGGGAGACTAGAGTATCTGTCCTGGCCTTCGGTGCTGTCCTTCCTTGCCCTGTCTGGGGATGTGAGTGACATCACAGCCCCCAGTAGTTCTGTGACCTGGATGAGGCTGGTAAAAAGACCCAGCCCTTAAAATGGACTTCCCAAAGAGCAAACCTGTAGCCAAGATCTTTTCAAAGCAAGTACACTTCTGCAAAAGATCAGTGGGGCTCTCATCAGTCGTGTTCCTAGATACAGACACAAGATTTTTAGTGTGGAATATCACGAATTTCTAAGCAAGTTTAAAAACGCCTATGGCAGGCATGTGATGTGAGCACAGAGGGTGGTATGTTGGTCTGAACTGGAAGAGTAGATGCCAAAGTGACTGCATTTGGGTGGTTTCCTGGCTGGTCAACACACCTTGAGGACCAGCAGGACATGGCACACACAGAACATCTTTAGTGCTGTGGCTGTCCCTGTCTTGGATGTTTGGAACGCTGCAGAAGGGATTCCTGTGAGCCACGAAGCATGTCCTGAGCTCACTGTTGTCTTAGCCTAACCACCAGTCCTACTTGTCCTAAAGCAACATGACGTTATGATTCTTGCTTTCACAGTGAGACCTCCATATGGACTAGACGGAGGCGTGGCTAAGACAAAGTCATCACTGGGTTACTCAATAAATTATTGATTAATCTTACAATAAAAAGAATAATTCGTGATGATAGAAGGTGCACACAGTAATATTAAATCTTCCTTTTTACCCTTCTCCCCACCAATACTGAATGACCCATGAACTCAGCTGAACCTGAGGTCAAGGATAAGATGTAGAACGCCTTTCTGCCCCTGGGATGAAGCCTTTTACTGACAGACCTATAAAGCCAAAAGTGAAATTATGGGCAGTGAGGAGAGACTTGGTAAGCACTGGCCACTGGCTTTCCAAGTGGGGTCCCCGGAGCGGGCAGCACTGGGAACTTGTTAGAAATGCAAGTTCTGGGGCTGGCCAGGTGGCACAGCGGTTAAGTTCCCACGTTCTGTTTCTGGGTGGCCCCGGGTTCACCCCGGGTTCGCTGGTTCACATCCCGGGTGCAGACATTGGCACAGCTTGACAAGCCATGCTGTGGCAGGCATCCCACATATAAAGTAGAGGAAGATGGGCACGGATGTTAGCTCAGGGCCAGTCTTCCTCCGCAAAAAGAGGAGGATTGGCGGCAGATGTTAGCTCAGGGCTAATCTTCCTCAAAAAAGAAAGAAAGAAAGAAAGAAATGCAAGTTCTCAGGCGCCGCCCGGACCTGCCGAATCAGAAGCTCTGGGGGTGGGGCCCAGAACTCTGGGAGATTCGGATGGGCACGTCAAGTGTGGGAACCGCTGGACCGAAGGGTCTCGGGTGGAGCTCCGGGTGCCTCTCAAGTCCCAAGGCCGGACCGCGGAACAGAGCGAGCGCGGCAGCGAGCATCCCCCGGGGCCTGGCGCGCGGATCGGGGCTCTGCGAGGGGAGACCCGCGCCCGCCGAGCCGCCGGGGATAAATCTCTCCGCGGGAGGAGCCGGCCGCGCCGCCGGAGGAAGCCGCCCCGAAGCCGCCCGGCCCCGCGGGGACCAGGTGGAGCGGCGGCCGCACCCGGGGCGCCTCAGCGCTGATGGTCATCGGCGCCGCCGCTCCGCCCCAAGGAGCGAGCAACACGCCGCAGCAGGAGTCTTCACCCAGGGACCCGAATCTTGGGTCGGGGCTCACTGCAGTGACCTCTGGCCTGGGAAGGACGGGGTCAGCCGGGGTCTTCGGTAGAGTCTTAAGGCAGAAGCCCCACCCCACCCCCAGCCCGACCTGAGCCCCGGCCCTGGCGGAAAATCTGCCCCTGCCTGGCCGCCCGCGCACCCCCGCCTTCCCCAGGCGGTCACTTCCAGGAACCCGGCCTCTGGCTGTGCCAGCCCGGCGGTCAGAGCGCGCGGAGAGGTTCCCAGAAATCACACGCGCCCTGGAGCGGAGACAGTCCCCACCCGGGCGGCCTGGGCATCACTGTTTTCGTCTCATCACCGGCCCCAGGCCACCCTCTCCTGACGCTGCCCCCTGGCCCCCAGCCCCTGACCCTGGGAAGAAAGTCAGCGCAGACACATTGGAGCTGCCTCGGGTACAGCAGCCAAGGCCGACCTCGCCTTCCCTCATTGCAAGCTCCCTCCTCCTTGCAAGCTGTCTGCTCAACTGTTAAGCTCTCTCTCTTTTGTGGAGGCCTCTGCCCTTTCTCTCTGGCCTCATTTCCTTACAAAGTCAGACCAGGACTCCTCCATGCGCAGTGACAGAAACCTGTCTGAAAACAGCTTAAGCCAAAAGAGATTTTGTTGGTTTGCATCACAAGGAAGTCAGAGGTGGAGCGGGCCTCACTGGGAGCTGGAAGGAAGACTCCAGCAGTGTGTGCTGTCTCTCTTCTCCTCTGGGATCTGCGTGGGACTCTGTGTGGGCCTGGGACTGACAGTCCGCTCCCTATGTGGCTAGGCCTGTAACGGGAACCCGGCAGCAGTGGGTGGTGGCCTGCACTGGGCTAAGCCAGGTGGCAGGGTTCTCCCTGGAGTCTGGGGCCCTTAGCGTCTGATCCAGTCCTTCCTGCGGCGGCTGCACCGTGCCCTCCACTTTCTACAACACCCCTGCAAGCATAGGGTAAAGGCTCCTTTGCTGAGTGTGATTCAAGCTGATTACTTTACTTGCAACGAAGAGTCTGGACTCACACAGGTCTCTGGGCAGAGCCGGCTCCATCCCAGGCCTCTCTGCTTGTCCAAGAGACAGTGCTCGGGGAGCAAGGAGGAGAAGAGGAGGGACCCAGACACGCCCGGCCTCCAGCTCTGCAAACCTCTCCTCCCCACCGCTGTGAGACAGGGGAGTGGCTTAGCTCTCCTCTGACTCCAGGCCTGGACCAGGTCCCAGGAGGGCCTGTCAAGATTCTGGGGGGAGGTGCTGAAGTAGGCAGAGATGTTTGAGTAGCTGTCAGTGTAGCAGCATCTTGCCCAGGCTCAGAAGTTTCTGGTAAATAGAGTTAAATCACCCTCTCCCCTGAGTATTTGCAGCCCCTGCTTTGAGTAGGGGCTGAGAAGCTGTCCAGGAAAAGTGAGATGAACTCTGTGCATCCCTTGGGTTCAGGCAAATATGGCCCAGCTGGGGGCCCAGGGCAGAGATGACAGAGGTCAGTCTGCAGGGTCAAGGTCAGCCTGCTGAGGTCTGGGTACATCCAGGAAGCTGATACCAGAATGCTGGGTGCCAACACAAGGGGCAGATTCATCAAATACTCAACCACCCGAGGCTCGGACATCTGCCCTCTGCGCCTCGGCGTCCCAGCAGTGGGACTAACATGTCAAAATCGTGCCCCCCTCCCCCTTTGCAGGTGACCACCCAGCAGCCGCCTTCCAGCTCCACCAGCTGCAGGGTACAGCTGGTCCCGGCTCGGAGCAGGCGCTGCCAGCAGCAAAGTCCCATCTTGGAGCTGCACATCTGTGCGACTGCTGACCAGAAGCTCTAGAGTCAACGGGACCACATGAGAAAACAGGTGGAGGGTGAGAGAAGTCCGTGGGAGGGGGACCTCGTGCTGTCCAGGGACCCTTCATTCCACCCCTTTTGAACTCCTGGGCTGGAGAAGCATGAGCTACTGGGACACGGCAGCACCCTTTCTCTGGGCCTATTGGCTGGTTAGGGCGGAGGAGGAGATGCTCTGAGTTTGAAGGTTTTCAGGCTGGGCCATGAGGGGTAAAGTCCAACCAACCAAAGCCGGGCTGGAAAGATGACAGGGTCTCATTTGTATGGCAGTGAAAGAAATTTCTTTCTCCGGATTGTCTCGTAGGCCGAGCACTGGATTCATTTGGAAGAAATACTTGGATAAGTTGGTTAGGGTGAGGGTGGGGCAAGGAGCTGCTGAGAACCCAAGGTCTCAGAGCTCTGCCTTCCCAGGAGGCTGGGTGCTGCTCCCCACAGCCTTTTGCCTCTGAGCACTGTGGTGGGTGTGGGGAATGTGGTTTAAGGTGGGAGCTGGGGCTGACCTGAAGTGCCCCGTAACAGAAGGGAATTTGGAGCTAGGGAGGAAGGCAGCCAGCAAGGTGGGGTGCTGCTCAGGGAAAGGATGGCGATGCTGGCTCCATCAGAGGGGACCTGGGGACCAGAAACATCTAGTAGAGGCAGGTTGGTTGTTCTGGAACGTGCAATATTGTGCCCCAATTTCCCTTCTCCTCTTTTTCCATAGTAATAAATCCTACCATGTTTAGCTGGGCACATATCACTGGGTGATTCAACTCTGGTCAAGGGAACGAGAGTGGAGACGACGTGTACAACATCTTAGAAGTGTCCATCAGGGGAGGGTTGTGGCTTCTTCCTTTCTTCTTCCTTTCTCCTTCCTGGTGGCTGGCATGCAGATGTGTTATTTGAAGCATAGGTGCCACATGGGATCATAAGGTGACCTTGGGACCTATGGTGACTAGTTTGTTGGGGCCATGGTAACAAAGTATCACCAACTGGGCAGCTTAAAACAACAGAAATGTGGGCCCCACCTGGTGGCAGAGTTAAGTTCGTGCACTAGGCTTGGGCAGCCTGGGGTTCACAGGCTCGGATCTGGAGCGCAGACCTGGCACCACTCATCAAGCCGGGCTGTGGTAGCGTCCCACATAAAATAGGTGAAGATTGGCACAGATGTTAGCTCAGGGCCAATCTTCCTCACCAAAACAAAACAAAACAGAACAAAACCAGAAATGTATTCTGTCTCTCAGAAATATATCCTCTCACAGTTCAGGAGGCCAGAAATCCAAAATCGAGGTGTCGACAGGGTTGGTTCCTTCTGATGGCTCCGAGGGAGAACCCATTCTGTGCCTCTCTCTTAGCTTCTGGTGGTTGCCAGCCATCCTTGGCTTGTGTTCCTTGGCTTGTAGCTATATCACTCACTCCATCTCTGCCTCCATCATCCCGTGGCCTTTGCTCTGTGTCTGTGTCTGTGTGTCTTCTCCTCTTCTTGTAAGAACACCACTGGGTTTAAGGCCTCTCTACTCCAGTATGACTTCATCTTAAATAGTAACATCTGCAAGGACCCTATTTCCAAATAAGGTCACATTCTGAGGTTCTGGGTGGACGTGAATTTGGGGGGACACTATTCAGCTCAGTACACAGCACAGGAGAGGGAGCACGGGTCCCTGACGCTGAGGAGCACCGGGGCGCCCGGCACTGATACTGCAGATTTGGTGAGTAGAGGGAAACCAACGTCTGGCTTATTTGAGCTACTGTCACTTTGGTTGTTCAGAGACCCTGTGGTCAAATCTAATTCACACTAACACAGCCCCTCAGAGCCTCTCATGCCATCTACACGTTTCTCTCTGGGGAGATTGTTGGGAGCAGATACTTGAAGAGGAGCTGATTCTCTTTAGAGATGGGCACGGGGTGAAAAACCAAGAGAGCTCCTGGCTGCCAGAGCCCGAGGAGGAGGGGCAGCTGCCATCCACCTGGCTGACACAGCTGCTGAGCGGCACTGCCTGTGCTGAGCACTCTGGTTCGGGGCCACTGGTGAAGGAGTCATGCATCCAGTAGGTGGGTCCAAGGGGTGGCGCCTAGGGAGGGGTCCTGGCAGCTGGGAGCGTCAGGAGGCTGGTGCTCCTCAAGGACCTGGCTGCCCTGGAGGCAGTGGAGATCCGGGCTCTCTTAGCTCTGTCTCTGCCACCCGCCCTGGCCCACGAGGCCCCACAATGTTCTCTGACCTTCTCCATGCAGGTCCTGGGGGAGACATTGATGTAAGGCCCCGATCCTTGCCCCAGGCTCTCAGGGAGCCAGTGGGTAGTGGGGTGTGCTCTGCCCATCTAGTCGCGGAGACCAGCTTACTTAGATGTGGCCCACACAGTCTGTGCACTGCGCTCTACCTGCAGCAGGTGCCAGACCATCATCCTGGGGCTGCCCCACACCTGAGCTGGAAGGACGGAACTGGCAGCCTGAGCCTGCCTGTCATGTCTGTCCTGTCTTGACCCAAGATTGAAGCAAGTGGTCCCAGAGGTGGCCCAGCAAAGACCCACAGATCGCTATTTCTCTGGTGGCCACATGGGTAGGTTCAGGGCAGCATCTTTATGGGGAGCTGAGCAAAGGGAGGGGGTGGTCCAGCTGATGCTGGAACCCAGGTCACTTTGACATGATCTGGACCTGGGCTTCCACACACGGGGGGCTGGCCAGGGAGGCACAGCATGACCTGGGATGAATCGCCACCCTGTCCTATGCCTCCATTTCCCTTCAGCCTACCTGTGAAGGTCCCTCCCTGGAGAAACTACCCAAAGGCTGGGAAATAAACATTTTTGGCTCCAAGAACAGCTATATAAGGTGGGGCAGGGCCAGCTCCTTCTCAGCCTTCTCCCTGGAGCCAGCCCACAAGTGCTGGAGGAGGGCTGGGGTCTGGGGAGTGGCCCTGGCTCTCCGGGAAGGTGGGGGTGCTGGGTGACCCACCGCTGCATCCAGGGGTCCTCCTGGGTGGTGGTCCACCATGGTGGCCCTGCCCACGCAGTGTCTGGGGCTTGGTCTGGACCCCAAGCCTCTCGGGTCTAAGCTGTCCAGGCCTTTGGAAGGCCAGGTCTGCAGCCAGGCCAGCTGTGGCCACACAACCACCCAGGCAGGCCTTTCGCTATCTCCACCACTGGCACCAAACCCAGAACACAGGTCTGGGGAAGGAGCCAAGACAAGGGACAGATTTCCCTCCCCAGGCACCCCATCCTGGCCCCACGAGCCCTCAGTGCTCAGATCTGTCCTGACTCACATTTTCTAGAACTACGTGTCCCATGGAAACGTGTGTACACCTGTCTGGAGGTAAGTAACAGGGCCTGTGGACAGGCAGTTTTCCTTACTTGCACTTGAAAGTCTGGGCTCACTCCAGATCCTCTAATCGGGGGCTCCCAGTGGCAGGGGGCACAGTAGAGCCCGAGCTCTGGGAGGAGGCCCTCTCCTGGGAGGCTGCTTGCTCCCGCCCTCTGCCGCCCCCACCCACTCCCCTCTGGGAAGCTGTGAGAGCTGCAGGCGCCAGCCAGGGGAGCCCATTCATTTTCTCTGCCTGCTCAGCCCTCACATGTCCTTATAGGGTAGAGGCTGCAAAGGGTGCAGCGGAGGCCACGCCTGCCGGGAGGAACAGGCAGGGAGGCCTCCGAGGGGCTCCCCGCTGGAGCCGCCTGGCTGCCCCGGGTGGTGAGTCTCCACCTTCCCAGACTCCCCTTTAATAACACATTTTGCAATATCCTCTTTCTTATCCTAAAATGAAATTCCCAGATAAGAGAACCTACTTACCCACATGATTTTAAAATAATCATTATAATGCCCTAACGGTAATAGAAAGAAGAAACAAAAGACAGCAATTTTATAAAAAAAAATATGTATTTCCATATGTAAGTGCTTGGGCAGACTACACCAGGAGACATTAAAAGAAGTCTGATGCACGTGGCCTTGGGCAGTCACTGCCATGTGACAGGCACAGGTGTGTGGTGGTGCATGGTGACTCAGTAGGGCAGGTAGGGTGGGGTGGGGTGGCCATCTTTGGCATGAGTTTTCAAAATGATGAACAGCTCTTGGTAAAGTTCTGAACTAGACCAAGACCAGTCTTACCCCAGCCACACACTGCAGGAAGTCGAGCCTGGTGGGCTCCCACCAGGAGCACCAGTTGGGTTCCCCAGTCATTGTGAAAACCAAAAACACCCCCACCAATGTGCGAAATGCCTCCCTCCCGGTTGGTCGTGCCCCCACCCTGAGAACCACTGCTGCAGGCCATGGGTGTGGAGGGGATATCAATGTGAATGGACCAAGTCCAGCCCCAGGAGCTAACAGCCCAGTGTGGGAAGAGCATGGCTCCCCTTGAAGTACTGTTTTGGCATCGAATGCCAGAAATTCAACTCCTAGTGACTTGTGTTTTGCTTAAGCAAAGAGAGCTTGTTGCTCATGGAACTTCACAGTCTGGAGGTAGAGGCATAGCTGGTGTTGAGGCTCACATGATGCCATTTGGAACCACCTCTCAGCCAGCTTCCTCTGGGTTGGCGTCATATTCAGGCCACATCAGAAGCAGAAGAGTGGTTTCCAGTAGCTGGAACAGATGCCCCAGAACTGGGTCTTGTTGGCTGGGATTGGCCTGACTCGGGTCGCTTGTTCCTCCCTGACCCAGTCACCATGGCCTGTGGATGGAACGTGCTGACTGGTGTGTGGGCTGAGCTAGGAGATGGCCCATTCCTCAAGGAGAAGTGAAAGTACAGACAGCAATTACCAGAAGGAATGCAAATGGTGGCTGGGCTGCAAATGTTACAGAGGCTCACTAGAGAATGGGTGAATAAATGAGAGAATGAGCTTCTTAGGTCTTCTCTAACGTGGTACAGAAGTATGAGCTCAATCTGGTCATCGACAGATTTAATTTCCACAGCTTGTTTTGGCCACACTGGCTTTCCCTCAGACGCAATGCTTTTCCACATTCCTTATTAGTATCAGCTCCACTGCCAGAGCATGACTTTGTCTTGAACCAGCTGCTTAAGAATGTTGAGGGACTGAGCACAGATTACGTGTCCCTGTTTGGGGCAGACCTTTAAAGGAGGACCTTTAAAGGATTAGGACCTTTAAAGACTCTAAGCACTAAAACGATTAGAGTGCCTCTACTCAACACCCTCCTTGCCCCCATTAAAAAGAAAAAACATTTCTAAGCCACCAAATAAATGTAAGGAAGTCTAACAACTTGTTCACTTTTCCCATAAAGACTATTTCAATTACAAATATATGCTGATCAAATTATTTTTAGAAAAATAAAATTGTTTTTTTCCTGGGCTTCTGCTATGCTGAACTAATGGGAACTCTGGCCCTTCTGTCCTCGCTTGACCCTGGAGTGTGGCCCTCTTGCCTTTGCCCTGCTGCTGGCTGAGGTGTCACTAGGCTGACTGGACATAATTCCTCTTCGGGCACCAAAGAGGGGAGAGGCTGAGGCACCTGTGTTCAGGCCGCTGTGGGGCCAGCCTAAGGCCTGGAGACTCCAGGGCAAGGACTGACTGGATGGCATCCACTTACAGACACTGTCTGCTCGGGAAATGCGATGTTCTGGATCTCCCTGGGTCACTGCAAGCCACAGAGTCTCAGGTTGGGGGCCACGGTGGGGTACTTCCATGTGTACGTGGTGCATCGTGGCTGCTCCTGCTGGCTCTCTTGCCCTCTCGGCTCCTCAGTTTGCCCAACACAATGCTCTGGGGAAGCGAGCAAGAAGCATCTCATAAAATGGGCTGCTGCCACAGTTAGACAAATCCAAAGACCTTTCCGATGGTGAACAGCAACTGCATGGTGAGTGTAGGAGAGCCTGGGCACAGGGAAGCCGCAGGGCTGGAGCCGCATAGCCTGTGCACCACAAAGAGACCTGTCCAAGGGGTGCAGCAGCACAGGGCTCCCACTTCCTGCCACTTGGCCATCAATTTGGTTTCTGGGGTCCTCTCTTTTGGGAAGGAAATACATGGTCTCCAGGTATGTTCACACTCTATCGGGTGTGCCTTACCCCTGGAGACATCCGTCTTCTAAGGAGGGCTTTGTGGACGGCTATGCTGTTGGAGGGGTTCTGGGGTCCTCACTATCCCCTTGTCCACACTCTATAAATGGCAAGGTGACAGGTCTTCTGGAGGCGACTTTGTGTAGGACAGTGTGTCTCAGAAGCCTCTGAGCGCTGCCGACACTTGCTGGGTGCCTGGGAGGGACTCCAGATCTGCTGAGTCACGGCCACAGTGGCTAAAATAGAAGCAAAAGCGAAAACAAAACCAAAAGAAACATTTTGTAGTCAGACGAACCTGGATTTGAATTCCAGTCCCACAACTCACTAAGTACCCTAAACTTCTCGAAGCCTCATTTTCTGTAAAATGGGGATAGTAATATTTACCTCGCAACAGAATTGTGAGGATGAAAGATGGTAACGTGAGTAAACAGCTGCACATAGTACCCAGCACGCAGGAGCTGAATATGTTTGTCACCATCATCTGTCCATCCGTCCCTCCGTCCATCTGTCTGTCCACCTGTCCATCGAATAAATACTGAGCGCCTATAATGACCCATGAACCTCTTTAGGTATTAGGAGTACAGCAGTCAGAAAAAACAAACTCCTTGTCCTCATGAAGGTTCTATGCTAATCAGGGGAAAGAGACAATAAACAAACATGATTTGCTGGGTGGTTATAAGTGCCATGGAGAAAAACAAATCAGGATCAAGGGCATCACCAGACTCCCCAGGCTGAAGCGACGATTTAATCTGAAACCAATACGCGTTATTTATCAAATACTGTGACAAGGACTTTGGGGGAGCTTATTTATAGACTGGCTGGAAAACAAAAATCCTATACACACAGGAAACCAGGGGAGAACAATGAACTGCCTTGCCAACCATGTGTCATACAGGCCTGAGAGGCGCTGGGAGGAGAGCGATTACTGGGGCTGGCAGTGAGGTGTAAGTGAATACCCCCACTCAGCTTTAACCCAGCAACAAGGGAAGGAGTTTGCTTAGGGACCCATCCCCCGCCCTTATTTTGGAGAGGCTAGTTCATACCCAGCATAAGCAGAAAGCCTAGGATGCTTGTAAACTGCCTAAATCTTTAGAACATGAATCAGGGCTTCCGAGAGAAGACCATGGCAGAACAGTCAGAGGCCGCTCACACCAGGTCATGGGAATGACTAGATGGGGAACTCTTTATCTCTGTCCAGCTCTTTGCCAAGTCCCAGCTCTGGGTAATGCCCAAGATCTTTGAAGGTAATTATCTCCCGGATGCAATTTTATTATAAATAAATAACTCACTGATTTGGAAAATATTGAGTGCACGCACCGAAGGAACGGCCTGGTTCCTAGCAAAGAGATGGGAACTGCCCATCAACAGTGGGCTGTGTTGTAGAGGCCATGGGTATTTGGAAATACTGCGTTTGTTGACAAGCCCTTTCTGAAAAGGCTACTAGCTTAGGAGTATGCAGGAAGACACAAACTTGGAGCAGAATCTGGATATAGCACAGCTATATGGCTATTTGGAGGTCTGCTGCCCCTTTGGATCAAACAAGCCCGGAAAATTAATAGGCCAGCAACCAGTGTAATGGAAAGATGAACTTGAAACACAACTGTAAAAATGACTTTTGATGTTGAACTGGTCACTTCACTCTTATGAGTGTCCTCATGTGTAAAATGAGAGGTTAGGCCATGCCATTCTGATTCAACTAAAATTTAGTGAATGCCTACTTAAGGGCTAGGTTTTTTAACATAGATTATCTTAAGATAACAGCATCTGCCTCATAGGGTGGTTGTGAGGAATGAGTATGTCAATATATGTGATTCTTAGCAGTGTCTAGCACATAGCAAACATGTAATAATTAGCCATTATCATTTATTCTCTTAAGGACCTTGAGGTGAACATTATTTCCTCTGTACAAATGAGGAAACCACTAAGTGACAAGATCAGGATCTGAACCGAAGTCTGAGGCCAGAGTCCACGATCTTCCCATCATGCAGTTTGGCTTGGAAGGGCACTTACAGCTTTTAATTGTAAACAATGAGTAGAAAAGGAACTTGAGCTCTAGAAACAATCAAGCCAAGCACCTTCTGAGAGATTCTCTGGAAAGTGGAGGGTTGTCTCATTTATCATGAAGATAAGGAGGTTGGGGAGGGGTTTGGGACAAAGCCATAGAAGTTTTTTTGCCCAAGCTCATTTCTTCTCATCTCATACCAGAAACACAATCTTGCCTACACAAAGAAGAGCTAGGGTTCTCAAAGAGTAAAACCAATTGAGAAACAGTCCTTAGCAGGAGCGCTCAGTCACTGCAGTGGAGAAATGAGAAGAGACATTTCGACCCCCGGGGAAGGTGGCTCCAACACTCATGAATTAGTCATGCCTTCTGCACTCATGGACTCTGTCCCATTTGTTCTGTTAGTGCTCAGTTGTGGCTCTCACCACTGTCAACAATACAGGTATCAATGAATATATGCACATACATTATGTACTAGGGTTATAACGGTGAGCAAGACAAATGTAGAGAAGATAGGCAAGTCAATGAGGCAATGAGTGGTAATATTACGTGACAAGGACAACAGGGGGCGATACTGGGTGCTGGGGGAGCACAGAGAAGGACCTAGTCCAGCTCTGGCGGGGAAATTGGGGTTTCTTGCAGGAAGTCTCTATAAATCAAGACCTAAAGAACTAACTAGTAGATTCACCAGACCTAGAGGGAGAGGGTGGGAATGAAGAGAGGAGGGTATCTCAGGCAGAGGGGATGGTATGTGCAAAGGCCAGGTGACAGAAAGCCTGGCTCTTTGGAGGAAGTGAAAGTGGTTCTGAGTGTGAGGTAGGAGAAGAGTGAAGAGATGGGAGGCTGGAGAGATGAGCAGCAGCTAAAGCCTTACAGAGCTTTGTACACATATTAAAGAATTCGGGCATTACTCAACAAACAACTACTGAGAGATTTTAAGGAGACTATCATGATCTGCATTTTAGGAAGATCAATTTGCAGAATGGATTGGAATGGACCGAGTCTAGAGGCAGATAGACATTTAAGTGCTTGAATTAGAGGCAGTGAACAGTGGGGAAGAAGGGTAGATGAACTGGAGAGATATTTGAGAGGCTAAACACTGAGGCAAGGATGACGTGTGGGTTTTGGTGCGGACCACCAGATGAAGGGGTTGTCATTTGTACCAAAGAGGAGAAGCCGAGGAGGCTGGATGTGCTTTGGATAGACTGTTTTCAATGTCTGTGAGACGGCCCAAATGGGGATGCCCAGTAAATGCCTGGATGTGAATGCAGGAGCTCAGGTGAAAGGGAAGGGAAGGATGTAGACTGGCTATCGGCAGCAGAGAGCGTGACGGAAGGTATGGGATGGATGAGGCTGCTTACAGAGTGGGTTGACTGAGAAGACCCAAGACCAAATTCTGAGGAAGACTAGAGTTATAAAGCAGTCAGAGGGAGTGGGACCTGCCAAAGAACCCAAGAATCCCAGCAAAAAGAAATGCTCAGCTAAAGATAAATATTTTTTCAATTGTTCAATTAAGGGGAAGTCAGAGACAGGAGGAAAAGACGGGCCATTGACACCAAGGAAAGAGTACTTTTGAAATGAAGAGTCAGTGGAGTCATTTATCTGCAGATGGGTGGGAGAGACTGGATTCTAGGATTAAGTGCAGTCTAAGAAATCAAATAATTTCCTTCCATCTGGTTTCATTGTTGTGGATGCCACTTGCCTTCAACTCTGAAACCGTGGCACGATGACATCATCTGGGAGTAATTGCTGCCATTCTCCCTTCTGTTTCTTCTACTGAATCTATCAATTCCAGCTTCTATCCTGTCTTCACACATGACTTTATTTCACCCTGTTCTATTTCACTCTAGATTTCTTTGCTCCTTGGTGATTCCTCAGTGCTATGCATATCCTAGCAAATCTTCTAGGAAAAAAAACCACTGGGGAAAACAGTCTCATCATAATCTGATCCAAGTGGCCATTTTACTTTATAGCTTGCATTTTTTAAAGATATAACCTCAAGATTTAAGACCAAGATACAAATTCTAAATTGCACTGCCTACTAGGAACTAGTGCTGACTGCTCTCTGAATTTAGTCTATTAATTTTGGAAGGAATTTAATAACTTTGGCCAGAGGCCAGTGAATGTACCACCTCTCCCAGATTACTCAATTTTGGACAGTGACATCATTGGGAGACTTCTGTTTTTTAAACATTTCATATATTAAGGGAAATGTTAGAGATAACTGTCTGAAATGCAAGCAATGCTAGGAGCTTGAACAGGAAGGACATAGCTAATGAGAGGCTAGGAAATGAGATAATCTCTTTTATAGAATCATCTGATATTGAGGAAACAAGGAATTTACAAAGGAGGGGATACAATGAAATTAACCAATGAGTGGAGCCATCCTTTGGGATCAGTAACCTTTAGACCTGGACCCAACAACAAAGCTGCGGCAGATGAGAGGATGAGGGCTGATACATCCAGCAGTTTGTTTCCTCTAAGAAGAGCTTTTTTTCCAGACTCCAAAGACTATATCCTAAATTAAGAAGTCTAAGAATCAAGGTTGGAGCAAAGAACCACTCATGTATAATGCGCAAACTACCTCTTCTTATTTTACATGATTGAAGACCAAAACATGGAAACCCCATAAACCCCCAAATCCAGCTCAGACTGCTGTCCCAGTAATTTAGAGATCCATTTCATATGTCAAGAACACCAGGAGGGGCAGTTGTCACAATAACGACCCTGCCTGCTTATTTCAAAAGCCCAGCACCCAAGAAAGGCCTGATAATATAGAAATCAAAATTGTACTTGTCAAAATTCATCAAATTGTATAACTTCAAATTTCTGCATTTTATTGCATTTAAATTATACCTCAACTAAAAAAAAACATGAAAAAAAGGTACAAAAGGAGAAAGGAAAAAAAGGCACATTATCAGGTCCTGTGGCTAAAAGGAACTAAATAATTTATATCTATTGTCTGTAACAGGGTCAAAAGCAGGAAACAATAAGCAAAGCTTATTTAAAAAAAAAAAGCTTCTGAGCTGCCTAAACAGACTACATTTCCCTTGCATCATTACAGGGACTTCTTCACTAAGTGATGGCCCCTACACCCTCAATCCCATTAAAAAAACTGCAGAGAATTCTTGGAGTGATGAACAAGGGTTGATACTTTTTCTTTCTTACTTTTTTCCATTATTTTTCAAATAAGCTATAAAAGAGTTAAACTTTTTCATTAACATGAGAGTCACGCACACTCATCCTAGCAAACAGGGATTTAGCTCTTTGGGTTTAGGCATTTCACGGTGGGGGGAAAGAGTACTGGATCCATTTATTTAAAATCTGCGTTGAAAAATAAACAGAAAGTCCTTGTTTATCTGGAGATTTTAATATATTTATTTGAAAACCAAGTTCTGTGAAAGAGCGCACTAAATAGTCATATATCTTCTCTTCAACCAAAGATGTGGAGACAAGGTTCTTCAGGTCAGCGCAGAGGCAATGATATATGCAGTGAATAGCAGGTCTCAGCATGAATTTCCAGTATGAACCTGAACAATCTTCTTCAGACAGGCAATGAGGTCCTGGGCAAGGGGGAAGAAGGGGAAGCTAGGGTCATTCTTTATTTTAAGAACATTCTTCTTTTTTCTTCTACTAGCTGCTGAAGTCTAAAACTAGCCCCTAACCCTGCCTATGCAGTCCTAACATGCCAGTTTGTGCTAAGATAGATTATAGTTTTCAAACTCCTATTGGACTGAATATTTTATCCTTTTGAAAACTAAGAAGAATCCAATTTCCAACTAAAAACTTCTAAGCCAGGGGCCGGCCTGGTGGCGTAGTGGTTAAGTTCATGTACTCCACTTTAGTGGCCTGGGGTTCGCAGGTTTGGATCCTGGGCATGGACCTATACACCGCTCATCAAGACATGCTGTGGCAGCATCCCACATACAAAACAGAGGAAAACTGGGACAGGTGTTAGCCCAGGGACAGTTTCCTCACCAAAAAACAAAGAATAACAACAACAAAAAAACCCCACCACCACCACCACCAAAAACTTCTAAGCCACCTTGTAGTTACTGAACCAGGGGGTTTTCAGTAAGGTACTGTGAAAGGTTGAAGGGGACTAATGCGAGCCAGTTCAGTTCTACATAGAGACTGAGTGCTTGTGGTATTAACACCGTCAAGTGCTAGTTCGGTAAAGCTTAGGAAACAATCAGAGACTGAAAGATAATTTTCGAGAGTAAGTTTAGATTACAGGGAGGTTAGTATAAATCTCTCTCTAAGGTCCAAACCGTCTCCCAGAGGCTTGAATATATTCTATTAGTGGCGGGGGTTCTGCCTTAATATTTATCTGAGATTCTGTAAAAGCTTTCATTAATTGCTAGTCAGTGTGTAACACTCACACTCACGGTGCTGGATTTGCAACCTCACATTTAAATGTGTTTTTCTTTTGTCATAATGTAATAAATGATACTGTTGTTATTTTCTTTGAAGAGTAGAACAAATTCATATTTGTCTGACAATGAATTTGCACTCGGGTAGAATTAGAGAACCTTGACCATACAGTTTACATGCATCTTCAAATATGTGATGACCATTCAAAAAGAATGGGAGAAAGAAGAATGACAATTTCATGAAATTAGATGATTCTAATCTTTTACATCTAAAGACCTGCCTTCAACATTGTTAGAACACTGGCATAATAATAATCTTTTCAACTGGACAAAGCTTTGTGTTATAGTCTAACTGACCGCAAAGTACCTATAAGTACTGTGTCTTACACACATTAGGTGTTTAAAAGCATTACTGAATGAATTAATGTTAAGTACCAAAAGTGTTGGCAAAGGAAAGGGAGGGAGAGAAGAATCAGCAAGAAGTCTAGACCTGCGCTACTCAAAGTGTGATCTACAAACTATAACTGATCCACAACAGGGAGCTTAAACCAAAAGGTAAATCCACTGCATTAGTGAGCAAACTTGTCGGTTCAGCTGACTTTTTTGGAGAGGGTAGCAAGGTTTTTCAATGTAAGGAGCATTGTGTAGATTTACATTCTGGAGCAAGCTCTGCATAAAACATCTGTGAAGTACTGACAAAGAGATTTCCCTTGATACACAATTTTGATCCACACACACCTCTGGTCCTTAATCATCAATATACTCAAATGGTTCTGGGGGTTCTGGCTCTTGTTCCTCCTCCTCGATTTTCGGGCCATGGGCTGCCACAGGTTCCACCAGCTCTTCAATGTCTTCACTGGTATCCTTCAGAATGATGATGCCTCCAATGGAGAGCTGTAAACACAGAGCAAGGAATGAAGAAGCACAAGCTCCACTCATATTTGCAGACTGCTCCAGAATCCAGAGTGCATATTGTTAAATGGCACCTTAAGACTACCTAATGATCTGGAAGTGAAGAACTGGGATAGAACAACACTTTACCAGATGTCAGGAAACCTGGGCATTTGTGCCTGTGTGATACTACACTGGTCACCTAACCACAGTGTTCAACTGTAAGAAGGGGCTAATAAGATCATCTGATCTATTCCTTCAGGTTAGTCTGAGGACTGAATGAGGAAAAGAACGTTACTGTGCGTTACAAAGGATAAAGAGAACTGTGATCTATAAGGAGTATTTGCAAACTTAACCCAGTGGCTCTGGATCGTAGAACATGTGGTTCTGTTCCATCTGGATGATGCATCCCAATTTAGGAATAGCTGTTTCCCAGTACTAGCCTCAGTCTGATTGCAGGGAGAATGTTTACTGTCCAAATACGGTATTTTAATGCCTTGCTACTCAACACGCGGTCCTGGACCAGTAGCATCATTATCATCTGGGAGCTTGTTAGAAATGCAGAAAACTTGGCCCTCCCTAGATCTACAGAATCTGCATTTTAACAAGATCCCCAGGTCATTTGTATGCACATTAAAGTTTGAGAAGCACACTAGTCTAACAGATACTTTTATTTGTGAGAAAACCATCATTTTAGACACAAAAGACAACCTACAAATGAAAAGCCAATTTTTCTCCAGCAATTTCAGAATGACAGAGAGGATAACAAATATCACAGATATCTGAGTGTTTTCCACTTTAATCTACAAATCCTTGTGATGCAAGACAATGAAGAAAGAGATGAGAAACAAAAAGGAAGGAGAGTGTAGAAGCAATTCTATTAAGCCTTTTCCCAAACATATTAGCAGAAGGTAAATTCAAACACCAAACTGTTCACCCATCTCTGGTGTGCTAATCTTATTCTATTTGCTTGCCTGTGTCAAAGGAAATGGAAAGCTGCTCTCTATAATCAAATCAGTCAACAGTGGCAGGGCACATCTGGAAAAAACATATTTCTACCAAAGCACATTACTGGGAAGGAAAAGAAGCCCAAGTACATTAGTCAAATGATTCACATATGTACAAGCACCCCTGCACTTCAACCTAATCTGATTTTTCATCATCAGAACTCTGCCCTGCCATTCTGTAAAACTGGTGTGCCTTCATGAATTTCTAAACTATTTCCCTTCTCTCAACACATACATATTCCTACATATTCATCTATCACTCTTTCCCTTAAAAAGTCTGTTTTTCTTGAAGAGGAGCCATTTTATGAATGGACTGCCTTTAATGCCAATATTCACCCAAGAACAATCAGAGTACATAGCCACTACCCTAATCCTCCATGGCCTAAAAGTTTACTCAACCTTCTAAAGGACCAAATGGAAAAGGATGTTCTACCAAACAGAAAAAAACACCCATGTTTACAAAAAGACCTCCTATATTTTGGAAACATATGGCTATAGGCTATAACTCTTCTATTTCAGGCTTAACTAGAATGAAATAACCCAACTCAAATCCTGCCATATAATCAACATGGCTTAGGCTTATTAATGCCTTATATGTTAGTGAGAAATTTCACACTCTCCCAGCAGAGAATAAGATACATGACATTCTGTTTCCTGAGAAGGCTAGTGACAACTGAAGATATAAGCAGTGGGACACTTCCTGTTGCCACAATCTCTTGAAGACATCTTTTAAGATGGATAGGAAGCAGAGTAGGAATGCTATCCATTTTCAAAACTATAGGTGCCTCTTTCAAATGCGGTGTCTGAGGAAGGTTCTGATGACCTTGCCATTGAGGGTACAGAAGTGAGTCAGGGGGCATCCTTTTCTTCATTACACACACACAGAGCCAGTCTTTTCTTTTCTTTCTTTCTTTTTTTAATTGAGAAATAAATCACATAACATAAATTAATTCTTTTAAAGTATACAACTCAGTGGTTTTTAGTATATTCACATAGTTGTACAACCACCTCCACTATCTCATTTAAGAGCATATTCATCAATCTAACAGAAACCCTGCACTCATTAGCAGTCACCCTCTATTTTTCCCTCCCCTCAGCCCGTGACAACCACTAATGTAACTCCTGTCTCTATGGATTTGCCTGTTCTGGACATTTCATATAAATAGAATGATACAATATGCGGCCTTTCGAGTCTGGCTTTTTTCACTTAGCATAATGTTTTCCAGGTTCTCACATGTTGTAGCATGTATCAGTACAAACATCACATTTTGTTTATCCAATCACCCGCGAATGGACATTTAAGTTGTTTCTACTTTTTGACTATTATGTATAAAGCTGATATGAACATCAGCTGGATCACTTTCTGTTTTATCCATTTGATCAATCTCTGCCATTTAATTGGACTGTTTAATCCATTTACATCTGATGTAAGTACTGGTAAGGCAGGATTTACTCTTGACATTTTGCTATTTGTTTTCTTATGTTTTATATATTTTTGTTCTTCTATTCTTCCACTGCTGGCTTCTTTGGTATTAAATAGATATTTTCCAGTGTACTACTTTAATTCTCTTGTTGATTTTTTTAGTTTATATATATTTTTAAGCTTTAGCATTTCCTTTTTACAAATTAAAAGTTTTAATTTTTAATTAAAAAAAATTTTTTTTTTGAGGAAGATTAGCCCTGAGCTAACATCAGCTGCCAATCCTCCTCTTTTTGCTGAGGAAGACTGGCCCTGAGCTAACATCCATGCCCATCTTCCTCTACTTTACATGTGGGATGCCTACCACAGCATGACGTGCCAAGCGGTGCCATGTCTGCACCTGGGATCTGAACCAGCGAACCCCCGGCCGCCGAAGTGGAACGTGTGCACTCAACTGCTATGTCACTGGGCCGGCCTTGAGAGTTTTTAATTATAAACACTGGTTTATAACATTATATAAACTTCATGTGTGCATCACTGTATTTCGACTTCTGTGTACACTACATTGCATTTACCACCAAAAGTGTGGACTCCATCTGTCACCATTCTAATGGTCCCCCTTTACCCCTTTCACCTTCTCCCAATCCCCTACTTTTAGTCTATTTTTTGAGTTATTTTCTCAGTGATTACTTTTGGGGTTACAATTAACATTTTAATTTGAAAAATGGCAACTTAATTTCAATAGTGTACAATAACTTCACTGCAATTTAGCTGTATTTCCCCAGTACTTCCTGTTGTTACTGTGTTACGAACCGAATGTGTCTCCCCAAAATGCATGCTGAAATCCTAACCCCCAAAGTGATAGTATTAGGAGGTGGGCCCTTAGGAGGCAATTAGGTCATGAGGGTGAAGCCCTCGTGAATGGAATTAGTGCCCTTTATATAAGAAGAGACATGAAGAGAGCTTGCCTTCCCTCTCTCTGCTCTCTGCCATGTGAGGATACAAGAAGAGGGCTGTCTCTAAGCTAGGATGAGGGCCTTTACCAGGAACTCAATTATGCCGACACCCTGATCTTGGACTTCTTGTCTCCAGAACTGTGAAAAATAAATGTTTGTTGTTTAAGCCATCCCTTAAATGGTAGATGGCAATTTGTTACAGCAGCCAGGAGTAAGACATATTGTAATATTAATTATATTTTTGTACAGCGTATACACATCAACACCAATTTATGATTGCTGTATACAGCTATGTTTTAAACTAAATAGGAGAAAAAAGAGTTACAAACAAAAACGCATCTACACTATCTTTTCTATTTACCTATGCAGTTACATTTACCAGTGCTCTTTATTTTTTCTTGTGGATTCAAGCTACTGTCTAGTGTCCTTTCATTTCAGCCTGAAGGGTTGACTTTAGCAATTCTTGTATGGCAGGTTGGCTAGTGACAATTCTCTTAGTTTTTATCTGGGAATGTCTTAATTTCACCTTCATTTTGGAAGGACAGTTTTGCTGGATATAGAAATCTTGGTTGAAAGTCTTTTCTTTCTGCACTTTGAATCTGTCATCCTATTGCCTTCTAGTCTCCATAGTTTCTGATGACAAATAAGCTGTTAACGTCATTGAGGATACTGTTACATGATGAGTTGCTTCTCTCGCTGCTTTCAAGATTCCCTCTTTGTCTTTCAATAGTTAATTATGCTGTGTTTAGAAATGGATCTCTTTGAGTTTATCACACTTGGATTCACTGAGGATCCTGGATATGTAGATTAACGTTATTTACCAAATTTGGAAAGTTTTTAGACATTATTTGATCAAATATTCTTCTATCCCTCTCTCTCTTTGGGACTCCCATTATCCCATTCCGTGTATATTGGTATGCTTGACAGCGTTCTACAGTCTCTGAGGCTCTGTTCATTTTTCTTCATCTTTTTTTTTTTCTGGTTGTTCCTCAATTGACCTATCTTCAAGTATTTTCAAGACTGCTTGAATCAGCTGCTGAGTTCCTCTAGCAAATTATTCATTTCAGTTATTGTATTTTTCAACTCCAGAATATTTATTTAATTATTTTTTATAATTTCTATCTCTTTACTGATATGATTTATGGAGACATCATTCTCATACTTTCTTTTTAGTTCTTTAGACATAGTTCCTTTAGTTCTGTGAACATATTTTAAATAGCTGATTTAGTCTGTCTGTTAAGCCCAACATCTAGGCTTCCTCAGAGACAGTTTCTATTAATTACTTTTTTCCCTGTGACTGGGCCGTTTTTTATTTCTTTGTATGTCTTGTAATTTTTTGTTGAAAACTGGACATTTAAATAATATAACACAGCCACTCTGGAAATCAGATTCTCCCTACTTCCCAGGGTTTGTTATTGTTGTTTATTCTGTAACTCTTCTGAACTACTTCTATAAAGTCTGTATTTTCTGTCATATGTGACCTCTGCAGTTAATGACTAGACAGGGATTTCCCTCAATACCCAGAACCAGTAAGTCTCCCAGTGTTCGCTGAGGGGCTGAGTGTGTGTGTTGGGGCACACCTTCAACAGTCAGCCAGGCAGCTGGTAACTCTTCCCTAGCCTTCACTTCTTGCTTGTACAGAGGCAGTCTTTTGACTCACAGATGAACAACTGTTACAGCTTCCTCTGACTTATTTTAAGTGAAGGCTTAACAGTCATTTAACTTCCAACTGAGGCATACCAATTGCCTCACATGGCCTCATGACATCAAGCATATACTTTGTTGTCTTCAGTTCTTCATAATTGTCAAAAACAATGGGTATCTTGTATGCTTAAAGTATTTACTAGTTGTGGACTACTACATCCATTCTGGACATACTCCCACTTCAACTGGCAAGAGCAGTTTGCAGATGCTGTTAGAATGCATTCTCTGTGAGACTGGCCCGGTGGTGTAGTGCTTAAGTTCACGCGCTCTGCTTCAGCAGCCTGGGGTTTGCAGGTTCAGATCCTGGGCGTGGACCTAGCACCGCTTGTCAAGCCACGCTGTAGCAGCATCTCACATGAAATGGGGTAAGACTGGCACAGGTGTTAGCTTAGTGACAATCTTCCTCAAGCAAAAACAGGAAGATTGGTAACAGATGTTAGCTCAGGGCCAATCTTCCTCACCAAAAAAACAGAAGAAGAAAGAATACATTCTTTGTAAACATGCCACTGGAACAGACTGGGTTGCAGATTAGACAGTGACTACATTTGAGGTGTCCACTCGTGGTTCTATTAATTCATTTATTCAACACTACACACCAAATAGTGTTAGGTTCTAGTAATGCAAGCTTAACAGAAGGTGGGAGATCTTTAAGATATTCCCTCCTTCCTGGACTAATCGCCTGCTACCTACAGATGTCTGGTGACCAAGCAATATTTATTGAGGATTTACCACATGCTAGACAGTGTTTTACATATGACAACCTATTTAATCTTTACAATATGCCTAGGAGGTAGATAGTATCACCATCCCAATTTTACAGGTGGGAAAACTGAAACATAAAGAGGTTAAATGACTTGTCTTAGTCACACAGCTCAGAAATGGCAGAGCTGGAATATAAACTTAGTTCTGCCCAATTCCAGCTCTTCACCACTAAATACAGCTATCTTCCATCCCTCGGCCTTGTCTCTTCTAGCTGATAACGTAGTGAGGTAAGACTTTGGCTCACAATTGGTAGGTGAGAGTTGCCTAGCACTCACCACCATCAGAAATCATCTTCAAGTTGATGAGAATGGGTTTACTTTTCTATAAGGATCTAGAAATCTTGTCTATGACATTTTAGACAGGCCCAACATGGACATATTAAATGTGTCTATTAATGACTCTCTAGTTTTCTAGATAGAAGAACCTAGAAAATAGAAACATTATCATGTTCAAATTTCTGATCAGCATTTGTTTCTAACATGAAACATTCTGCCTTAGAATAAATTAAACGGCATGAGGATCTTTTTCTAAGTGTAAAATTCAATGATCTAAGTGCTTGTGTATTAACTGTACTACCTTGTTCAATTGTTGCTACATTCCTATGAGTTAGGGATAATAACTCTTATTTTACAGTAGAGGAAATTGAGGCAGACAGAGGTTTAATACCTGACCCAAGTTCATATAGGCTGTAAGTGGTAGAATCAAGATTCAAACTCAGGAAGTCTGGCTCCAGAGTTTATCCTAATCACTGTGCTGTACTGGGAACTTCGATAGCATAAGCCTCTAGTAGATGAAGGATGTTTGCAGGGTTACACAAAGAAAAGGGAAGCTCTCTCAAATCTACAGAGAATGGAAAGGAATGTTCTCTCTTTTGCTAAGAGATTTATTAGTACTAGAGAACCTTCTCCAATGCTTTGGAGATTTATCCTTCTCTACCAATATTCCATTGTCCTACGGATTAATATCCCACTGACATATAGCTAAGGGCCATCAGTAACTTACTGGTTTGAAAGGCTGGTATCTACAGGTCTCTGGCATGGTCAGGACCTTAAGCTGAGCAGGCATAACTCGGGCTGGGTTATCCAGTAACTGGAAGTTTGGCTCAGGTTCTTTTTTCTTCTCTTTTTCTTCCTTTTTCTCTGCCTCATCCTAGAAAATATTTAAAAAAATAACACAACAGTGGTTCACTTCTGTTCCACATCACTAAATAATGTTTGATAAATTTACTGAGCAACTATTAGGTGCAAAAGGTAGTTAGGATTAGACACAACGGAAGTACAACTAAAGTGACCACAGACTCAGAGGAGGGAGAGGGTAACTCCGCTTGGAGGTGAGAATGGTATTGTACTTGGTTTTGAAGGATGAGAAGGTTCTTCTACCAGCAGAGATCAGAAAATAAGGGTCTATTTAAATAAATAATATTCCCTTTGCCTAAAAGTGCCTTTCTTTCTCCTACTATCATTTCATTGTCTGCTGAAAATCCTACTCTGCCCTTTAAAACCCATTTTAGTTATTTCCTCCAAGAACTCGATCCTGATTTATACTCTTATATTCTTCCCATGAATGAAGAGAATTTCTAAAGTCTCTTCCAGTTAAAATTACATGCATTTCTATGCTTGGAACAGGATGATTATGTAAAGGAAGACAAGAGCAAGGTATAATGTCCAACTAAGGAAAGATCTGGACCAAGACAGAGATAGATACATCAACCCATATGACTACCAAGTTATACCTACCACTTCCATTTTCTCCTCCTCCTTTTTTTCTTTTTCTTTTTCCTTCTTTTTAGCCTTGGCAGTAATAGATAACACAGCAGTGGAAACCTAGAAGAAATGAACAGGGTAAACTGTCGTAATCCTTTTCCTATAAACAAACGTACAAGCCCAAAGAGAAGACAGTCCTACAATACTATTTTGTTTCCCGGCAGTAAGACTCATAAAGAACAAAATAATCAGGGAATAAAAGGGAAAAGCAAGGAGGACCTTTATGCACATAATTTACGACTATGGTCATCAGGTGAATCTTTAGTTCCTGGGGTCTCATGTCCAATACTCTAATTTTTTTGATCTGTAGCCTATCTTGCATGTGGATTTGCTATCACGAGCTTGTGAGATAGAGATGTGGGTGCCACATGCTTTTTTACTTTATAGGGAAAGCATTGGAAAACATAAACATTTCCTCCAAACCTGCTTGTAAAGATATTCTCACCGGACTAGATGCCCTACAATGGTAATACACAGTGGGTGAGTGGTTAGCCTGGAATTATCCTCCTTGATGGGTCTCACTGAAATCAAAGGTGAAACAGGGAGTTTGAAAGGCCAGGCAGTGTTGGTGTAAAGCTGACCTTGTTTCAGACCCAAGTGGGGGGCGGTCTGCAACACAGCTGATGAAACAAGATGATGTTGTCAAAGGATATTCATCACTCATCACTCTTGAATTTGGTTAATTATATAAGTATCCTTATTTACACACAAAATTTACAGCAAATAATCAACAAGTGGCTAATACAGAACATTATCCTAAGAGAAAGATCCATTTCCCTAAACATAAGGTATCATAAAGGATAGTTTTACTGAGAAAATTTCCCAGGCAGGTGTAGTTCTCTTAATTCACCACAGGTTGATTTAACACATAATGAGTGTCCTCATATACTGTTGGTAGAAGTATAAATTGGTTATATCCATTCTGAAAGGAAATTTAGTTAATACCTATGAAAATAAGTAACATACAATTTTTTTTTGTTTTGTTTTGTTTTTTCCAAGGAAGATTAGCCCTGAGCTAACATCTGCCAATCCTCCTCTTTTTGCTGAGGAAGACTGGCCCTGAGCTGATATCCGTGCCCATCTTCCTCTACTTTATATGTGGGACGCCTACCACAGCATGGCTTGCCCCACAGTGCCACGTCCGCACCCGGGATCTACTGGTAAACCCCAGGCCGCGGAAGCGGACCGTGAACACTTAACCGCTGCGCCACCGGGCCAGCCCCCATTATTTTTGATCAAGCAATTCCTCATCTAAGATCCTAACCTATAGATATACTTGTACAAGTGCATGAATATACATGTATAAAGATTCTTATTCCAGTCTCATTTGTAACAGTGACAAATTACAAATAACCTTAAATGTCCGTCAGACAAGGAACTGGTATGATAAATAATGGTATATATATATATATAAAGAGATTGCTCTGCAGCTGTGGAAAAAATGAGATCCATATACATTGGAAATTTTAAAGATAAATTGTTAAAGTGAAAACAATAAGATGTAGAATCGTATGTAGAAAATAATTCTATGTGCAGTATAAAAAGTATTGATATGTGCAGAGAAAACATTTGGAGGGATTCACAAACTGTGATTCTTGCAACATGGGACATAGATAACCAGGAGAGAAAAAGGGCTTTTACTTTATATCCTTTGTAATGTTAGATTTTACCATGACAAGTATTACTTTTAAAATACCTAATTTAAAATGTAAAAATACTTAAAATAAACCCAAGTAACACACTAAGCAGCTTCCATATATATAAGTATAGTGCCGCTCAAAGGAATGAAGAACCTACCTTTTCCTTTTCTTTTTCTTTTGGTACTTCCAGGGGGGCAGGATATGCAAATGTGGATGGTTTACAGTTTGATTTATACTGAACTTTCGGCATCTGAAGAAATAAAAGAATTTTTTCCCTTTCTATTAAAATAATCAAAATCAAGATTTAAGTATTCTATGCTCTTAACAAGCACACGGATGCAACGGGATGCCAAAAGTTTCAATCCACACTGAATATTCAATTGCAGTGCTATTCAATTGTTATCACTCCTCCCTTAAAGGCTTCTGTCTTCTTTCAATAATTAGTTTTGAGGTGCTTTACAGAACTACCTGCAGTTCCTTATACTTTCCTGAAGTTCTGTGCCTTTGTGTATCCCTTTATCTCATCTTTACTGACCATGCACCCCACTTCTTTAGTTTAGGTCCCACTCTTGGTGTGAACATCAGATCAACTGTTACCTCCTTTGTAAAGTATGATCTGATTATCTAGCCTGCATACCTAACGTCCCCTCCTTGTACCACACTAACAACCTACGTAAGTCTGCATACAGTTCCTACACCATATAATCACACCTTACAAGAGTCTAACATAAAGCCTAACGGAAAAGTCAGCTTCACATTACATATTGACCAGGTTTAAAGTTCTAGTCTGAATTTTTCTCTATTTACCCAATTTGCATTGATAGAGAATGGTAATAAACATCATATTTACTAGCATAAGTAATCTTGTCTTTTCCATCCCACTTCCATTGTAAAGAATGGAAATAGAGATCATAAAATTGTGTGCCAGAGGAAAAAGTCCCTAAAGATTATACAAGATGTTTAACTATAATGTTAAAGGTTAGGGATTGGAAAACCAAAAGATTCTTGTTTCAGAGCTAAAACTGCTAGATATTTACAAATGTGAGTAGTTTAATACTGAAACACTTGAAGGATAACTGGCTGTACACCTATACTGAAAAAAATCAACTCAATGAAATAATCTTTATCAGCCATTATTTTGGCCTCAAAATTTTCCACTCTGAAAATTTAATAGAACATTTTAACGACAGTGATGATGAGATGTAAGAGTTATTTAAAGGTCAAAAGGACTCTGAGAGGATGGAAGAACAAGAAGGTAAACCATCAGGCCACAGGACTAAGAAAGAGCTAAGCAGAAACTCCATTAAAAAAAAGAGGCTGGTGTGATGACAGGGGATGCATCACCTTAAGTCTCTGACCTAAGTGCCTAGTTTCTTTCTGTCAGATTCCCTGGCTCCTCACTACTGGTCTTGTTTTCTGCCACCACCAAAGAGACAACTTCCTATTTTGTTTTTCCCTTTAGTAATAATCCTTTCTTCCTTCAAATGCTCTAGCATCGTAACTCTGACATATGTCCCTGTCTCAACCCTTCATTCCTTACTAAGATTTGGTTTAGGTCCTCTTTCTTCCTTGTCTAGATTATTGTAATAGCATTGTAATGGATTTCCACTGATATGAGAATGATGTTTCTAGAATACAAAGTTCATCACGTCATTCACCTACATGAAGCCCTTCAACAGCTCCCACAGACCTTCGGTATTACATAAAGTCCATCAGTTAGCTATAAAGCCTTTTCATATTTTTATGTTTTGCCCCCTCTCTCACCATTCCCTCTCAATTGATTTACCCAAGGTTACATAGTTAGTAATGAGATTTGATTTTCAAAACTCCCAACACACTCCAATCAACAAGGTGAAGACTCACTTTGAAGGGGAAACACTTTATTGATGAGATGTCAACTTACCTTTAAAACTTCATGAAAATCTTTGTCAGTGGGTGGTGAACTATACACTACACAGTATAAAACCAATATCTCAAAAACATACCTTTAAGTCCTTGTTAAGACCAATGACACAGGTAGGGGTATAAGCCAACGACAGGAAATGTGAAAGAGGAAACCAGAACCAGAACTGGGTAAAGACAAGGACGCCAACCACAGAAGGCATATGGGTGTGCCCAGTCCTCGACTGCAAGGAGATTGTGACATTATGACCACCTGTGGAAAAAGAGAGAAACCATGAACATGAAGCCAGTAGGGCAATGATAAAGATTTCTAAGTACTGCACTAGGGAAGCATTTGGTGATTATTTTAAGAATACAGTTCATAAAATCGAATATGTAGTCGCTGGAATTAGTTAGCCAGCGAGCTCTCCAGGGTCTTCAAAACTGGAAGTGCTGTACTTTAACTGGACTCAGGGTAAATCTGGATCTTCTTTCTATATAGCCAAGCATTTTTCAAAAACTAAGCCTGAAGGATATCAAAGCTGTATGCTAAATTAAATATTAATCTATATTATACATTGGTTTTTAATGTGCTAATAAAAAGCAAAATTTTAGTACACATCACATTTTCAAACAGTGGGGACTGAAGCAAACTGGAGAGTTCATGTCCTATTTAAGGAGTACATGTTACTAGAGATGCAGGTCCAGGGTCACTAGGCAATTTTGTTTTTAAAAGTAGACCCAAATCTGGATTTTGTCCAAAATTTTGCAAACTTTGCTAGGCAGGCAAAACAAAACACGTGTTAAGTCACATTTGGCCCATGGGCTGCGGTGTTGTAGCCTCTGGTCTATCTGGTAACAGTGTTAGTGCTAGACCCTAGAACTTCAAGACGCAAACCTTTTAGTTTACATAATATAGTCTATAAAAATGGGACTTGTCTATATCTGGTCACCACCCTAATCTGAATTCCAATTCTGGATCCTTGCTTGCTCAAATTTCCCTTTTCTTAATCTCAGTATCACCTTCACCTCACAGATACCTTCATGTTTTGCTTGAAGTCAGGAAGTGAGTACTAACTTTACTAAATCAAAAAGCATTTAAATTTTTCATAAGAATCAAGGTTCTACTGTTCAATCAAATACTCTAGATTTTCTTAATACTCCACTAGAGATTTTATCTGGAAAAAAAATCAGGTATATTTAAGTTTTGTTTTTCCAACAGTAATGAGTTATATACATTTATTGTCTGCTTATCCTCTTCCCTATTCTAACCCTCCCATTCATTGAATGCTTACTATATATGGAGAATTTTGAACAAAATACTGAAAAAGATCCCAAAGAGCCTCCAGTCTAGTGGAGAAGACAGACAATGAGATAATTAAAATGAGGCATAAAAATATTATGCTAGATATAAACCTGGGTACTAGTGGGGACATACAGCTAAGCATGGTACCTAAGCCAGGGTGGGGGCTGGGTAGGATAGAAGAAGAGGGGGAGAGGCTTCCCAGAGAATGTGATGTTTGATCTCAGTTTCAAAGCTGAATTTCCTTTTATTTCAATAAAACCTATCTTCTTCAGACTTAGAAACTAAACTAGCCTTTTATTCTAATAGTGTGAGATTTAACATAAAAAAGGGAGAGTTTATCTTATTGAGAGTGCTTACAGTTTTACAAACTTCAGTCCTAAACTTTCTTAATCTTCAGCTCTTCTCCCTGTAGTTGCCCTCTCCAGATCTTCTCTACGACCACTAACTTCTCAGAGATAGACTGCAGGACTATACATTGCTCTAATGCAGCTGCAGCACAGTTTTGTAGGAGGACAGGATACTAACATAGTGAAAGGGGGTACGAGAATAATTTTATGTTCACAATAGTGAGCATGACAGTACAGAAGTTTTATGTACTAAATAACACTAAAATACCGAATGCCAAAATCATTATAAAGAGAAATGGAAAGAAGCATCAAAACTTCATGGGCCCATGACAAATCAGACAGACACAAAAAAAGAGGTGGCAGGGGAGGGGGCTGAAAGAGCAAGGAAGAAGGAGAAAACAGAGAGAAGATTTCTAGTAAAGATGGCAGAATAAAGCTGAAACACAGAATTATCAGCCCCTAATTCTTTTTTTTTTATTATTAATGTTATGATAGACTGCAACCTTGTGAGATTTCAGTTGTACATTATTGTTAGTCATGTTGTGGGTACACCACTTCCCCCTTTGTGCCCTCCCCCCACCCCCCCCTTTTCCCTGGTAACCAGTGATCAGAACTCCTTGTCAATATATTAACTTCCACCTATGAGTGGAGTCATATAGAGTTCGTCTTTCTCTGACTGGCTTATTTCGCTTAACATAATACCCTCGAGGGCCATCCACATTGCTGCGAATGGGCCAATTTTGTCTTTTTTTATGGCTGAGTAATATTCCATTGTGTATATATACCACATCTTCTTTATCCAATCATCAGTTTCTGGGCATGTAGGTTGGTTCCACCTCTTGGCTATTGTAAATAATGCTGCGATGAACATAGGGGTGAAAGGAACTCTTGGGATTTCTGATTTCAGGTTCTTAGGATAGATACCCAGTAATGGGATGGCTGGGTCATAGGGTATTTCTATTTTTAACCTTTTGAGAAATCTCCATACTGTTTTCCATAGTGGCTGTACCAGTTTGCATTCCCACCAATAGTGTATGAGGGTTCCTTTTTCTCCACAACCTCTCCAACATTTGTCACTCTCGGTTTTGGATGTTTTTGCCAATCTAATGGGTGTAAGGTGATATCTTAGTGTAGTTTTGATTTGCATTTCCCTGATGATTAGCAATGGTGAACATCTTTTCATGTGTCTATTGGCCATATTTATATCTTCTTTTGAGAAATGTCTGTTCATGTCCTCTGCGCATTTTTTGATCGGGTTGTTTTTTTGTTGTTAAGCAGTGTGAGTTCTTTGTATATTATGGAGATTAACCCTTTGTCGGATAAGTGGCTTGTAAATATTTTTTCCCAATTAGTGAGCTGTTTTTTTGTTTCAATTCTGTTTTCCCTTGCCTTGAAGAAGCTCTTTAGTCTGATGAAGTCCCATTTGTTTATTCTTTCTATTGTTTCCCTCAACTGAGGAGTTATAGTGTCCGAAAAGATTCTTTTGAAACTGATGTCAAAGAGGGTACTGCCTATATTCTCTTCTAGAAGACTTATTGTTTCAGGCCTAATCTTTAGGTCTTTGAGCCATTTTGAGTTTATTTTGGTGTGTGGTGAAAAAGAATGGTCAATTTTCAATCTTTTTCTTTTTTTTTTTTAAGATTTTATTTTTCCTTTTTCTCCCCAAGCCCCCCGGTATGTAGTTGTGTATTTTTAGTTGTGAGTCCCTCTCGTTGCGGCATGTGGGACCCTCCTCAGCATGGCTTGACGAGCGGTGCCATGTCTGCGCCCGGGATCCGAACTAGTGAAACCCTGGGCTGCCGAAGTGGAGTGCACGAACTTAACCACTCGGTTACGAGGCCAGTCCCTAACCCCCCTTAATTCTTAACAAATAACTCTAATATAGTAAAAACCAGCAAAAAACTGTAGTGGTACCAAATAAACAAGTAAAGAGTTGTAGTTTAAAACCACAAACTTCAGAAAGTGGCAGCTAAAATAAAAAAGATTATGGAGTAGTAAAATATTACTCCTAAATCCTATTTAAAAACTTATTAACAAAAGTAGCCAACGTGTAAGGCTACATCTATATGATTCCAACTACATAACACTCCAGAAAAAAAAAAAACTAAAGCTATGGAGAAAGTCAAAAGATCAATGGTTGCCAAGAGATTGTCAGAGCAAGAGAAGGATGAAAAGGTAAAGCACAGAGGATTTTTAGGGCAGGGAAACTGTATAACATTGTAATGATGGATACATGTCATCATGCATTTGTCAAAACACAGAGAGTGAACCCAAATGTAAACTGGAGACTGATTAAAATCCAGCCAATTAAGTATCAAGTCTTAGTATAGATACCCAGGAAAAAGAAGTAGCAATAAAAGATATGGTAGTGAACACTGAACCCATTTAAATATGGAACTAAACTGTGAGAATTATGATTTCACAAGAGAAAGTAAATATTATAAAACATGACAATGTAAACATAATACAAAAATATTGGAAAATGGTAAAGAATGAGAAGGGAGAAACTATGGCATGTCAATGTCTGTATTGTTTATACATGGGAGAGAATCAATGCCATGGAGAACTGAAATGTTTACTTTACCCAAAGTATCCATCGAGTATTTTCCCTATTTATATACTGCTGTAAGGAACTGTCTTTAAATTAAAAAGAGAAAAATAAATTGTACTTTAACACTAAAAACTTAAGCAGCAAACTCTCAACTTCTTGGAAAATTAAAACAAACAAAAACACCCCCAGTGACAAATGAACTAAAAGAGAGACGGATTTTTTCCTTAAAAATTTTCCAATGTCAACTTGTTTAAAACTGATATATACTAAGAAAATGAAAGAAAAAAAAATTAGCCAACACTCACTGAACACTTTACTAAGTGACAGGCACTGCTCTAATTGTTTTACATGTATTTTTAACCCTCCCAACACTACAAGGTAGACTTTACAAGACAGAAAGACAACATTAAGAGGGGTCAATTACTTCTCAAGATTATATACCTAGTGTTGTGAAAGGACTGGGATTTGAACCCTAACAGTCTATACTCTTAACAACTCTACTAAATTATTTCTATGCATTACAGGCTCCAAATTTCTTCCAGGAATAATTTGCCCCAGACTCAACTTCTATTACGTCATATAGTTAGAGCAGACAGTCAATTCATTAGATTTAGTTTAAACAAATTAATAAATCTGAAAGACTTAAAAACATTTACCTGCATCTAGTATGCCCTGGGCCAGTATAGCGCCAAACTTGGCCATGACATCATCATGTTTATCATTGATGACTTTGGAATACAGCTGTCTGAACTGATTCACCTGAAGGAACAAGAAAAAGAATTACAGTCTAATTCTATTCGTTTGCTGTGTCATTTTAGAACAGGGAATAGATTGCTCAAATGGTAATGAAACTAGAGTTCTGAATTTCAAAACATGTAAAAAGAGAGGGATATGGACCAGATTTGAAGGCAACACAGCTCCATGGTTGAAATCATGGGTGTTTATGCCTTTTTCTGGTGTGGGAGCCCAGTTCTGTTTTCAAGCCTCATCCCACAGTGGATGATTCAGACTCAAGGGAATGTGAATGTGAGAGTGCACTGCACCACTGTTAGTCAGCAGGCTTACGCAGTTCCAGTGAACACTGAGGCTTTCATCGCACTGTGAATTCCAGCGGTTCTGCTTTCCGTCAACCTTACAGATTTCCTAACAGGCACAGTCCTTCATTTTCACCTTAAAGTAAACTACCCTTCACTGAAGTTGTGTGAGGTATATTTTGGACTAACTGTATTCACATATACAGTAAAGATTTTCATTATGTATACACATTAATTTTTGAGAACATGTCACAATAATTACTCTTATCAAAACGAAAACACCAAAATGGAACATGTTCTAACTCATGCAGGGTAGGATTACTGGTAATTTTTGTTTGCTTCTTTATTCTCTTCTGCATTTTCTAAAATTTATATATATTGCTTTTATAATTAGAAAATAATATTTACAAAATATAGTTCTTATCAATATATTTGTGATTCCTTTAAAACTATTTGGGTGACAGTAAGGGAACTATTTTATGCTTCTTCCATGTCTTACAATTCTGTTTTCCCACCGGTGCTTTTCAAATGGTAGGCACCGAGGAAGAAGTCTGCTTGTTCAAGAAGCACCTGATCATGGAGCTCCCCAAATCTGCCAAAAGCAGAAAATATTGAATTTGAGTTTCCTAATATAACGACTTTATTCTTTCAGCATCTCTTCCCCTCTTCATTCGTCTTGGTCTGGGAGGCCACATTATGACATACTGCAGAATAATACAGAATCAGCCAACCCTGGTTTATAAATGCCTCTGCTCTAATAAGCTGTTTGGGTAAGTTACTTAGCTTTTCCGAGTCTCAGTTTCCTCATCTCTACAGGGTATATTATAGCACCTACCTTACATGGCTGTTGTAAGGATTAGATGAGGTAATATATATGTAATGGCATTTTATAGTTCTCTAAGTGTGGCTGTCTTCCCTTACTGGGGCAGAATTCTACTAGTCCTCCTTGACTATTATCTCTGCAACCTAAACACTGCTAACAAAATGATAGTCCTTAACCATGGTTCTCATGTTTTATTCATAGGCAGCAAGAGAATATGACAGGACAAACAGTGAATTAACTCTGCCACTACCCTGATATGACCATTATTAAGCCATTTATTTCTCTAATTATAAAACCCAGCATGATTAGAGCACCACCAAATTCTCTTCTAGTTTTAAAAATCCTAAGGTTTGATGCTTTTACTCTGGTTCAACAGGTCAAATTCCTTTGATTCTGAACTTATTTTAGATGAACACTTACATTACCTTATATAGGATGGAAATTTTATGTGCTAAAGGTTTGTGAAATATTTCATGAACTTATAAAAAGAAACACTGTACAAAGCACTGTATGTACATTATAAGGAAGAATTTAACTATAAAATTGTACCCCAAACAACTGGAAAACATTCAGTGAAATTGGAAGATGGATTAAAAAAAATCAATGCAAATATATAACGGGCTTATCCAATAAATATTAAGTAGATTACTTTAAAAAGCTAGCTTTAATCATTTAAAAATTTTTTCCCTCATATTTCATTACTTTATGTAGCAGTAACTTGATTCTCCTTATCATGATTCTTTTTAAAGAATTATTATTTTAGTAGGTAGGATGGTGTCTTCAATTTGGAAGGCGACTTTGAGATCAGCTGGTCTGTTCCCTTTATTTTACAGATGTGAAAATTGAGGTATGATAGGTGAAATGACTGGCTTGCTTGCAATCACAAATAACTAATTGCAATCATGGCTAGGATCATGATTTTATGACTCAATTACATTATTATTAACAGTATTGCTCCCCACATAAAACAAAGTAGAATTTGTAGGAAAATATCATATTGATTTCTCATTTTATATTATGATAATCTCACAGAAAAGAAAATTAAATTTTAGGCAACTCTGTGATCCACATATTCTGCTGTGCCTGATTATCTAAAATCTACCTTCTCCAAATTCAAGCATAACATTCATCATGTTTTTAACTCTATACCTTACACACTGCTGGAAAAAGAAACCCACTCTTAGATGTCAGAGAAAAATACAGGATGAGGAAAAGGGAATAAAGTTCCCTGGAGTCATTTCTGTTGGTACTTCTCACCTGGTATATCTCTTCCTTTCTATTTTTTTCTATTTTCCTGGATATAGAAATGGAGCTGCATATCAGGGATTAGTTGTGGAGGTTTTTTTCTTTCATCTTTCTATGACATTATATCTGCTCTTATGACTGCAACTATGGGTCTGTAATTCCTTCCACAATATCCTTCAGGCCTGGAATTTTAGAAAGTTAACATGGTGCATACACCATATATTGTGCAATACTCCCAGTGGAGTGTGGGGGCAATATCCCATAATCAAACAAATTAGTATTTCTGAAGTAACAAAATCGTTGACTATTTACACTAAATGGGATAAATGCTATGAATGAATTCATAGGGGTTAGGCAGCCCAATGAGTCCTTAAAAACAAACAAACAAACCCTTTTAGTTTTCAGAGCTTTATGGATTTTGGATTTGCAGATAAAGGGCTATGGATTTATATAATTTCTTCGCGGCTAGGTTCCTAAATCTCTTTCTTCAGTTCTGACTTTTTTCCTATGCTCTCATCTACTTCCAACTGACTTGCTGTCATCTCAAACTTAACGTGCCTAAAATGAAAATTATCTTTATTCTTCTTTCAAGATATTCCTGTCAATGCTATCACAATTTCCCCATTATCAATATCTAAAATTATCTTTTTAGCTCCCTTCTCAATTTTATTAGTACTATTTCGTTTATGGTAGTTGCATGTAGCCTTTTCTTTGTATTACCACCGACACCATTAGAGTTCAAGTCCCTATCTTAAGGCAATAGTATGGTAATACAGATTTCTATCTACAAAAGTGTTATGCTGTAAAATATCACCTTATAATAAAAATTTCATACTTATAATTTCACCTTATAAAAGTTCAGACATCTCTCTACAGAAATATTTCTAGGTACCATGATGGCTCACAAAAAGCTGAATCTACGCAAACTGTGATTTACTTTAGAAGTGCAAAGCTTATCAAGCTTGGCCAAATATGATCCTACTTCCAAAAGGATACCTGTCAGTGGTGGGAGAAGCTTCCCTGTAGCAGGCCTTCGGCCAGATGATATCAGGCAAAGAGCACTTGATCCTATTCTTACACTGTAATATTTTTATCTGATTCCATACATGATACTTCTTATGTACATGTTTAAATAACTGCTAAAGGTAGATTTTATTTAACATGAAAAACATAAAGAGTGGAGTTAGGTTCTTGACAGACAAATAGGTCCAAGGTCCTATAAAAGGACGTTATTCTAGTTAAATGGTTCTGAACTTCTGGTCTAAGGGTTTTCTAAATTGGGTTTGTAATCACCCAGGGGTGAATGCATGTTCCTGGGTCTATGCGAGAGAGAGTAAGCAAGAAACTGGCAGAAGAAAAGCAAAGATGTACTAGAATTACTTAAACGAAGTCCACAGGGTCTAGAGCTAAGCAGTAAGACAGCATTCTGTAAAAGGATGTGATGTATATCACGATTACATAAAAAATTTCCTTTGGAAATTTCCATTGTGAATATCACAAAATATCTGAGAAATATTCCTTCTGGATTCCTTTGAGGAGGGATTATAGTCTTGACGAAATTAACACGATCTTTGATTTTGAGGCATTTCCACTTCATTTCATAGACTGGTTTGCAACCTTGTGACTAGGACTCTGTAGCCTTGAGAAGTTACTTCTCTTCAAACTTGTTAATAGCCTTTTCTTTTTAGCAAACTGTCACACACCACCCCAAAAATACCAATATTGCCTTGTTAGCAATTATTAGATAAAAGAGAGATGATATAAACTATAGTCTATAAAGCTCTTTATCACATGCTAATGGCAGAAAATGAACTTAAAGAATTCATGAGCTAAGTAACAATTTAACTCTAAGGATTAGCATTTCCTGAAACAATATTTGAGTTTTACACTGTCATATATAATTTTGCTATTGTAGTCAGTGGGGTACACATTTAACTTTCCCCACCGAGTTTGTATTAATGGCAAAGGCTATCAGCTATAACTGCATTTCAGCATTCTTAATCAATACCCAAGATCATGATACAACCTGACGGTGGAAATGTGCCTCACATACTAACATCAGCTAAGGCTGGGTTCAACAATATTTTATGGAATGATTAAAAAACTTTTTTTAATTGCTGCATTTCTTCACTTTTTCTAAATATGAAAAGATTTTATTCATTTATTAGAATAAACAGTTGAATACTTTTTCAAACTACACAGGCTGCCCTATCCCAACCCCATTCCAAGGGATTCTGCCATTGTTGGTGTAGAGCTTAGGGCTGTGAAGTCAATGAAATCCTACAGCGGAAGATGGGCAGATGCAAGATGGGAAGATGGTAAAACATTTGTTTTATTCACAATACAAGTAATATGAAAGCCACCTGTGAGGTCAAAGTGAATAAATATCTATATATTACTGTTAGAGAAGTGCTTTCCATGGCCTAAACTTCCTTTTTTATGACATTACTTAGTTGGATAACCTCCAGCTGATAAAAGCTCAGCAAAAGATCAAAAGCAGAAATAAAAGATGTAAAGCTACTCATATCATAACTGCTATATTTAAAAACAAAAACCAAAAAGAAATGTAGTCTGAGAAGTTTTTATGTTCTACAAGATATAATATATTAAGTATTATTAAAACAGATTGAAAAATCTGATTCTGTCTTTGCAATAATCCAACATTTGGAAGTCTTAAAGATGGGCGTCAGAGGGACCACTTGAGACCTTAATGTGATCAATGGTCACTGTGCACTGACAGGTGACACATAAAGTAAGAGGCACTAGCCATTGACTCAGTCACTATTGGGGAGTACTGGGGGAGGGAGAGAAAGGAAAGGGCAGGCAAAGCTGCACTGAGAACTGGTTATGCTCCTATCTACAGAAGGGCAAAATATGCAGGAATGTTTCTGTGGGGAGATGTGGGTCAAGGAGGAAAGAAAGCTGTACTGGAGCCATCTGGAACCCTGCCCAAGAGACTGCCCAGGAGGGCAATGACATTCTAGCAGAGAATCTGGATGCAGTAATTTCTGAACTGAGATTGTATGTACTATATAAAATGTCTGGAGGACTTTTTATTACCCCAAAATGACGGATCAAAAAAATCATAGGCCACCTGAGTTTGTATCTTGTATCAAAGAAATAAGTTATCTCACTGAATACATTTTAAAAGGACAGTAGGAGGTCAAAATTAAAGTTGATTTTTATGATTTGATCAACCCATGAGTTCTAATTTTGTGAGTATGGCTACATAGTTGAATTAACAAAGTAACCATAAATCTGTAAAACAATGCATTTTAGGAGCTTTATATATTTAAAGTTTTCCCATTCTCTTACCTCTTTACTTCCTGTGAATTCAGTGTTTACCATATTTGAGGTATAAATATCCTCAAAAGAAGATAAGTTAATAAAGAAAAGCCCAAACCAGTTCTCTTTCAGAGAATTTTTTTGTTTGCTCACCTTTGGACAAGTGATTTCAGTCTGCTGGATCATGATGAGAGCTGAAGCTATGAGAGCTCCTTGCCTCACATAGTTCACAGGGTCATTTGTCATTGGTTCTAGCAAATTAATTGCTTCCTAAAAGTATTAAAAAAAGACTTTAAATAAAGTTGATATAGCTGGATTTTCAAATTAGTTACCGTCATTCTAAGTCAATATTTTCATCTAACATCGTAATGACAAGTTAATTTAAGACTACTTGGATGCACTAGTTCAGAACTGAGTAGGCTTTAAGTTTCAATACAATTGATGGTAAATGAAAAGAAAGCTTATAGATCATGAGTGTTCCTGTCTTGAGGTAAAAGAGTTCAAAAAGATAGCAAGAGAAAATGAGACTAGTGTTTCATAAGCATGTATTATTTTCCAGGCCCAGCAGTGGGTATTTTATATATGTTATCCCACATAATCTTCTTAATCCTTAAAAAAAAACCCAATACCACATAACAATCTTTATAAAGAAAGTAAGTGAGAGCTAAAAAGGTTAAGTAATTTGCTCAATTTTATGAAAAAGAATCCTTGGTTAAATAAGTTTGGGAGTTCTTGCATACTATATATCACCTCGTCTTGCAGATTTAAAATGTATACAGCATATCAAAGACTCTAGAAATGTACATAACAAAAGCTCCAGAAAGCCTTATTAAAGAAACCACTTGAACATTTTTTATGTTAGCATTTGTCCACTGTATTTGACCAAAAACTCTTTTGTTGTTATGCCCCACATAACTTCTATTAACACTCTGCAGGAGCTTGCTAAGTGTCACTTTATAACATCCCTTATAAGGTGCTTAGGTAGGTATAAATCTGGAGGAAGAGCAACGGGTTTACAAAATTATCAAACTTATTTTTTTAATACAGTACAGCCAGCCCTCCATATCCATGGGTTCCAAATAGGGGATTCAACCAACTGGGAATCGAAAGGCTTACAATGGTTGCGTTTGTACTAAACAAGTAGACTTGTTTTTCCTTCTCATTCCCTAAAGAATACAGTATAACAACTATTTGCATAACATTTACACTGCATTAAGTATTATAAGTAATCTAAAGATGATTTAAAGTTGGAGCTGACCCCATGGCCAAGTGGTTGAGTTCGTGCACTCCGCTTCAGACGCCTGGGGTTTTGCTGGGTCAGATCCTGGGCACAGACATGGCACCGCTCATCAAGCCATGCTGAGGCGGTGTCCCACATGCCACAACTAGAGGGACCCACAACTAAAAATATACAACTATGTGCCATGGGGCTTTGGGGAGAAAAAGGAAAAATAAAATCTTTAAAGTCTAAGGGAGGATGTGTGCAGGTTATATGCAAATACTATGTCATTTTATATAACGGACTTGAGCATTTGCAGATTTTGGTATCTGCGGGGGGTTCTGGAACCAAACCCTCTCCAATACTGAGGGACGACTCTCGTGTCATTTCTCAAATATCCTTTGTTCCAAGGCCAAGGAAAGGAAGAATAAATTGAATCCCTTTGTGGGGAAAATTACTTCAGATTTCTTTACATGTGGATTTATTTATTTTTAAAAATCAGACCTATTAACAGAGAATACACGTACCAGATGAGTGTATTCTTTCTCCTCACTTCACTGAAAAATGCAGTGACATTGTACGAAAGAGTAAGTTTTTCAAACATTACTCATATTGTCAATATTGTTTATGAAGTAGTCATGATAAAAATATAACGAAACTTTCAATTTATAAGTTAAAAGACCCTAACTTGGCCTTTGAGGCATGTGATATAACATCAAAGACATATTTTAGAATAAACATGTTTCAGGTTTTTAAGAAACAAAATTAATTAAAGCATCAAACCTCAGTCAAATAGATATTGATATGCAAACCATACAAACTATTTAGAAATAAAGCAGACTTGTTTAGTATGAGTAATAAAGATTTTTCATTGAATTAAGTTGTCAGATGCTGTGTCTCAAAGAACATTTGCTCCTAGATATAATATTAAGTTTAGAATAATCTGGAAAGAAAAAAAAATCTAATTTACACTTAACTTATGAGGCTTGACATAAATGTCTACTAAAGACCTGAGGGAGAAAATACTTAGTAAAACATCCAGCTATATTCTTTCCTTTGCTTACAGGATAGATGTGTCCCAGAAAAAAAATGAAGGCCAATTTCTATAAACTGCATTTTATATACCCAATGACATTTTTAATAAAACTGAAGATAACATTTCGCGTATAAGAAATTCACTCTCCAAAGAAATGAAAACATTTTAAAAAGAAGACTCTGTGAATACAGAAACCATGTCCAACTTGTTCATCATACCCTTGAGTGCTCTTCCCCCCATCATTCATTTGACTGACATTTACTGAAAGTCTACCAGGTGCCAGGTCTGACTTGGGTTCTAGCAGTGAACCTTCTGTTCTCAGGGACCCTACATTTCAGTGGAAAGGAGACAGACAATAAACAAACAGGTGCAAAAATATGTCAGGTGGTGACAACTGCTATGAAAAAAAAAATAAAGCAGGGTAAGGAGACAGAATGAGAATATATCGGAAGAAATGTCTCTCATAAATTTTTACACAATTCTTGCCACATGTACTGAAAACGCCTGTTTTAATTCCTAGCTTCAATTATGTTTTATGTGACTAGAAAAAGTTACTTGTATCCAATACTAATACACTTTATTAGAGAAAAAGTCAAGCAAATTAAAATTTAATTCCTGGGATCAATCAATTAACTAATAACTATGTTTTATTTTAGTTTGGACAAGAGATGATAAAAAAGTGACTCCTCTCTGATGGAAAGACACTGGGATCATAACCATGTTCTTTGTCTTTCTCTGACTCTCTCTCTCTCTCTCTGTCTCTCTCTCTCACACACACACACACACACACACACACACACACACACACGTACGCATGCCTGCAAGTGCGTGCTCTGTTAAAAGAAAAGTTCACCTTTTGGAGAGGTGGCCAAAGTGTGTGTGTGCTATGAAAGGCAAAATGTGATCATTATGTTATTGCTGTGAATAAATAATACTTGTTATTTAAGTAACAGTGCATTTCTTTATGAATCTCATGATGAATTATGTTTTCAAATCATCAACTTGCCTAGCCCAACTCTTTATTTTGTCACATTTGAGGTATTAAGAAATATCAGATTACCTATTATGTTCATGAGGAGAAAACAGGTAAATGAGCAGTTAAGTGATTTGCTTAAAACAAAAAAGAGAATCAAACTGAGTTGATTTTGGTCTCAGACAAGAACTTTGATTTCCACAATACTAATTATGCAAATTAAACATGTAAAATGACCAGAGCAGTTAAAGAACAAAAAAATTTTATCTTCTTGACATTTGCAAACCACATATCAGATAAGGGGTTAAAATCCAAAATATACAAAGAACTCATACAGCTCAACAACAAAAAAACCAACAATCCAATTAGAAAATGGGCAAAAGATTTGAACAGAGATTTCTCCAAAGAAGATATACAGATGGCCAACAGGCATATGAAAAGATGCTCAACATCATTAGCTATCAGGGAAATGCAAATCAAAACTACAGTGAGGTGTCACCTCACTCCGGTCAGAATGGCTATAATTAACAAGACAGGAAACAACAAATGTTGGAGAGGGTGTGGAGAGAAGGGAATCCTTGTTCACTGCTGGTGGCAGTGCAAACTGGTGCAGTCACTATGGAAAGCAGTTTGGAGTATCCTCAGAAAATTAAGGCTAGATCTACCATATGATCCAGCTATTCCACTGCTGGGTATTTATCCAAAGAACTTGAAAACACAAAGGCATAAAGACACCTGCACCTCTATGTTCATTGCAGCATTATACACAATAGCCAAGACATGGAAGCAACCTAGGTGCCCATCAAGGGACAAATGGATAAAGAAGATGTGGTATTTATACACGATGGAATACTACTCAGCCGTAAGAAATGACGAAATCAGGCCATTTGTGACAACATGGATGGACCTTGAGGGTATTATGCTGAGTGAAATAAGTCAGAGGGAGAAAGTCAAATACCATATGATCTCACTCATAAGTAGAAGATAAAAACGACAAAAAAAAACCAAACACACACATGGCATTGGAGATTGGACTGGTGGTTACCATTGGGGAAGGGGGGAGGGCAAAAGGGGTGATTAGGGTCACATGTGAGGGGATGCACCATAATCAGTGTTTGGGTGGTGAACATGACGTAATGTATACAGAATTCGAAATATGATGTACATCCGAAAAAAATAAGAATTAAAAAAAAAAGAAAGAAAGAAAAAATTTTATCTTCTTTTTTAAAAGAAATCAATGCTTTCAAAAGGAAATTCAACAGCATTGTTTTCATTATGGCCATCCATGCAGCATGGTGGTTTGTTCCTGAATGGCTTTGAGCAATCCAGCACAGTAAGTAAGGAAGTTCTGGGAAGGCTTGTGAGGCAAGTTAAGTCTCACAGATCACTCTACCCTTGTATTTTTACAGCTGTTACATAAACTTTTCTTTGAGGGAAAACAGTCTGGTGCCAGGAAAGAAGTGACCCCACTGGTTTTGGACTTTACCTTGTTTCCTGTACCAGCACAGCAGATGCCCAGGGCCATTGCAGCTCCATACCGCACGTGAGGATTGTAACTCTCCGACAACAATGAAACCACGCTGGGGCACTGTTCAGGGGTTCTGGTAAGAAACAGAGTAAGTGAAGACAGCATCATAGGTAACATATTTTAAATCAAGATGGAAGAATTTTAACCAATTATTTTTAAGTTAGGAAAAACAAAGTTATATTTAATACAGATGTTGCAGAAGTAAAAATCTCCCACAGAATTCTAATTGTTGATATTAGAAATCTATCTTCAATATTCAGAGAACACATGCAAAGAAAGAGGTACGTATCAGTGATTCCTCAACGAGAGTTCTGCATTACAGCATGATCAGTCATTCCCTCGGGCCTCCTCCATAGTGGGAAATAACCATGGTGGGGGGAAGGCACACACTACTCCACATCCATTCTTATATTTCCTGCTTACCCTGTTTCGTTTCAGAAGACAAAATCATTTAGAGAGACTCTAGGATGTTTCCAAAGCTGCATGAAAGATTTAAATCTTGCAATATTACTTGGTTGAATATTAAACTGGTAAATAAGTCTTGGTAATGAGGAAATTCTGATTTTTTTTGTCTTTAGCAATTATTTTTGTGTTGATAAGCAACAGAGAAATTGTTCTTCTCTCATCCTCTTCATATTTTCAGTAAAGAAAAAAACAGGACAATCTTGACAAATGAAGTACCTGATACCTCATTTTTAAAAGACTATCCTGTTAGGGGCTGGCCCCATGGCCGAGTGGTTAAGTTCATGCCCTCCACTGCAGGCGGCCCAGTGTTTCGTTGGTTCAAATCCTGGGCGCGGACATGGCACTGCTCATCAAACCACACTGAGGCAGCGTCCCACATGCCACAACTAGAAGGACCCACAACGAAGAATATACAACTATGTACTGGGGGGCTTTGGGGAGAAAAAGGAAAAAAATAAAAAAATCTTAAAAAAAAAAAAAAAAAGACTATCCTGTTACAGTGGTTACCCTCGAGGGGCAGCAGGATAGGGGTAGTAACTAGAAGAGGGTGTAAGGGGAGTTTCTGGAAGGCTGCTAATGATCTTGAACTGGGTGTGGGTTACACAGGTGTGTTCAGTTGTGAAAATTCATCAAGTTGTAGGCTAATGACTGTGCATGTTTTTCAATGTACATTACACTTCAATAAAAACTTTTAAAAAAAGACTACATATATTACATTTTAAAGTCGTGGGTTTTTAAAAATATCCCGATGTAAATGAAAGCAGTTATTATCTACAGATCAATTCAAATCTTTAATTTTATGTTGGAATTGTCTTCTAGCCTCAAACTCCAGTGAGTGGTAAATTCAAATTTCAAATGGAGTAGAGACAAGTTTAAGAAAACTGGAAAAGTGGAATTTTGCTACAAGGGAAGGTTGGATTATTTCGCCTCCATCGCTCTTTCTTGAAAAGGTTCTCAGTTTGACTAAGCTTCCTAGTATGAATAATTTGGACGTAATACTGAAGGCAACAAGATGGAAAAATAGTCTGATATTGTGGAAAAAAGTAATGTAGTAGGAAACAGAAGATCTGGATTCTATTCTTAGCTTTGCTAATTTCTTTCTTTCTTTCTTTTTTATTTTGTTGAGGAAGATTCGCCCTGAGCTAACATCTATGCCAATCTTCCTCTATTTTGTATGTGGGTCACCACCACAGCATAGCTGATGAGTGGTGTGGGTCCACAGCCAGGATCCAAACCTGTGAACCTGGGCCCATTTGAAGTGGAGAGCACTGAACTTAACCACTAGGCCACGGAGCTGGCCCCTGCTAATTTCTTAGTACAAGACATTAGGCAAGTCACTTGAATTTTCTTTTCTGTAATTAGACTATTTTGCAGGAGTAATATAAAAAACAAATGAGCAAATAACTGAAAATATGGTAACAATATACATGCTTTCAGTTAATGCACAATGATAAATAACATTAAGTTATATAAGAGGGGGCCGGCCCTGTGGCCAAATGGTTAAGTTTGTACACTCCTCTTCAGTGGCCCAGGGTTTTGCTGGTCCAGATCCTGGGCTTGGACATGGCACTGCTCATCAAGCCATGCTGAGGTGGCGTCCCACATGCCACAACTAGAAGGACCCACTACTAAAAATATATAACTAATGTACTGGGGGGCTTTGGGGAGAAGAAGGAAAAATAAAATCTTAAAAAAAAAAAGTTGTGTAAGAGAAACCAAAAACCTGTGATGTAGTTCCTGTTTGATCTCTATAAATAGATGGGATAATTCAGACAAGGTTCAATTAATCAAACACTCTGGGGTCCATTTCCACAGCTGAAAAAAGGAGGAATGAGACCAGAAGTTCCCTAAAGTCTATTCTACTTATCAATTCTATGGCTTTTAAAAATGAACCAGTCATCAATGGTCTCAAATCAATGTTCATTATTACAGGACATTTCTTCAATGAGAAGTATTCCTATGGAATTTAAGGTGATATTACACCTAAGAGATTATTGGAGAGTTAGTCTGCAACTTACAGTTGACAGTACCATCATTTAACTTTTATTTTTCAGTCCTATTAGGCTGAGAATTTAAAGCTCTGTCCATAATTTGCTACCCAATTCCTCTGAGAAACTCAAGCATTTTGTCACCTAATTAATAACAAATAAAACCACTCAAGACTGTACATGTCTCAAGAGCCAAGGGCTGAGACTGTCTTCTGTATTTTTTATTTCCAATCAATTATTAGCACAGTGTTAGGTACTAAAGATAAAATAATTTTTATTACTTAGTAAATCTCAGAGGGAGCCAAACTAAATTTATATTTAGAGACTTAACCAACAAGTATTTTCTACTAGGTTCGAGGCCTAATGGTTAACCATTGGGAAAAATATCAAGCCCTTCCCTGTTCCCCTTTCCCCTTAAATTTATAATTCAGTTAGAAAATAAAAAACAGGGAGAGTTAGCAAGTACCTGTGACTATTACTTCATAAGGGCTAAGTGAGTGTCTTTTAATTTTATGTGCTTTGAAGTTCTCAGTAGGGAGATCAAATAGAGGGCTAGGGAAGGACCATTTTAAAAATGAAACACACACTGAACAAGGTAACTAAGTTCTGATGTGTTGTTTCAATATAATTCCTTGGCTGGTAGCTAACAGGCACCTTGCCCACATTACTATTCGTACAAATCATCAACAGAGCAGGAATTGTGCAAGGGCATATGCACAAGTCACTGCCATATCATCCAACCATAAACTGCACACGTGAATTCCTTTCTTTCGACAAACTGGCTATTAGCTATTCTTCATTTATTGAATATTTTGTGCAACCTCAACAGTAAATCATGTTAATAAATCAAGATGCTTTTAAGAATATAGTATCTTTTTTCTAATCTATCTTCATTAGAGAAGGAAAAATACAGCAATATGTATATACAGGCAGAAACACTGTTCTAAGCACATGGAGTCCATCACAGTGGGATGGCCATAAACTTTAGGGTAGTCCCTTGGCAGAATTATGAATTTATAATTCTCATTAGGTAAGTGCCACAGCAGTAACATAATGACACAGGAATTAAGACTATATCCTGTTTAACTCTCTTGTAGTCCCTACCAACAAGCTCCATACAGAAAGGAATAAAGGGAATCCTCCTAAAGTGCGTGTCCTCCCACCAAGACCACTCATCCACACACCCAGGAAATTCAGATCTTTAATCATTCTATTCCCTCACTCCTCATATCTAATCTGCCACCAAGTCAAAAGAAATCCTTAAATCTTGTTTTTGTTTCCATTGCCTGTTTCAGGCCCTGATGATCTCTCACTGGAAATAATACAGTGATTCCATAAATGATCTCTCTGCCTCCTTTTCCTCTCGTCTTCAGTTTGCTGTGGTAGAGAGAACATGGGATAGAATCAGAAAGACCTGGATTCCAACTGTGGTGCAGCCATTTATTAATAGAGTGACAATCACTAAATCTCTCCAAGCCTTAATTGCTTTATCCATAAAACAGTATCTGCTCCACTTTATTCACGCTGGGGAGAGTTGGTGGTGTGGTAGAGTAGAATACTATACTAGAATCACTGAAATCTAGATGCATAACCAGAAATTGCCTTTGGATCAGAACCAGGAATCTGGCTACTAGTATGCTGTAGTTTGGGTTTTTTTTTTTAAAAAAAACAGGTAAGGTAACTCATGCCCCAAAGGTCATTCAAAACAATATAAAGCAAGTTGGATATTAAACCTAGAAAGCTGGTTATATTCACAGTTCTGATCTCCAGATTTCCTAATTTTTTAGGGAATTAATGGCACACAGAACACTTATTCACTTGCCCCTCAGCTGCAGCAAGGGGAGGAGATTCCAGGGAAAACTGACTCATAGCAAAGAATTTATCCTAAATGTATCTTAAAACTTCATTTACTTGTATGAGCCCTATTTGTTGAAAAAAGTATTTTATTTAGAATAGGACATTAACAATTTCGTGAAGTTTAGAAAAAATTGTGCCTGGGAACATAAATACTGGGAGCCTAATGCAGAGCTTTACCTAGTTGATTACCATGAAGACTGACTCGGGTTGTGAGGCCTATAAACTCAAAGCACATAAACAATTCTTATAAGTTTCTCAATCTAATAACAGTTCCAACTCTCACATTCTTCAGAAAAGTGTTAAGACAAGGAATAACAAATTCTTTAATAAATTAGCTTAGACATTCAATCTCTACAAGATTATAATAAAACCATAATATTCTATGTTTACTCCTGTTTTTCAGCAGGCAGCTCTAAAAGGACACAAGAATCTTTCTAAGTAATGACGGGAATGCAAACATTCACTGAGAGCATAACTTCTGCACACTAATCTTTATCCAAACATATATACATACATAGTGTGCATATATATATAAATAAAACATTTTTAAAATAACAGTTAATAAATGATAAAATGATATCATCATTTTGCAACTTGGAATGAATTCATGGACCTCAGCATAACTATCATGAATAGAGAAATAACCGAACCTTATGTGTACTGCCAGCTCTGCCTCCAAAAAAAAAAAAAGAGAGAGAGAGAGAAGAGAGAAAAAATTGAACATGAATGTGACCAAGCCTCTGGATTCAACTATCAATTTACAGGAAATATAAAAGACCAAAAAACTGCATTCTATTACACATAGGGATGCAATCAGCAAAATCCATACTGGGGGAAACTTGACAGTATTAACGACCTGGCTCCTTCAACAAATAAACTGCAAGGAATAAAAAAAAAAAGAGAGAGATGCCAGGCAAGAGAGAACCTACAAAGAGAGAACCTACAAATTAGAAGAAAATACACCAAATCTTTAATAATAGTCCATTAAGCTTTCTTCCGGTTTTTTAAGATAATTCTGACACTCCTTAAATCTTAGCTTTTCTATATAAACATTTCTCTCTCTCTCTCTCTCTCTTAGATAATGTCACAAAATAATTCCTGTAGCTTGGATCAGTATTTATAACCAAGTATTTAAATGACTAATCCCTGATCAGCAATAAGTGCTCATCTCTATGTCTCCATGAACATATTTAGAAAAACAAACGTCTAGAAATGGTCAAGTCACATGAAAAAAAGTGGATTTCGTTTTATTGGGTGGGGGGAAGTAGAGAGGAAGGAATTCACTATGTGGGAAACCATTTTATTAGCACAGAATGTGTTACCTTTGATTTAGCTTTTTCACATATTTATGTTTTGATATCTTGTATATTTACTCAGATAATTACAAATCTGCTAGCTGCATTTGTTTTCAACAATGGGGCTATAAGTTGTGGGAATTTTGACTTTTCTTTTTTGTAAATTTTAATTTTTTTGGTGAGGAAGATTGGCCCTGCTAATATCTGTTGCCCATCTTCCTCTTTTTTGTGTGTGTGCTTAAGGAAGACCGTCCCTGAGCTAACATCTGTGCCAATCTTCCTCTATTTTATATGTGGGACACTGCCACAGCATGGCTTGATGAATGGTGTGTAGGTCCACACCCAGGATCTGAACCTGCAAATCCCAGGTCACCAAAGCAGAGCGTGGAGTTAACCACCATGCCACCGGACTGGTCCTTCTGCAACTTTTCTTGCTCTCCTTTATTTTATTTTTTGGCTAGTTTATAAAAATAATACATAAAAAAAGAATACTCTTAGAGGTTAACAGGGGGACAGATTTTTTTTTTGAATTTTGTTTTCATGACAAAATAAAAGAGATGCATAAAATATTCATTATCATGAAAATAACTGAAAGAAAACAGTTTTGTTTTCCAAACATACTTTTGTCCCATGAAACTCTATATCCAAAGCTACTGTTATTTGTAGGTTTTTAGTTTATCAGTTTAATATTTAGTGAATATCTGTCTACTACATGTAAAGTACCATAAGGAAAACAAAAAAACCACACAGATCCTGCCCTAAACGTTACATACTTAGTCCTCCCTTTAATCATTCTATCATCTCACTGGACTTCAGAAAACTAGAAACTAGTATAGCTTCAGACAAGCTTTTGTTGTATTTCCAAACAGATTAATTTCTTTCAGGTGCTGACAAAATGAGGTGAAAATATCCCAAAGAGGTGAGAAGAAAGTAGATTCATAAGAATTATACAAAGAAATTGCTATCACCAAAATACAAAATATGGCTGTTAAAAATCTCAGATTGCATTCCGGGACCTAGAGAAATCTGAAATATTCAAGTTTATAGCATTATTAGCACATCCTTCACCCCTTATAAATTAGCAAACCAAGAAAAATTTTGCAGTGTGAGTGGGCTGTCATCAACTGGTAGATGATTAAAGATTTTACTGGTATTTCCTTGATTTTATAAAAATGAGCACAAGTATATTTTGATTCTCAGAAAGTTTAATTCATTTCTGATATTTAAATAAGGTCCTGATGATAAAAGTCCACTTCTAATAGCTTATATAGTGGTTACTGATGAATTGTAGAGTTAAACAAATCTACACCAAAGATATTTAGGTACTTTATGATCATCAACTATAATTCCAGGTATAAAAATTCTTTTGATTAAAGGACATTGTCATTTCATGACATCAATTCACACGAAATTGTAGTTCTGTGTTTCAATCTGCTTGGCAGTTCCCTGGAGGACCAGTGCAATAGCCTGTCCTCGTTTCATCCAGGGCTGGAGCAACTTCCCAGGGGACATTTGCTGAAACCATCTGAAACCAAAAATACTGGCCATAGCAGCCTGGGGCAAGGGATAACAGTCTAGACAGGCAATAAACAGACTGAAAAGCCTGGAAAGGAAGAGGCTGGAAAGGGAGATATATGGGGCAACAAGGGCTTTTAAAAGTTCCCAGGGATGGCAGGGGAATTGAGAAGACCACATGCATGCTCAGGGTTGGACGCATGCTCAGGAAAGGCCTGAGAAGACCCTAAGCTTTCACCTCAGGTTTTGCACAAGCAGGAAGCAAAGGCTAAGGCAGAGCAGTAAACAACCTGGCTGAGCACTGGAGCGTCCCAACACAGCCAATCTCCACAGACTGGGAGAGTATTTTTTCTTTCTTTTTTCTTTTCTTTTCTTGGCTCCAGGCATTTAAGGAAACTCTGTCAAAACACTAGGTGACTACTAAGCTAATGGGACAGAGACTTCAGTGGCCATACATGAGAAAGAATACAGACTTATAAAACTACTTCAGAAAAGTCACTGAACAAACAACAACAATCCACAATAAGCAGCAATAATAAACCCTTGGAAGGGGGGAGAATCTGATTTCCTGAGTTGCCACTCTATAATATTCAAAATGTCCAGTTTTCAACAAAAAATTATGAGGCATGCAAAGAACTTAGAAAGTACAGCCCATTCACAGGAAAAAAAGAAATTAATAGAAACAGTCCCTTTGGGAGCCTAGGGACTGGACTTTAAAAAAAACTGTCTTTGAAATATACTCAAAGAGCTAAAGGAAACCATGAGCAAATAACTAAAGGAAATAGGAGAACAATGTATTACCAAATCAAGAACATCAATAAGGAAGTAAAAATTATAAAAATAAACCAAATAGAAATTCTGGAACTGAAAAGTACAATAAATAAAATGAAAAATTCACTGAAAGGGGTTCAACAGCAGAACTGAGCAAGCAGAAGAAAGAATCAAGTTAGGTTAATTGACAATATTAAGTTAGGTTAACTGAGAATTAAAGTTAGGTTAACTGAGATTATCCAGTCTGAGGAGCAGAAAGAGAAAAGAATGAAGAAAAATGAACACAGCCTAAGAGACCTGGGGGACACCATCAAACATACCAACATATACACAATGGGAGTCCCAGGAGGAGAGGAAAGGGAGAGAGGGGCAGAAAAAAATTTGAAAATATAATGGCCAAAAACTTCCTAAATTTTGATCAAAGACTAGAAACTTAAACTCCAAGTAGAATAAAATTAAAGAGATCAGTGAACGAAAAAGACAAAGACTACAATCTAGTAGGAGACAGGTGACAAACAATAAATGATAAAGTAAGTAAAAAGGTAAAGTACCAAGGAGAACAAAAACAGTAAATCAAGATAAGGGGTATTGGAAGAACCAAGAGAGGAGGGCATCTAGCAGTATTAACTAGGGTAGTCAGGTTAGGCTTCAATGACAACAATGATAACACCTTATTCCCAGAGACAGGAAGGCAGTGAGGAAGCAAGCCAAGTGGTTAGCTGGAGGAGGAGTGTATTAGGTAGAGGAAACAACTCATGCAAAGACCCTACGGTGGAACAATGCCTGGCATGTTTGAGGAGCAGCAAGGAGACCAACGGTTTGAGGGTAGTGAAGAAGGGAAAGAGTAGCTGAAAACAGGCCAGAGCATGCAGGCCTTTATAGGAACTTTGGCTTTTACTATGAGTGAAATGAAGGGCCATCAGAAGATTCTGAGCAAAGGAATGACATAATTTGACTTATTTAAAAAGAATCATTTTGATTATTCTATTGAGAAGAGCGTGCAAAGGTAGAAGAAAGAGGGCCAGTTAAGAAGTGATGGTGACTCAGATAAAGTGACAGTAGTGGATGTGGGGGAAAAAGGTTTGAATTTGGTATATACACTGAAGGTAGGACCAACGAGATTTCCTGATGGATAAAATGTAGGACGTTAGAGAAAGACGGGAAGGACGCAACTGCCTTTAACTGAGATTAAGAAACCAATAGAGCAGATCTGGAGGAAATGAGCAGAAGTTCCGTTTTGGACATTTTGAGTTTGAGATGTTTTTATCTAAGGGAAATATCAAGTCGGTAACTGATCATAAGAGTCTGGAGTTTGAAGGAAAGGTCTAGGATACAGATATAAATTTGAGAGTTTCAATACTGTCATGCATTGCTTAACGACAGAGATATGTTCTGAGAAATGAGTTGTTAGGTGATTTTGTCATTGTGCAAACATGACAGAGGGTACTTACACAAACACAGATGGTACTACACACCTAGGCTATATGATACTAATCTAACGGGACCACCACTTATACCTGGTCTGTTGCTGGCTGAAACACTGTTAGGCAGTGAGTGCATGACTGTATATAGATAATGTTTAAAGCCATAAATGTGTATGAGATCATCAAGTGAAGAGAGGGTGGAGAAGAGATCCAGAAATGAGTCCCAGAGGAGCCCTAATTTTAGGAGGTTGAGGAGATGAAACAGAACAAGTAAAGGAGACTAAGAAGGAACAGTATGTGAGGTAGGAGAGAATCCAATAGAGTGAGGTCTAGTGGAAGCCAAGTGAAGAAACTATTTTAAGGAAAGGGAAATGATCAACTGGGTCAAATGCTGCTGTGAAGTAGATAGAGTAGGTTATATCACCTTCTTTTTATAAATGCAGAAATTAAAGCTCAGAGAAAGTGGTTTGTCTAAGGTCTCCTAACCCTTAGGTCTCACTTCCTGACCACAGAACCACAAACATTAAGCTGGAAACAGAGTTTCAGGAGCTTTCTTCAACAAGTTGATGGAAGCCAGGAGAGTAAATGGAGGAAGAAAATGAAAAGGAAGATAAAGTCAATAGATTCTAGGGAAAATCTGCAGATAAAGAGGGTAGAATAAGAGTAAGAAAAGATTCCATAAGAAAGAAAAAGAACCAGCATGGGGTGTTGCTGAAGCCAAGAAAAGATAGAAGTTTTAAGAGAAATTCTTAGTCAACATGCCAAACATTGCACAAATCAACAACTGGTGTTAACCAGTGACTTTCTAAGAGTTGTTTTAGTAGAATGTTAGGGAGAAAAATCTGATTATAAGGGTTATAGACTGGGCGGGTGATAAGAAGAGAAAAAGTAGGTACTTCTTTAAAGAAGTTTGATGATGAAAGAAAGAGACTTAAGGGATAAGGAACGGTGTTACTTTTTTATGAACTGGAAACCTGAGCATGTCTGCAAGAAAGAAGTTAGTGCTGAGGAATTAAATATTCAAGGCACGGATTCTCTGTGCAAAAAATGTTTTATTCAGCAAGACTGCAAAGAATAGGGGCCGGCCCCGTAGCCAAGGCGTTAAGTTCTCGCGCTCCGCTTCGGTGGTCCAGGGTTTCACCGGTACGGATCCTGGGCGCGGACATGGCACCACTCATCAGGCCATGCTGAGGCAGCATCCCACATGCCACAACTAGAAGAACCCACAACTAAAAGTATACAACTATCTCTTGGGGGGATTTGGGGAGAAAAAGCAAAAAAAAAAAAAAAAAAGACTGCAAAGAATATAATAAAGAGATAAAGAGTTGGGATCAAGAACTTAAATGGAAATTAGCTGTGGAAAGGAGGAATGACAACATGATCCCAAAGAAGGATAGCATGGATGAAAAGAACAATAATTTGAAAGGGTGAAAGAGTTTTCAGATTGGTCTAAGTCATTAAAATCAGAGGTAAATTTAGTCATTAGGGGAGAGTGAGTGAAGGAGTAGAAGGAGAACAGATAAAGTTTAGAATAGCTATTCTTATGGTTTTAGCTCTTTCACTGATCTCGTCAAAGAGAAGAACAAGAAAGAAATTAAAAAAAAAAAAGAGGGGCTGGCACCGTGGCCAAGTAGGTAAGCTCGCCCGCTCCACTTCGGCGGCCCAGGGTTTCACTGGTTCGGATCCTGGGCACAGACATGGCACCGCTCATCAGGCCACGCTGAGGCGGCATCCCACATGCCACAACTAGAAGGACCCACAACTAGACAAATATATATACACACACATACACACACACACACACACACACACACAGAGCTATGTACCGGGGGGGCTTTGGGGAGAAAAAGGAAAAATAAAATCTTAAAAAATAAATAAATAAATACAGCCAAGAAATATTTGAGCTGTGCTGTGGGCCTCGTTGAAATAAGCTAGTCTTAGTTCTACCATGTCTGTATTATAATTATCAATACACTTGTTTGCACCCCCCCAGAGGACTGTAAATTACACAGGGGTAGAAAATGCTTATCTTGTTCATCCGCTATATCTCCACCAGCAAAAGAAACTCAATGAATACTTCACAAATGAATGAATATGTAATGGACACAATCTACATATTGTTAAAAATTCCTTAATAGTTAGTGTTTGATAGGTATTATGACTGAGAGGTAAAAAAAAAAAAATGTCCTTGGCTGATATTTAAGTTGTCTCCTTAGACCTATAAAAGATATTAGACTGCCCTTTTAAGTCAAGGATAAAATCTGTTCAATAAATTAAAAAGGCATCAAGGATAAAATTCAGTCTTTTAGGAAAAATGCACCATTTAGGGTTTTTAGTTATGGTCAGATTAGAGTCTAAGTCTGACCTTTAAGCTACTTCAGAAAGAATTAATTTAACTGGAGTTCTCAGTAAAGGAGATATTCTACACAAATGAAGTTTCCAGATATTTGAAATCTCATTCTACTATTAAGAATCATACTTTTATATTTCTTTTCATTTGGGATGGAAACCTTTCAAAAAATGCATTTCATGAATTCCTGCCATCTCAAACAGAGCTGAATAAAGATGACTGAACCTTTTCTTAAATACGTGGAAGTCGTCACTCTGATATCAATTATTATACCACACAAAGTTGTCGAGGGCTGAGTAATATGAGAGCTACAAGCCTCTATTCTGAGTAGACCTACATGCCTATACTACTTAATTCCTGTTTCTTCACTTGACCCTGTTTGCTATTACCAAAGTGCTTGTCCACCTTTTAATGTGTTATTCCACACCGGAGTAAGCAGGGAAACATGTTTGTTAAAACTGTCTTACGAGTGAATTTGTCACTGAACATTCTTTTGTACTATTTACATCAGCAGCATGCGCAGAGGCTGTTTTCATTAAAGAGGGGGAGAGTGCAGTTCTTATGAGTGCATGCGTGCGTAAAGCAAAGAGACTTGGAGTGGGGACTTAACAGGCTGCCTTCTGCCCACCATGGATGAGGGTTCAGAGCACGGATTTAGCTATCTGCCAGCTGAGAGATTTGCCTACCCTTTTATTTATTTCTTTATTATTGTTTTGCTTTCTTTATGATTCTCAGCTTGCTTCTAATAACTCAAGGTTGCCAAATAAGTAGTTGTTTTAACTAGTTACGTTCCTTAGCTATTAAACTAATTTAAAAATACAAAAATAAAAATAATCCAAGTACCAATTTTAACTACTTTTACTTAAGGTTTAAAAAAAAAAGTGAGTGAATGCGGATGAGAAGGGTTAGTGTTGGCAAAGTGTTATAATAATAATAACGATTGGTATTTTTATAATATATTCAATGAATATTTCAAAAAATTTTACCTAGGGGTTGGCCCAGTGGCGTAGTGGTTAAGTTTGCACACTCCGCTTTGGTGGCCCGGGTGTTTCACAGGTTTAGATCCCAGGCGCGGACCCAGCACTGCTTGTCAAGCCACACTGTGGCAGCAATCCACATAAAATAGAGGAAGACTGGCACAGATGTTAGCTCAGTGACAATCTTTCTCAAGCAAAAAGAGGAAGACTGGGGGCTGGCCCCGTGGCCGAGCGGTTAAGTTCGTGCGCTCCCACTGCAGGCGGCCCAGTGTTTCGTTGGTTCGAATCCTGGGCGCGGACATGACACTGCTCATCAAACCACGCTGAGGCAGCGTCCCACATGCCACAACTAGATGGACACACAACGAAGAATATACAACTATGTACCGGGGGGCTTTGGGGAGAAAAAGGAAAAAATAAAATCTTTAAAAAAAAAAGAGGAAGATTGGCAACAGACGTTAGCTCAAGGTCAATCTTCTTCACACACACACATACACACACGCACACACAAATTTTATCTATAAACACAAATCAATGAAAGTTTAGCTCATTCAAGTCTTTTCACTGAATGATGCTATTTTCAATCTGACATTGTTTTGCAGACCCCTATCTGACTGCATAAGCACAGATGCCAAATTCTGATTCAGAGTAAAGCTGTATTTTAAAATATTTCCATATTCCTGAAGAGAAATTCTGGCACATTAAAATCCATCTTGGATTGCTCTTGAGTATTTTTTTATTTTTTCACCAAAAATTCCTAGAAAACATTTTTTCTAGAATACCGCGTTTTCAATTTAAAAAAGCAGCAAATATTGAATAAAATATTAAGTGCTCAGTAGAACTGAAATGAACGAAGTATTTTCCAATAACTTTCATACAAGCTAAGGAATATAAATTTAAAACAGAATAAGGGCACAAATGCTATCGCTGATCTAGAAGTAATTAAATAACCTTAAAATATGAGTGATCTAAGATGATCTTTTCAAAAAGAAACCTTGAGAATGCTGAACTTTTAATACTAAGGTGGTCTTACAGTTTAGAGAAAACGTAGCACAGCTGTTAAGATTTTTACATGAATTTTCTGAAATAAAGCAGAAATATATTTTCATTACATATATATCATGTATTTTCCCCAATATATCTGTGGGGAAAAAAAGTGCCAATGAACCAACTCTCAAATCCAGAGGCCATCTGTTTAAAAATGAGCAATGAAAAAGTTTCTGCTAAAACCTATGTATACATGTAGAATTCAGACCTTTCTGTGCTCTTCTATATAAGGTTGCAACCAGAGCAAATTAATTTTGTTCCACGGCAAAGGCATAAAATCTGGATAAGAATCTTGTTTCACTGCTAGAAATTAGAACTCTGGAAATAGCTATAAGGCTCACAGGGTAGAATTTTCACAGAATGAAAGCTCTAGAATCTCCAGACTATATCTTATTTTTTCTCAAATGGGAAAAATAGCCCAGGGTTAATCCAAAGCAAAACTATCGTAAGCTAAAACGATAGAGTTTATTACAGTCCCCCAAAGATCAAAGCAAGCCTTTAAGAATAAAACTTGAATAAGGGTCATGAACTGGTTCAACCTACTTAAATGGTGGTTTTATGAATTATAATGAAGGCTGCTATTCCCTAAAAATGAATGCATCAAAGAGGAAATAACTTCCTTGGCATGCTTACAGCTATACAACACATTTGTTTCACTGCTTGCAAGCGCCAGTGCTGGAGGCTCAGAATAAGTCAATGGGAGGAGGACTCCAGTCACAGCAGCAAGCAGGTCTACGAGCAGATAAGATGACATGCTTGGGAGAGTAACAAGGAAATAAAAGGTAAGAATTTAACAAATAAATACAGGATTAATCTAAAGGGTTTTTTCCTTTCTTAAAAACTCTGCTACCATAATCTTTCATTTCTATTCAGTGGTTTAAACACCAAAATGAAAAATTTACCAATGTTAAAGGAGAGATTTTAAGTATGGGATTTGTAGACTTTATGAATAAATGGTTTAACCTTCCTCTTAGCTTCCCCCTCCTTCCCAAGGAAACTGGGATGGTTAAGCAAAAAAAAAATTACCGCTTAAAACAAAAAAAGAACTGCTTCAAGTGTGGCATAAAGTGATAAATTTTGAAAGCATCTGTTGCAGAAACATAATTTCTTTGAAGGACTAAAATTACTAAAAACAATTATTTGGATGCTAGTGATACCTATTTTTTTTTCCTTCTTTCAACCCAAAGGAATTCTAAAATGCTTTATGAAAACGGCATTTATATCAGTATTAAGATAAACCTGATCAGACAAAACCTAATTAAAAATAAAGATTCCTAGCTGGCAAATCACTTATTTAGACCTTAGGTGGGCTTGGAGTGCTTCTAGGTAGATGGTCAGTGAGTACCAAAAAGCTCTATCCAGAACTATTTAGTGCTTTGATATTTCTATTCTTCTGTACATATTCTAAACTAAAGGTAAAGACATTCAAGGGTCAGGAAACACCTAGCTTTTTATTATAACCACTGAAAAAATTAACGTATCTCGTTTCACTAATTGAGGCATATTGGGAATATGTTTGCAGGAACTGGCTGCATTTTGTCACAAATGCACAAAAGATCTATTGAGAAGGGAGACGCTACTAAGTTCAAGTGTTCTTTAACTTTTTGAAAATAAAGAAATAAAATATTGCAATCCACATATTTTTATATCTAGGGGGAACACTCTGGCATTCAAATTCAAACATGACTCTACCACTACAGCAAAGAAAAAAAAAGAGAAAGAGAAACTAATAATTTTTCTTTTTCACAGCTACCGGTTTCTTTCACTAAGCCTTCTGAAATCTGAGCCTCTGCAGAATTCTAAACATTTGGGCCTTACCTACAGACATGGACAGACAAACGTATGCTCTCATTTTAGAGAACTTGAAATTTTTTTTAAAGGAAGGAGTCAACTTTGGCTTCAAGGTTTTGGCATGGGTACAACGCCTTAAAAAAGCAGATGACCAGCTTAGCTACTGACCATGCTGACCATCGTCCGGAATCGGACCAAACCACAGAAAAACAGCGAATGGCTTTCTCCTATAGAATATATGAACAAAGCACAATTCCTGAGCACATTCTGCAGAGCTCATTTGATCACTTAATCTCCTCTAACTGGTCTGGATTACAGAGAGAATCGATACCAGAGGAAATGAAACAGATTGGTGAGGAACAGGGAAATAACCCACACTGGGCAGCTCTTCTGATACTCATGGTGATAATACCTACAATTGGTGGAAACATCCTTGTTATTCTGGCTGTTTCACTGGAGAAAAAGCTGCAGTATGCTACCAATTACTTTCTCATGTCTCTGGCAGTGGCCGATCTGCTGGTTGGATTGTTTGTGATGCCGATTGCTCTCTTGACAATAATGTTTGGTAAGTATTTCACTTTGTTCCTGCTGTCAAACCACAAAACTCTGATAAACTATGTAGAGAAACGGATATCCATTTAATCTTTAAAAATGGACTTGGAATATTTAAAGATACAGTGAGTAAACAGTTCCTCATTTTTCATCACTTTCTATGGTTAATAATCAGTTTTAAAGAGCAAAAAATTTTTTAGAAACAATTCTACTCCCTTCTCAGTCATCTAATAAAATCATTTAAAAAAGTCATCTAAGTTAGCAATATCCATAAATTCTGCGTACATTACCCAAAAATCATAGTGAAGAACAGACCTATACTGTAACTTTCCCACTATTAATCCTTTTTTTTCTTGACAAAGCAACAGCTAGGACACTTCCGTGACCGTTATGTGCTGGGTTAATTATTAACGATAAGGTCTTTGAATCACTAAATTCCAATTTAAATTGCTAAACTCCAATTTAAAATCAGAATTATTCTAAAAATTCTTGTTATACCTCTTTACAGTTTGTGTACTTTAGACTTAAGCACAATTCTTACATGTGTCATGTTAAGAAAAAATTATGTTTAGTTGCTAAAAGAAATGGTTTGGCTCAGTGTCCAGAGATCATTCATCTATTTAATTTTTATGATTTCTGACCCTTTGCGTCCTTGATATACGTAAGAGGAATCAGACTTCCAGCTTATTAAAATAAGAGACCAAAATCTGAGTTACTGTAGTAATAAAAAACGCAGTTTGATATTAAAATCTTTGTTATAATAAAAAAGATAATGTTATTAAAATGGTGTAAGTAGTTTCTGATTCATGCGTATCATGTCTAGTTATGGAATTTGGGGGAAAAAAAAATAATTCTGCTGGTGAATTATGAGAGCGCCTAAGAATCAGCATTAAGAGGACATTTAATTTAATGCTTAGCATAAATTGATATTCATTCATTAATTGCTTAAGAAAAATGATTATTTGTAGCAGATAAGGCTTCTTGGAATTATGTTTATATGGTAAAAATAAAAATATTTCAGGTCATAGAAGTAAAATTTATTTAACTAGAAGGTGAAGAAAAATTGCCATTCAAACAATTATATTCAGGTTCAAATGTTACATTTTTATAAGTAATTACAGAAAGATATCTAAAATCAAGTACTTGCTCACTTAAATACAATCAGATGGTGACTGGCTGAAACTTCCACTCTAAATGAACATGTACCCAGGCTCTAAATTCTCTGGTAGGACAAGGAGAAATGAATAAGGTTCTATTGCTTTAATTAACTCTCTAATCATGAATACTTTCTTTCTTTCTATCCCTCTCCCTTTTATAAATCTGTAATCTTTTGAGTAACCTAGCGCTACATGAAACCATGGAAAATAACTAAGAAACCTCACTCTAAAGGAGAATCTAAACAATCTTAATTCTCAAAAAAGTTTAAAGGAAATAAAGTAAATGAGGATTATGTAGGAATCCTTATGCATACTTGGTAAAGACTGTACAGGCATTTGATTCAAGCTCTTATTGCCATGCACACAACAGTCACTTAATGTGTAAAATCACTCTCTCTAAATGGTGCTTTGCTAGGCACACAGAAAACGTTAAAATGCTCATCTCATGCTACCATAAAATTTAATTGATGTATTATGTTGAATAAATGAGATTGCATGAGTTAGGTAGAAGTGAATTTTAACTTTAAAATCCATGAGTCCATAAACAGCAAACATCTATTATATGCAAAATACTGTAGGAGATACTTAAATTATCAGCTAAACAGTAAAGGAATCTTAAAAGGCAAAGATCCTCAGTATTAAAGTGAGCTGACAAACAAAACACAAAAAACAGGTAATAGAGATAATTCCATGTATTCCACAGGAAGAGCAGGTATCCAGCAGCTGAAAACTAAGTTTATATTTAAATTTTTGAGGCCTAACATATTCTTAGCAATAAAAGCAGAAAACTCAACAAACTTTAATAAAGACTATGTGGAATGTCTCATTATTTATGTCCTAAATAATTATGATACATAATTTAACCACATTTCACTCTTTCCAATGTTTAATTACAAAGTCAAATCTTTCATAGCCCCAAACACTTTTACTATCAGTAATTAAGCCGTATGGTGAGCTTAGCAGATTTTTAAAAAAATGAACTAACCTGGGAACTTTACTATTTAAAACATTATTGTATTAATTTATTACCGAAAACATTATTCTATTTCCATAAGAAAATGCATGCTGCCCTCTAAAAAGCTTCAAAAGGATACATTCATAAATTGGGAACTGCACATATTATAAATGGGGACTTGATTTCAAATACTAAGATTTTTTGGTAGCCTCTCACATGTTAAATACTAACGCTTTCTAAATTAATGCATTTATAAGAATTTCTGATAACTTTAAAAGGCAGGAGTAGATTTTGTGTATTTTTCTCTCATTTTGGGGTTAATCTTCAAAACTTCTGAAGTCTGTACAGACAAAAGTGACCCTGGTTCTGTAAACATGAAAAATTAACTACCATTATGAATGATTTTTAGTTATCTCAGGGAAATTCAATAATATTCAACTCAAACTCAAAAGTAACAGAGAAACTTCACATATTCTAATAAAATTAAGTTTTAAAAAAGGGAGAACAGAGAAATGTAAAAAGCGGCTTTTATTAACCAATGATTTGTATAATATTTGTTTATATATCGTTTGAATTTCTATTTTACCAAGATTATGACCACTGACACAACACGGTCTTTCAAATGAGTTGTGCTATGTCAACTTCTCTGCCACTTCTTCTCTGGGAACACTGAAACGGCCGACAGATGGGGGCTGATGCAAGACACCCCAGGCTTCCCATCCTGGTTCTCTTGTATTGGCTTAGAGAAGTCACTTAACATATCAGAGTTCAATCACTTTCTCTGTAAAGTGGGTATGGTAAATCTTACACTGCAGGTATTTGTGAAATTGTCAAGTAGAGCCCAGCATGTTATAGGCACTAATAACTGGCAAGGATTAGTTCAGTATGCAAAGGGTTTATATATTTAAATATATGACAATTTAGATGTGAGTCTGACCAGAGATGAAACAGATGTATAGCAGTAAAAGAAAAAATATCAGTTACTCATTTATGTAGTAAAATGCTGCTCTACTCGATTCTTAAATGAGGAAGCAAAGCAATTAAAGGCAGTTCTTCCTAGAAAGTGAACATTTAAAAAAAAATCAAGGAAAAATTTTCATACGTATTAAATCACTTGAAACATTTAAAACACTATCATATTAGACACCTAACCCCAAGATATTTCATCTGCTTAAATGTAGTGGAAAAACAACAAAAAGAAAACAGAAGCTTCATAATAAAAATTTAAGCACTGATCTATGTCTCCCTTTTCTGGAAGATAAAGATAGAAACATAAGAATTTCTGAGATTAAAAAAAGCGTGCACTTCAAAAATATGTCCTTTTTGAACATCAGAGCTATTTACGATTTGCCCTGCTTCAATACATTCTTGAACTATTGACCTTGGTGAACTCTATAGGCACAGACCTCTTGAAATAGCTTTAAAAATACAATGGTTTTTAAATTCTCAAAAGGGAAATATCTTATGTTCCAGAGTTATAGATTAATGTCAATTATTTTCTGAAGAGATGACATAACTCAGGTTTCTAAACTAAAAACTTGCCCAAAGGGTAAGCAGATTTCAAATAAAATGAGTCTATCTCATGAAGAAACTGAGTTTCTGGCTAAAAAATTCAATTTTTACATCAGTTAAAAAGAATGCAAAAAAACAAAAAAACAAGTGTGGCAATGCCTGTAGGTTAAGTTTCTTCACCATATACGTATAATAAGTAGTAGTTAAAATTCAACTTTAGTAAAAGGGATGCTTTCATGACAAATTTAATTAAAAGAAACATATTCTCATGCCTTTTTTTGGAAGTACAGCTTTAAGTTCAACTGGATGCACTCACTCTTGCTACCGAAGGCAGGAAGACAAACATCCTGATTTTATACTGATGACATGGCTTATTGTTTCTAAGTAGGAGTGTTTTAATGGCTGGGTTAGTTGGCTAGTTTCTGTCAAACAATAACAGTAATAAGAACTAACATTCATTGAGGCTTTCTCTATGCCAGACATTGTTCTAAACACTTTATATGTATTATTGCATTTAATCCTCAAAGCTACCCTATAAAATTGGTATTACTACTATCATTCCCATTTTACAAGAGAGGACACAGGAATAAATAAATAGCAGAGACATGATTTGAACCAAGGAAAACTGACTCTAGAATTCACACTCTTAACCTCTATTACTCTCGCTTCCTCAAATGAACTGAGAAGTTACATCAACTAAAACTGTTGATTTGGCGAACAGCCAACATTTATATCTTAAGTAACTCTATCTAACAAGAGGGCCACAGAATTTTCTCTAAGGACAAGGCAGAACCCAAATTTTTTTTAAAGTTATATTTCATAGTAAATGACAAAGAATACTTGGGTCTTAACCAATACTTAAAATGAAACCTTGAGGTGACTGCCAGACCTCTTTTCTGAGGAAGATATTGGACCTAGGTCCATGCCTACGAAGTTGTTGAACTTTGGGAGACAAGGGAAACCTAAGTAACTGAAGAGCAGTTCTACCACCCCTTATGTATGGTGGTATTTAAAGCATACAAGTCTTCATTTTAAACAAAATATTTGTGCTGCTAATACTTTTAGATAAATAGTTAACTGTGTCTAATCCAGGACTCACTTAAGACTTATTTTTGCTCCTATAATTATCAATCTGTAATTATTTCAGGCACCCATAGAAATGCCATTATTCAAACCTTATTGAAATTAAATTCCTCTTTGAGTTTAATCTGGAAGTGCATGGGGGAAAGAGGTGGAAAATGGGATTTGTTTTTCAGAGAAATTTTGTGTATTCTTTTTGTGAGACAACATATACTACATAATTTGAGTGTTTTCCCCCTTCTGTCTTAGCTTTCATGAAGAAGTCACTTTTAGAGCCCCAGAATGGCAGTAATTAATTTAGTTCAAGTACCTGATAACTTATTTTCCTTAGACTGACTCTTACATATGCTTTTCTTTCTTTCTTTTTATGTAAATTTGTAACTGCTCCCTTCAAAATAATATATTAAGTTCTTACGGAAATAAACTGGACAGAATACATTACAACAAATAAATGAAATTATAAATCCTTAAAACAAATTAAAACTCCTAATGAAAATAACATATAAAGTTTTGGAACAGTTAACCTATATCACCATACCAACTTAAACTTTTTTGGTTATTCTGAATAGTAAGAAACTTTTCTCACCTTGAGCCTATCAAATTAACAGTAACTGAAAAGACAATTTTAAAATGAAGTATTTAGACTAGGAAAAGTCCCTTTACAAACTGAGAACGTCTGAAACTGTTTTTAATTTGTATCAATTCTTAGATTACCTGAACCTATTTAGGCAATTAGATAAGCTTTTTCTTCTTTTTGCTTTGTATAAAAGATTTCTACTAATTTAATGCAGTCATCATCTGTTACTCTAATGTTTGCTAAAAACAGTCTCTTCCCTAGTATTTCATGAAACTTGAAATCATAAAGATCCATCTCTTGATCCTAAACCTCATAGTCTCCTTTCTTAAAAGAAATTCTCTATCACGCCTCAGTATAGCCGTAAGAAAATTCTAGTGATTTGCATTAATTTTAATACATACTTTTTGTTTCAAAATTGGAGTTTACAAAATAAGTTCACTCTGCTGGAAAGCGAGGCTAACCAGGCTTCATGGGCTTAATTAAATCAGCACTGAGGAGCTTGGCTTCTAGCCCACAACTAGGAGCATGTGGGTCAGAGAGTCTAATTCCAAAGACATGCACTTTTTATATGAGAGTTCTTTTGTGGCTTCCTGCCCGTGGCTACTAGATTTATGACCAGAATTTTCCAGACCTTAATTTTTAAAAATATAATCCATAATTAGAATAACTAAATAGGAAAGTTTAAATTGTTAGTAACTCATTTTAAAAGATACAGAAAGAGCACACATATAAAGAAAGGAAGTCTTAGATATAAGACATTAATTATCAGCCATTTAAAATCCTCAGCTATGATCAACATCTCTGGTTGTAGCTCTAGACTTGAGTATTTTTCTACCTCCTACTCGATCATCAATCTATAACTTCGGGACAGTTTGGAATGCAGCCTCACTTTAAGGAGTTTTCAGTGAAAACTCTGAGTCGTATGTGATTCTTTTCACTCTACTGAGACCATTAATTAGCTTAAGCTCAAGTCAAAGAATACACTGCTGTCTTTGACTGTCCAAGGTCTTTTTCCACTAATTAACAGAAAATCTGAATTCTACAGCTAAGAGGGAGAAAACCTAATTGATTAGATTCTTTCTAAACACAGGTTTCTCTGCCAATACTTTATTTTGAGAGGTTAAGTTCCAAACTTAAGTCCCATAACCTCCTTTCTAAGAGGCATTCTGAGTGCCTATTCTACACCAGCAAACCTAGGTGTATCTTTTAAGACTCAAAACACAACCTTTCCCAGAAAGTTTTCTAAAACAATCTCTAAAATCCATTCCAGCTCAATGACTCTATAATTCATCATCTTCATCACTTATTCTCACCCCCAAGTTGGTGAAGTAGGAAAGTTTGATTACAGTTTTTACTTAAAAGTATGAAATACTCCTTCTGCCTGATGCTATAATCCTTTTTAAAGAAGCTACTGAACATGAAATGAAATACCAAGCAATTATTTATCCATTTTGAATAAAAATTCATACTGACTTTGTTATTTTGTTCCTAAGAAGAAATATTTAAAATATTCCTATTAAGCATTCCACACACCAAATATGGAAACAGAAGGCACCAAAAAGTGGATTTGTCAGTCTTGCTACCTCTTTTGGGGAATACCCAAATATTTTTCACTCAAATCCTACTTAACTCTTGAAAAAACCATATATAAGTCTATCTAAAAATTCCTTCCCTAAATTATGGTTTTCTTTTTTGGTCTGGGATACTAACCTCTCTCCACCCCTAGGCTTCTTGAATTTAAACAGTTTACAACTGAAGGGTCTCTTGGTGCCCTGAAATCCTGAGGTAGTTATCACTTGGTCCTCCTTCAATTATCCCAATCATTTTACACCTGTCAAAGTCAGATATACTTACAAAAACCAGGAAAAGAAAAGTAGTTTATATTTTGTCAGTAGACATAGAACAATTAAACCATAAAAAGGATTTCGATAATCTCATATGTATGACATTTGTTCTATACAGGAGTAATTTGCTTTTATAGCAAGTTCTAAAATCTATATATATACATGTGTGCGCTTGGTAAAAGGATTCTAACTGAAATATTCTAGAGCAAACTCTAAAACAAATTTTAGTTGTTTTGAAATTGCAAACATGTATGTAGTGGGTGTATGTACAATGCAAAATGTATCCAATCCATATATGTATGGATAGCTGTCTACGTAAATTTATTGGAAAGTTATGTAGAATATTCAATATCTCCAAAATCTGAAAATTAAAAAAAACTTCTGAAGTGCTTAATACTGTCTGAGATATATAGTAGTGCTTTTTAAATAAGAGTCTGTTAAATGAACTATGTCTAATCCTGAGATTTTCTTTTTCAACCAAAATTTTGTATTACATCTCTAGTGCTCAGAGTGAATGACAGAACATAGAAGGATAACAATGTACTTTCCTTCAGGATAATCTGAAGCCATTCTTTCTGCGAACTTTACTCAAGAACTATTTCTGTCAAAAAGAAAACTCAAATCATCCCACTTCATCATTTCACTAAATGAGAGTTTGCTATAAACAAGTATCATGCTGCTACTAGCCATTGCTGGAAGTGAGTCAAAGCCCCAGGCCTCACTGAGATTCCCATTCTAAGTCTTTTTTTCCACATCATAGTGCCTTTTCTACATGGTAAAATGTTTTCTTTCTATACAATAGCCACTTAAACACAGATTTTATTTGAACAGCAAGGTTAAGTTCCAATGGCAACATTGTGTAAATTTTTAAAAGCTCACAAAAGTGATAGACAAAAGAGCAAAGATCAAAGTAATGCTAACAATGCCAAACTGCTGCTGATTTAGACAAAGGGTTGTAATTATTATATAAAACAGAAAATATATTTAAAAGGTACCATCTACAGAAATATATTTAATATTATTGACTCCATTATCTGAGGTCGAACATTATCTTGTGGAGGTTAAGTCATAAAATTTCAGATGAATAATGAAAAAAGTTACAAATATGTATCACTTTAAAAAGAAACTGCAGACTGAAGGTTGCCACTTTGCAGAATATGTTTTTATTTTGTTTTCTCTCTTTCAGAGGCTATGTGGCCCCTCCCACTTGTTCTATGCCCTGCCTGGTTATTTCTTGATGTTCTTTTTTCTACTGCATCCATCATGCATCTCTGTGCCATTTCAGTGGATCGTTATATAGCCATCAAAAAGCCAATCCAAGCCAATCAATATAACTCACGAGCTACAGCATTCATCAAGATTACAGTGGTGTGGTTAATTTCAATAGGTATGTGGGGAATGTCAGGGTGTGGGGCAGTGTGTATAGCCTTTGGTTCCATTTGGCTAGGAGAATACGAGGCCTGGTAGGCGTGAAACTCAGTACAAGAGGTGAAGGCAGCCTATTGCTACACCAACACAAGCTCCTTACACCATTACATTCATCATATAACTTTTAAACCATATTATCAGCAAAAAGCGTGAAAAGGCAGAAAAGTTCACATCCTCAGAAAGAATTACTCTCATAGTGTTTATGGTGACATCTTCCTACTTTTATTGTAGGAAGACTAAGTCTGAAAACAGTTCTCCTATTTGTCAACAGATCAGTAAGGTCTAGGTAGCATGCAGAATCCCAAAATTGTACTAAAGTAATAAAAAAATGAAATGCATCTTAAATTACAGCTAAGAAGAGAAACAGGAAAATGGAAAAAAGAAAAAACAACCTAAATATTTTGTATGCAGTCATCTTGGAAGTCCACATGTACACAGATTAAAGGCAGCAATTGTCTGCTTAAGTATTTTGAATATATTTAATTAGAAGTTTTAAGAGAGATGCAAATGATGTTCAGAAATGATATTTCTTCTAAATTGTTTCATGCCCCTGTTCCCATCTTTAATGCTCAAGGATAGCTGCTATAAGTTTCTTAGAATGTAGTACAGCATAAATAACTCAAATCTCTTATAAGTTGCCATCAGAAAAACAGATTGATGACAATTACTACGATCATTAATAGTTTGACCAGCAGATTCACTTCTTCCTAGTAAAAAAAAATTAAAAGAGGAAAAAATCAAGAGAGATCTGGAATGCTAAAAGGAAAGCAAGAAAAAGACGTGACTTCTCTCCAACCAGAATAAGAACACTGGGGCAAAAAAGCAAGACACTGAAATTGACCTTTATATTCCTGAAATAACAATAGCAGGGCAAAACCTCTTTTGAAAAATTTGTAGGTAAAAGTAAGGAGTGTTACTACTCTGGCTTGGGAAGAAAGTAGGGTCAAGGAAAAAGTCTACTCAGAATGGAGAGATTTACAAGCAATGAGACAAGGCTAGTTCTGGGGGCAGAGGCTGACTGATCAAGCAAAAGAGGCACTCCCAAAAGAAGATAGGGAATGGGCCTGGGAGACTGGAAAACTAAAGCAGTTCATGTCAAATGACCCACAACTTTTTGGTAAGCTCACTGCCATGAGGGAGAGGGACAGAGAGATAGTGTGAAGTATGTGTGTTGGTGAAGGGTTGGGGGAATAGGGCAAAGGCAGGGAGAAAACAGGAGAAATGAATCCTTAAGAAGAATTAAAACATTTGAAATCGTGAAATATATCAAGCCAATAAACAAACAGCTTGTTGGTAGAAGTGGTACCTCAGCTATGGCTGTATAACATGAATTTATAAATTGATCAAATTTTTACTGAGTACTTAAGATGTGCTAGATACTAAGAAGACAAAGATGAATAAGAAAAAGAATCTGCACTCAAGGAAGGCAGATTAGACTAATACAAAGTGATAAGTATGCAGGAGAAAAAGAATAAAAAGACGACCCTAGATTTATAGCTTTGGAAGGGATCTTAGAAATCTACTTTTTCCTTTTATAGATGAGAAAAGAAACCTAGAGGTTTTAAATAGTTGGCTTAAAAACTATTACAGCTTTTCAGCACCAAGGCCAAGACCAATGCTCTTTTCATTTCATCACACTGTCTTGTAGAAGAGCTGACAATTTAGTAACTTTGTAAAAGAAAAAAGCAGGTGATGCAGTTAGTTTAGTTTTAAAATTCTGCAAAGTGCTGAAAAGAGCTCGCTTTCTTCTTCCAGGTTTACTGTTATCCTAGGTAACACCTGCCAATGGGTGAGGGTACAAAAAGTACCAGTGAAAACAAATACTCTTGATGAACAAGCTGGTTGAGAAGGTAATGTGAGCCTTGACAGGGGTTAACGGAATGTGAAACAGAGAAGGAAGGATGGACTAGAAGTCAAGACAACCGTAAAGAAATTCTACAGCAATGAGGAGTAGCAGAGCAAGAAAGAGAAATATCAGAGTTCATGATTTCAGATAGGGGATAGTTTTAAGTGGACTTATGGATGGCTTCAGGAGTGCAAATAATAATTAGAGTTGAGGAATTCAAGAAATATAAAATTAAGGTGTTAGAAGAGTCATCAATGGAATGAAGTCGAAGGCCATGGAGCAGCGGAGAGGAAGACTATATAGCAAGGTGCTGAAACTACTGAGGAAGGTGGATAGATGTCCTGGGGGCTGGCAGAAGACCTGGATGGAGATTAAATAGACTTCAAAACAGAAGTGTTTTGGGGGGAAAGAACAGTGAAATGATTATCTGGAAGTAAGAGGGTAGAGTCAACCAACTTTTTCTGTAAAGGGCAAGGTAGTAAATATTCCAGGCTTGCAGGCTCTATATAGTTTCTGTCACCCAACTCTGCAGCAATAGAAAAGCAGACATAGAAAATACGTTAACGAGTGGGTATGGCTGTGTTACAGTAAAATTTTATATATAAAAACAGAAGACAGGCCAGATTTGGCCCTCGAGCTGTAGTTTTCTTACCCTTAGTGTAGAACAGTAAATATACAGAATCCTCTTTCTGGTGGTGTATCCGAGGAAAAGGAGAAAAAGTAGTGGTCTCTATTAGTAAGGGTTTGAGGAAAATATTCTTGTCAAGGGCTCTTTAGCTACCATAAAAAGGCTCTGCAGTTGGAGTACTTTTTAAATTCATTAAACAACAAAAGGATTCTAGAAGTTTCTAAAGATCAATTAATTCCGACTTACTTTTAAATATCTGCTGTTTCAAAGAGAAATGGCAGGCTAACCCTGGTGTTACCTTCTTAATAAGTCTTCTTAATAAGCTACTTCACTAAGCAAGATCATATTTATTTATTTGTTTATTTATTGGTGGTTTTTTTTCTCACTGAAGAAGATCTACCCTGAGCTAACATCTGTTGCCAATCTTCCTCTTTTTGCTTGAGGAACATTCACCCTGAGCTAACATCTGTGCCAATCTTCCTCTACTCTGACTGTGCGTCTCCACCACAGCATGGTGACAAGTGGTATAGGTTTGCACCAGGAATTGAACCCAGGCCACCAGAGTGGAAAGCGCCGAACTTAACCACTAGGCCACGGGGCTGGCCATAGCAAGATCACATTTAAATACCTACTTCATGGTATTTAAAGTATTAGGAAATTAGCATAAGGTACATTTCTTTCTTCTATTAGAGGAACTCTCAATCTTGAAAATAAATTTCACCATTCACATGCTGTCAAATATTTAAGTAGCATTTTTTAAAAAAACAATGAACCTCTTAGTTTTCCCTAAGAAGTCAGAAGGAAAACATTAAAAGACATTCACAAAGATCAGAACTGTCTGTTAAATGGAAACTGTGTAACCTCAAAAATAATAAAATAGATATCTATTCAGAATTAATATATTGCATGAACGTACTCTGAAATCTCTTTAGATCAACTACATTGGATATTAAGATAAAAGAGGCTTCTCTTTTGAAGTCCTTTTCCTTAACCCGGGATCAGTCAACAAACAAAAACAGATTATGAGAAATGGAGAATAAATGAAGACATTCCCTACCATTTCATGGACATACTGCAGCTTTAGGGAAGCTTGAATTAAACATCTGAAATCCCTAACCGATAGGTTCTATTTGTAAATCTTCCATTGATTAAGCACTTTGACAGATTCTGCACTGTGGGTACCAGGAATTACAATACATTAACCACACAAAATCACTAAGACAGACCTAATCTAAGAGTCAAAGGTCATAAAATTAACTCTGTTTATCTTGTTTCCTCTTCCGTAGGTATTGCCATTCCAGTTCCCATTAAAGCGATAGAGACTGATATGGGTAACCCAAATAACATCACTTGTGGGCTGACAAAGGACCGTTTTGGCAATTTCATGCTCTTTGGTTCACTGGCTGCCTTCTTTACACCTCTGGCGATCATGATTGTCACCTACTTTCTCACTATCCGTGCTTTACAGAAGAAAGCTTACTTGATCAAAAACAAACCACCTCAACGCCTAACGTGGCTGACTGTGTCCACAGTCTTCCAAAGGGATGAAACACCTTGCTCATCACCTGAAAAAGTGGCAATGCTGGATGGTTCTCACAAGGATAAAACTCTGCCCAATTCAAGTGATGACATACTAGTGCGAAGAATGTCCACAGTTGGGAAAAAATCAATGCAGACCATTTCCAATGAACAGAGAGCCTCAAAGGTCTTAGGGATTGTGTTTTTCCTTTTTTTGCTTATGTGGTGCCCCTTTTTTATTACAAATATAACCTTAGTTTTATGTGATTCCTGCAACCAGACTACTCTTGAAATGCTCCTGGAGATATTCGTATGGATAGGCTATATTTCCTCAGGGGTGAATCCTTTGGTCTACACCCTCTTCAACAAGACATTTCGGGATGCATTTTCCCGATACATCACCTGCAATTACAGGGCCACAAAATCAGTAAAAACTCTTAGAAAACGCTCCAGTAACGTCTACTTCCGGAATCCAATGGCAGAGAACTCTAAGTTTTTCATGAAGCATGGAATGCGAAATGGGATTAATCCTGCCATGTACCAGAGCCCAATAAGGCTCCGAAGTTCAACCATTCAGTCTTCATCACTCATTCTACTAGATACACTTCTCCTCACCGAAAATGAAGGTGACAAAACTGAAGAACAAGTCAGTTATGTATAGCAGGAAGGCACAATTTTCATCTAACTAATATAATGATGAGTAAGATGATGAAGCAGATATAAATGTACCAAGAATTACATAAAAGAGAACTTCATCATGTATCAAATCATCTCTTTAAACTAAGCGTTATGTACTAAGATTATCCAGTTTTCTTTATGTGTACAAAATTACTCCATGAAAAAAATCATTTTATAAAGCTGCAAATTAAAACAATCCAGCACTCTATGGTTAAATATTAAGGTATTTGAATGAAATAAAATTAAATAAATCAATAAATTTCAGGCTTAAAAAATGTCATCATAAGGATTTATCTAGTTTCTAATTGTATGCAAAGCTGTGCCAAGAATGAAATAAAACAAAACAAACAAGCATTAATCTTGTCTTCAAGGCCTTAAAAGCATAAGGCATAACATAGAAGAACAGTGATAGGAACAGAGGACTAAAAACAAGTGCATAAAATAATGATCACACCTGGAGCTAAGTTAAGATTGCCATTTACAGACTGGCTTAGCTAAATGTAGTCATGATTTTGCTTTGATCAGGAAACTCTCTTGATGGAAAGGGTAGGGAGGACAGTAGTTTTAGATAGCACACAAAGTACTAGGATCTTAGAACTAGAGCTGTTTGTTAAATGGCTGTTACCAGGCATCTACTCAGAAGAGGTGGGTCTACTGGAGGAGGAGGAGAAAACACCTGAAATCACTCTTGGGTACCTGAACCTGATTACGCTCCTTAAAGAACATATGCAAACTGGAGGCATGGGACCTCAATCTGGAAACCTACACTTTAACGATCTCATAAACTGAGATCATGGGTACCCAAGCTTGCCCAAAGACTTGGTGAAATTCTGGCACAAAATTTTTTACTCACTTTTCCATTATTTCATTTTACATTGCTAGACTGGGAATAAATCTAATCTATGTTACTTACCAGCTTACTGACCAAATTTACGAAAGATATTTAATTTCTCTGAGCCTCAGTTTTCTCACCTACATTTCGTAGGGTTCTTATGAGGATGAGTACATGTGGGTGCCATGTAAATGGCAAACAATTCTATCTATTTACTTTTGATATTTTATTTTTATGCTACTCCCGTAAATGGTGAACAAATTTAGGCTGAGGGGTGTGCAGTGAAGACAGCCCATATCCCAGCTTTTCCTTTTCAGGATGACCCATTTTTATGGCTCAACCTATTGCTCTATAGGTGTCCCTCTCCAGGCAACTCAGTCTAAGAAAAGTACTTCAAGAAATGTGTTGACTATGGAGAAGCCCAGCATATGTGAACCTGAAATATATTCTTAAACAGCAGACTCCTTTCCTAGAACATGGCTCTAAAACATAAATCTTACAGGCTCTGTGTTATCTACCAGAAAAAGAAAGTCTTACACATTTAATTCCTAAATCATCAAAGCTTTGAGTACTTTTCTCCACTAGTCTAAAATTTTTCAGCATCATTAAGGGTGGGCTACCTCAGACAAGGGGCAAAATAATTTATAGTCCTAAGAAAAGAAAACGATTTTCTCTTCTGGTTCCAGTCTCTAATATGATGAGTTTGGCATATGCTAAGATTTACATTCTTGCCAAGTCACGCGAGGTTTTTTCATACATCACCCAACAGTATTCCAAACTGCATCTTATGTATCTAAAGGCATATATAATTGTTTCAGGAAGTCTAAAGATGGCAATGACACTGCTGAAGCTCTACCCCTAGACAATCTAGATTAGAAGGACTATCTTGCCACATGCTCTATATGGCCTCCAAATTGGTACATGTGCTTAACACATGCACACCCACAAAATTTACTATAAGACCTTGAAATTATTTAGCTTCAACTCCTGAAAAAAAATTCCTTGCTTAGTTAGCTGAGAGTTAATGAGATAATTCTAGTACTTCCAGAAGATTCTAGAAAATGAAATACAACTCCAATATAAACTACTTCTGAAAAAGTAGAACAGAGCACAAAATTTTTTCCACTTTGATCCACAACTGGTATTTCTATTTCAGAATATTTTAAATAAATCTACAATTTTAAAGCAAATCTAAGAAGTTAACCACTCCTATGGCAACAAAGGTACTCTATTAATAGTCTTACCTTAAAAGAATAATTTTGAAAAAAAACCTTTCATTTGATTCCATATTTATTTTTAATTAACAGAGAGGGGAAAACAAAAGTGTGGAAAAAGAATGAAACAGACAAAAATAAAGTAAGGAATTTACAGCACCTAGAACATAAGCACAAAAATACCAAAGCAGAAACAGAGAACAGCGTACAGAGAATATCAAACAGATATAAAATTGTGACAGGAGATATTGTAAAGGTGATTCATGCATTTGGTAGTAACCAGTTGATTGCTAGGGTTCTTTTAAATTCTAAGGCTCTATGATGACGCAGTCTTTTCATATTCAAGGAACTGTTTTTTGTGGTCTAAAAAACATCTGCACCAAGCATCTTCCTCTCTTCTTGCAAGATCCATCCATATGTGAAAGCATATTAATATATACATTGAGAAATATTTAATTTCATATTGTAACAGCTTAAGTCATAGCAAAGATGGCCAGGGACCTCCAAGATTGTCTAATTTTAAGAAAGATGTCAGGGCCGGCCCAGTGGCGCAGTGTAAGTGCTCATGTCCCGCTTCTTGGCAGCCCAGGGTTTGCTGGTTCGGATCGCGGGTGCGGACATGGCACCGCTTGGCAAAAGCCCTGCTGTGGTAGGCATCCCACATATAAAGTAGAAGAAGATGGGCATGGATGTTAGCTCAGGGCCAGTCTTCCTCAGCAAAAAGAGGAGGATTGGCAGTAGTTAGCTCAGGGCTAACCATCCTCAAAAAAAAAAAAGAAAAAGAAAAAAGAAAGATGGCTATCAGATCATCAACTTCTTCGCTATTACAGCAACTTAATTTCAACAAGTATGTAAAGACCACTACTTCTTTTAACTTCTTTCTTCATTTTCCTTTCCAAAGTCAAGTTAAAATAATTCAGATTCTGTTTAACTCCAATTGAGCTTCAGTCAATGCCAAGCACAGTGCTGTACAAAGAGTTGTTACAGTAATAAAATCTGCTGAGTAGACTGATAACAATGGGCCTGATAATCATCTATTTATTAGATCTAATATGTACTAGGTTCATTTCAACTTGGCAAGAATGTTTTTCAACTTAATTTTCTATTTTTATCATACACATTTGAACAAATAACCCACAAATATCAGTTGAAAGAAACAGTAAAAATACAACTCCCTGGACTATCCTTAGAATAAAGGAGATAATACATACAAGAATTTTTAGTTTCCCACAAAGACAAGTTCATCTGTTCAACTTCTCAGGTGCTGAAGTACAAATATGTGTTTACTGACATGTTTTCAGTATTCACGTCCAATAAGTACACTTAAAAGAAAGTTGAAAAAAATTAAGGAAAAAAAATTAAGAAGAAACAAATCCTTAAAAACCATTCAAGAAGGCCAAATATCTATAGTTATTTTAAAAGTGACATCTAAAAAGGAAGAAATGATAAAATGAAGCACACACTAAGAAAGTAAATGATGACACATCAGAAAACATTTACTATTCTTAGGAGACAGGACAGAAACTTTCCAAATGTTAGAGCTAATGAGGAAATTTAAGAAAATGTTCTTTAGAGCCCATCAGGAAGACAGTGCTCTAACAGAAAAACATGGCAGAGAAAGCACCAGTCTATCACGAGACCTGTTTCAAATTTCAGTTCTAGCATTTAGCTTTATGACAATGGGAAATTTTATTACCTATTTCAGAATTTAATTTCGTTCTCTTTTAAAAAATGAGAACATTGGTTGATTTCTAAGTTTCTTTCACCTTTAAAAATGCTCACTCGAGGGAAACGGCACTAATCTAAAACTTAGAGAACTTGGTTTTAACTGCAGTTCCCTAGACAAGTTGATTACATTTAATTTTCTTCATCTAGTTTTAGACAAAATCATCTCTAAAGTCTTTTCCAATTTCTACTTCTTATACGAATCATATTATGAGGAGAAAACTCAGAATGGTCCCTTAGAAATAACGAGCAGTAAACAACTCATTAGCTGGCTCTGACTATTTAGCAAAGCCTAAAGCCAGCTCATGGGAGACATCTGCTGCTGAAACTGGGAATTTAGCACATGTGTGAGCTACGGGAAACACAAAGGCAGAAAGGAATTTTGTTAGAGAGCAAAGCACTGACAGGTAGAAAAGGAAAGAAAAGCAGTTTTCATGAAACCTGTCAACTTCCTGCATGGCAGAATATACACACTAGGCCACTGATTTATATATGAAATATAAAGTCACTAACAGGAAGAATTAACAGGTGACAATGAAGAAACAAAACAAAGGAAGAGACCATCATGAGTAGGATTCTTTACACAAGCCAATAGTTACTAGGGGTACGCCTAGAAGGATACAATTCCCATACTAAAATTATCTAGTTTCCTGATAAGGGTTAAAAAAAAAAAAAACCAAACTTCTCTGGATGGCAATAATAAAACCATTTTTTCGTTTTCAATCGTGTCTAAACTCTAGAGCAAAAAAGGGAAAGTTTAGGGTCACAGCTTGGCTAGAATATGTCAAAGACGACAGTAAGAAAATAGAACTATTCAATTTCTATTTTGCTTCCATCTTTTCTCTCAGGAGAATGATTTTTAGACCAGAAAGATAAAAAGCAATGCTGTAAAGACTGATCAAAATGCAAAATAGGTGAACAGACTGGCTGCCTTAAATGAGTTAAAGTCTTTAAGCTAAATGAATCACCTTCCTGAAACAGAACTTGTGGATGTAATTATGAAACCACTGCTGACAAATTTGAGGAAAAACAGAAAATGGCAAAGGTACAAAAAGACTAGGCGGTAAATATTCTGATTTCAAAAAGAGAAAAGAGCGATAGGATTCAAGAAATTAAAAGTGAGGCATCTATTGAAGATCTTTTGAAAAATGTAAAAGAGCTTAATACAGCTTTTGTCAGATCTTAGAAAAGGAATCAATGAACACTTGACACTTCCTGGATTCACTAAGAAACAATAATAACCAATTAATCACATATCCTGTTTTGAAGGTACCATACTAGTAGATATGTGTAAATACTATGTCTTTAGGATTTAGTGAAGAATCTCTAGTGTCTTTATGAACAAGTTGGATAAATGAGGGTTGCAGGATAATATAGTGCAGATTAGTATTTGTTTGAAAAACCTCATTCTAAGGAGAAACCATTTAGCATGCTATATGGGTCTGTGCTTTGCTGTTTTTTTTTTTTTTTTAAGATTGGCACCTGAGCTAACATCTGTTGCCAATCTTTTTTTTTCCTCTTCTCCTTCTCCCCAAAGCCCCCCAGTACACAGTTGTATATTCTCGTTGTAGGTCCTTCTGCCTGTGCCATGTGGGACACTGTCTAGGCATAGTTTGATGAGTGGTGCCATGTCAGTGCCCATGATCCAAATCGGCAAAACCATGGGCCGCCGAAGCGGAGCACACGGACTTAAACCAATCAGCCATGGGGCTGGCCCCTTTGCTCTGTTTTATTCAACATTTTAATCCACAATAGGAAGAAAATATTTTACAGCCTGCAATAAATGGATAACTTCCTATCTGGGATGTTATGGAGAAGCTCCTGTAACCAGTTCACAGTGGATGTTCAAAAAATATTTGTTGAATTATAGTCTTGACAGCAAAGGTTCACTCCCAGGAACTTGGGGTAGAAAAATCTACAGAGATCAAAAGGACATGAGACATCTGACTCATCTAAGATGTACCTTGGGAACTTATTTTATTGCGTAATTTCATCACAAATATGCTACAACAAGCAGTGTCCAAAGAGAGCTAAAAGAAGTACTTTTAATTTTTCCTTGTTGTATTTTAAGATAAATAATCTTAGCTAAAAGAAACAGTGGTATTTGAGATTGGAGCCAAGCAGACAGTAAGAAGAACTACCAGAAGAAGTACTATTGCATTACTACCACCAATTATTACAATTACCACTACTAACACACACACAAACAGCACTTACTAGAGGCAGACACTGTTCTAAGGGCTTTAGATATATTAATTCGCTTAATTGTCAAAAAACACTCTTTTCAAATAAGTACTATTATTGTACCCATTTTACAGATGAGGAATCTGAGGCTCAAGGAGGCTAGATAACAAGCCCAGTCAGTCAGCCAGTAAGTGGCAGAGCCAGCACTCAATCCAGGCAGACTGGTTTCAGAGTGTGTTCTCTTAATCACATCTAAAGGCATCTCCAAATCTATAAGTCCAAAATAATTCTTTTAAATCTGCAAATTTTTCACCCTTTTGCATTTAAACAAAGCCTATTACCTGTTACTCTCTCATTAAAGAGCTTCAAGAACTCTACAACCTGTGTAAGAAATAGCATCCCATTTGAATTACCAATATACACAGAAAGAGGGGTAATGAAGTAGTTATTTGGATTCAAAAAATAAAGTGAATAAGCAGAAATAGTATGAAAAAAAAAAGAGAATAAAGTTGTTTTATTACTTCTCAAATCGGTTCTCAGAATCCCAAGATACATGTTTTCACATAAGCAGTACTAATCTTATTGTTAAATGGTCTTCACTCTGACCCTAGATACATTCCTCATATATTTTAGTTTCTGTTTAGTTACTGACTACAAAAAGAAATGGAAATAAATAATCGGAAGTTAGAAATCATTACCTGAATAGAATGAACCCAAGTGATTCTACTGCTGCCCTCCTAACATCATCATTAACGTCGCTTACCTAGGAAAAATGTAAAAGGACGCTTACATTACACCTACATTCTATTACTGGAGTAAACTGATATGAGAGGCCCACATCATTCAAATGCAAATTAGACCTCATTACTACATCATTCCTTTATCACAGTGTCTTTCCCCAATTTAGAAACACTCGTGTGAGAATTTCTTCATCTCAGGGTTTAAAAGCTTTCAAAGCTTGGTGAAGTTTAAGATTTGGGGCTACTTCTAAAGACAATTTCATAGTTGCATTATAGCTTTTGTGGGCTACACTGAAAATCTAATGATGCCTTCAATGTTATTTTCAAAAAAGTATGTCCTAAGTTCAAGGAAAATACAAACATTTAGAATATACCACATACTTCATTGATAAAGGATAAATTACTACAGTGTTTATACACTGTAGGATGTAAATATCTGTTGGAAGAATGAGTTAATAGTTCCAAACTCCTTCTGCATGGGAAGAAGACCTTGGTTTACTTTTCCCAGCACCATGATGGCAGAAACCTACTGACTTAAGATATATGTGGAATGTGTGCTGTGTTACCAGGCAACACTTATTGTTGGTAAACTATATCAGGATTAGGAGGACTAGGAGTGGAAAAAGCCTCTTGGAAAATATGGGCATTGGCTTTCCTGTGCAGTGTCTCTTGTAACAGAGCATGTCCCTTACGGGTACCTGGAAGCTAGCTTCACAGACTGTAAAAAGAAGTCGTTCCTATTGTTCATTAGATTTCCCTATCTTCAAGTGGTCTTATTCCTTACAAATGAGGGTGCCCCTTGGAGTAGGGTTTCAGAAGTTGCACCTGAATGACTTTAAAGACTTTCATTCATACTGATATACTCTTATCCTGTCCTATATCCTTTGGAAAAGCTAAGTGAACCTGGTGCTAGGTATGGCTATTGTGTCCAGTGAATGAGAATCTGAACCTGAGACTACTGGTAGTGGCCATGCAGTGTGGATGCTGCGGTCACCTAGACACTTAGCGTTCGCCTGCAAACTTTCCCTTCCACCCCTATCCCCAAGAAAGGTCAGAGTACTTACAGCAACATGCAGCAGACGTCGAATAGCTTTGTTGTTACCTGAGCCACAATAAGCCATGGCAACAGTATACATTCCAGACCGTCGAAGAATTGGGTCCTAAGAAAGAATACTTCAACGTCAATTAACAACTCACCATTTCAAACAGGAACTTCTACAGTCTAACAGGCATAGCTGCATTCACCAGGAGAGTTGGTTTTAAGTACAAAACAATGAACTCAAGAACTCTTTTTGAGGTTGGTAGTCTTCTACATGAATAGGGAAACAAGAGACTCCAATATAGGAGGAATTAACTGCTGATAATTCCCAATATTCTGTGAAATGTGCCTGTCCTGCCTCACACTTTCTAGGAAATATAAACTCAAGTTCAATACCAACATTTACTGCCCTGTGACACTCAACTTCCATTTAGCAAACAAAGAAGCTCACTTCTAATTCCACATTCTAACTTGCTTTTACCTTATCATTTAATTCTTGGACACTGAGTGCAGAGTGAAAGAGATATGGAGTCTGATAGTTGAGAAAAATAATTAATAGTTTTATCAATAAACTATAGCAGTGGTTTTTTTAATCAGACTACAGAGGACAGTATTACTTACAATGACTACCCACCATATGCAATACCACTGTAAAAACAAAAGTTTTGAGGGAAAAAACCTCACCCAAATAAATAAGTATAGAGATTGGCACTGTTTTTTGATGGGAAAAGAAAAGAAATAAACTTTATATCTTATTAAATGATTATAAAATCATTCCAAAAACATTATTTCTAAAAGAAATCAACTTGCAAATATCTAAAGAACTTTTCCAGATCTGCTTATCTGAAAATCACTGATCTGAAGCTTTTGTTAAATTTAAAATCCTCAAGTTACTCCTGTTCACCTCTTCTAATCAGCATTTTTCTTTCCCAAATTTTATTTGGCTTTACATGTCTTGCAAGAAGTTTTATCAACAAATGTAGCCAGGTGTTCTGAGGAGAACAGAGATACTTTCCAGTGAAAGTGAGTGTTTCTGCAAACGCCAGGGATAACTGGACGGTGAGGGAGAGCGGGGAGAAATGGATAAACAATGTGATCTCACCTTATCACGGCAGAGAGATTCAATGAGAGCATCAGCCTCTTCCATCCTCCCGTACATTACTAACGCAATGCCAACTGCAAGGCCACGCAGAATCTTCTCATGTTGAGTTTCCTGTGCATAGCCAACCATGTCTTCAATAGCCTGGGCATTTTTAGAGCCCAACATAACTAAACCTAGGGCCAGGCCAGCTGCTTCCCCTAGTGAGTAAAACATTACATAAGAGTTATGTATGTAAAGTCAATAAAACATATCCTATTCGAAGTGGCACCTATCAGTATTAACTATCAAAACAACCATTAGCTTCTGACAGCACTTTTTTCAAATCATTTGACAAAAAGGAGGATATTTTATGTGGAAGTATGTCCTTATATTTATAGCTATTTTCCTTTTAAACCTTAACAGAATGGACCGTCAAATCCTAGAGTGACTTCAAAGGAGACATTAACATTTTTTCTACATTACCATCAAGCAGGATAGACAGCCTCATGACACAAGCAGATCACTCTAATAAACTTCTATTTGCAAAAGTCACTTATACAGACACACAAGATGTACCATTTAAAAAAACCTATACATCACAAAACATATTTTTATAAGATAAGTTTGACAAAAGGGGAAAATTCCACACCCTCTTCAAGTAAAGAAACCATCAGATTTTTAAGAGGTTATAAAATATAAGTAGAAAACAAATATTACAGTAACAGTAATCAATCCTAAAGTTTGTTACCTTTAGAATCACTTACCTGTCACAGCATCATCTTGGTAAAGGTTTGTTTTTAGCAAATCATACACATCCTGGCGTGCCGTCCCCATGGCAGCCAAACCAAGCCCCAGACTGCCACCGTGTCGAACGATCTAGAGAAAAAGCATGAGCTTCACTGATCTGGTACACTGTACTTAAAATCCAAGCTTTATTCTAATTTCAAAATATACTTTGATATTAAATATGCAGAGTGGTTGGCCTAGCGAGAATGACCAAAGAATCTGATAATCAGGTCAGTGGTAACCTCAGCAATTTCAGTCAAAAGAATGGTGCTTGCTGATGCAAAATAATCGTGAGTTGACAAGTGAATAAAAGAAAAGAGAGAAAGAATACAGCTCTTTTTCAATAAGTTTACATGAGAAGGGGAGGAGAAAGATGACAACTAAGAGGCAGAAGGATGTGCCAAGGCAAGTTTTTTTTAGGATAGGTGAGACCTGAATATGCTTATGGGCTGAGGGGAAGGGGAGAAACAGGTATCTACTGCAACATGGTTGTGAATCAAGTGGGAGAAAATGGGGTCAAAAGCAAAAGTTGGTCTTTATTTGAAGAGGGACACTTTAGCGGTCCTCTGTCATTTTTGAATGCACAGTATCCTTTTACTGAGACAACACTCCAACCTTGCTTGGGGAATACTCCTCCTCCACTGGTTAGGGTCTTGGTAGGACTGTCATTTAAGCAGCTCTCACCTTCCCCTAGCCAAACTGCAGGCCTATGACCCAAGAGAGGCCAATCAGATGGTCCTTCTCTGGAATTTTAATCTTTCTTAAGTGGAATGACCCAGGGACCAAAAACATTTCAAGTTCCTTCATCTTGATAGTAGGGCCCTGAAGATAGCATAAGACCAAATGATCACAAAGGTCACTTACAGTTATTAACTTTACAGGACTCTAGGTTGTGGGAATACAATGTATGTTTTACAAATACCTGGTACTTTATTTTGCTTGTCACACACAAGGTTTAAAGGACTGAAAAGTACAATTTTACCTTATAGAGAAGGAAAGGAAATTATCTTAAAAAAAAAATCTCTATGAGAAAAGTACTGTTTTGAGAAATCCCAAATCCTACAAAATTTCTATTCACTAAAATAATCTGGCAGACATAATGTTTTCCTAGACTCTTAAGTAATGTAAATTTAGTTTTTCAGTCTAACACTTACATCATTGCTGGCATTCTTAAGCTGGTTAAGCAGATAGTCAATTATATCACCACCATGATTGGCATGAATAAGACCTAACGCATAGAGACCACCACCTTCCTGATAGGCTGATCCTGGAGAGGTGTCCTTAGGAAGATATGTTGCCATTAACTGTAATGCTTCCTTTTCATGACCCTGTAAATTCGAGCCACAAGAAAGGTGTCAGTAAGAGACAGTAAGAAGAAAAAGACATAACATTTCCTATGATTATTGCCTTTTCCCTAGAATGTTCACTTGCTAAAAGAGGAGGTGGAAGGGGGGCTCCATCCTATATAACTTCATCACTCAAGTGAGAGGAGAACCTTTAAGAGACTCAGTCATATCCTGTTCAGAAACAAATGTTTCAATTTTTCCCCTTGTTTTATAATATTCCCACAAATTCACCTTAGACTATGCAAATAACTTATTTCAATTCATCCTTTGAGAAATCGCCAGTCTTCACAGGAAAAGGATTTCCACCTTTTATTAAAAATAAACATATACATGTATTTAATATCTTACTTTATCTTTCCCTGTAGAAGACTGATCTTGATCTAATAAAAGGTACCTGTCAGTGAATTATAGTAAACTTTTATTTTTTCTTAACTCCAGGAAAACTGCTTCTGCTCTGATCCCTGTTCACAGTGATCAGTGTATATTACCTTATGAATCACACCCAAACTGGCTGTAGCTGTAAATTTTGCCCAGTTAGTGGCTCTGGCCAACCATTCCAAGTTATCTCTGTAAAAAAAGAAAATTTAGCAATAATATTGAAACAAACTTCATAAAGCTTTTTATAACACAAAAGTCAAATCATTTTACTTTATGGATCTCAAGCTACTGCTGTTTCTATTTTACCCTCTAAGTTGTTCTTAATACTATGAGAACCTTTTTTTCTTTAATGCAAGATATGTAATTCCACTGTGAACAAGAGAAAAATTATATTAAATTTCTGAGCTTAATATATTTCATTCAAAAGCCAGCTAATACAAGCCAACTACTAAAGGGAATTAATTTTACCTTAAAACAAGTTGGCATATGCAATAAAAAATATACAAAATAGCAAAAACAGAATTTAAAATTCAAGAGTGGCAGGCAGAGGAAGCTCTCCACATCTGTGAAACAATGTCAACAGTCTCTCTGCTAAAGATGATTTTAAACCAAAGTGGAAACTTCCAAGCACATTTACCTAAGAAACTGGTCACTGGTAGTCCCACAGTGCATAAAAGAGTTTGCTATAACGGTTGCTGTATGACATACAGAATTCCGTACTGCATCCTAGGAAAACAAATAGATTTTTATCATTGGCAAAGTATTAATACATATATAAGCTTGTTCATGAACATGCAATCAGAGGCCCTATTTTGTGGTGCAAACATAAATAAAGTGAACTGATATTAAAAATACAGATCTTGGACATTTCTTTATGAAAATCAAATAGCTAGTTTATAAAAACAAGCAAGTCAAATAGTTTTATTCATGGTTTTATCTTGAAGTCAGTAGTAGATTTTATGTAGGTTAATTTTAGCAGATTTTCTACTTTCTGGTTTCTGAATAGTTTAACTTGCCACTTCTCTTCAGCATCTTGCCCAAGGTCTCCAAGGCAGTGGGGTAACCTGAGGAGCAATGCTGCACCTCTTCTGGCACTGCACCTCTGGCAGTCACCAAAATAAATTTATTTGTAATGAGACCATATTATAAAGATTAGCTTCAAATAATTGTTGTAAATGCAAATTATATAATTCAGTGTCTTTTTGCCATTTGTAAGAATTGTATTAAAAGTCTGGAGGTGGTAAAGGTGATGTCAGCAACATGGCGGACTGAGCTCACGCAGGACTCTCTCCCCTCCAAACTACAACCATAGGAACAACTGAATTCCAACCAAAAAATCCTAATAACACAGAGATCGTCAGAGACCCACAGCAGCCAAACAATGAAGGGCAGAGAGGCTGGAGCCACCCTCGGAGAAGCTGGAACAGGGCAAGAGAGAACTTTGCTCCCTCCCCTAGAGACTGGGATCGCTGCCACAGGTGAGGGAAAGAGCAGGGGAGGGGCTGCGCATCCATGGGATGGTCCAGGACTCCCACCACCCGTGCAGCAGAAACCCTCTAAAGGGGGAAAACTTTCACATGGGGGGAACCCCATCAAGCCAGGGCCCCGGGAAACCAGAAAGTGAGAGCTGACTGGAATCCAGGTCTGCACGCGAGAGAAAATGGCCCTCCTCCCCCAAACCGGCGGTGCGTGCCGCCATCGCAGCTGAAGGCAGAAGGCTCAGAACACATGGCGCTTGACCCCCATCTAGTGGCGACAGGTTGTAACTGCAACCGAGTAATAGCATTATGTGCAAAAACCACTCCTCTACCATCCAGCAATTTATAAAAGCTCCAGACCAAAAGGAAAACAATAAAAACAAAGAATTATGTCCTGAGGACTTGGAAATAGGTAAACTAAGTGACAATGAATTCAGGGTAGCTATCATCAAAAAACTCAATGAGGTAAAGGGAAATACAGAGAAACAACTCGAGTTCTGGAGTTACTTCACAAAAGAGATTGAAACTATAAAGAAGAATCAATTAGAAATACTAGAGATGAAAAATAATGGATCAGATAAAACAGAATATGGATTCCCTGAATGCACGTGTAGACACCATAGAGGAGAAAATTAGCATAACTGACGATAGACAGGCTGAATGGCTCCAGACAGAGGAAGAAAGAGAACTAAGAATTAAAAAGAATGAAGAAAATCTCAGAGAAATAGCAGATTCAATGAGGAAATCCAATTTAAGAATTATCAGAATCCCTGAGGGCGTGGAAAAGGAAAATGGAGCAGAAAGTGTGCTTAATGAAATTACAGAAGAGAACTTCCCAAATCTAGGGATTGAGGGAGAAATGTGTGTGGAGGAAGCTTTCAGATCTCCTAGATTTGTCAATGTAAAAAGACCTACTGCCAGGCATACAGTTGTAAAAATGGCAAAAATGAATGACAAAGAAAGAATACTCAGGGCAGCAACGCAGAAGAAAATAACATACAAAGGAACCCCTAACAGACTTTCAGCGGATTTCTCTACAGAAACCTTACACACTAGGAGAGAATGGAATGACATATTCCAAACTTTAAAGGATAAAAATCTTCAGCCAAGAATACTCTATCCAGCAAAAATATCCTTCAGATATGAGGGAGAAATTAAATCTTTTCCAGACAAACAAAAGCTAAGGGACTTTGTAGCCAAAAGACCTCTACTACAAGAAATCCTCAAGAAGGCTCTCATACCTGAAAAAAGAAAAAAGGGGAGAAAGGGGTCACAAAACACAGAGAAGGGAGACAAATAGATAGAATCAGAATGGGATAGCAAATACTCAACTATAGCACTAGGATAAAGGGAAGGAAATCACCAAAGCAAAGACAATCTTAGCACTCTAACCACAAACTCACAACACGAGTTGGAATAAGAGATGAAAATAATAGTTTAGGAGGGGAAGAGGAAAGGGACTGAATAAGGCTAGGCTAAGGAAGTTAAGAGATCATCAGAAAATGGACTATGTTATACACGAGATTCTGAATATAAACTTCAGGGCAGCCACCAAACTGAAAAACAGAACAGAGACACAAAACATAAATAAGGAAAAATCTAAGAAACCTAGCATAAGAAATTGCAGAAGTCAATGGGTAGGCTAAAACACACAGGACAAGAAACAAAGGTAAGGCAGGAAAACCAAATAATGAGTGACAGAATGGCAGCATTAAGCCCTCATGCATCAATAATCACCATCAATGTAAACGGACTGGACTCTCCAATAAAAAGACAGAGTGGCAAAATGGATTAAAGAACAAGATCCAACAATTTGTTGCCTCCAGGAAACATACCTCAGCCCCAAGGACAAACACAGGCTCAGAGTGAAGGGGTGGAAGACAATACTCCAAGCTAATAGCAAACAAAAGAAAGCAGGTGTCACAATACTTATATCAGACAAAACAGATTTCAAAATAAGGCAGGTAAAGAGAGACATAGAGGGCCAATATATAATGACCAAAGGGACACTTCATCAAGAAGAAATAACGCTTATAAATATCTATGCACCCAACACAGGAGCACCAAAGTTCATAAAGCAACTATTAACAAACCTAAAAGAAGATATCAAAAATAACACAATAATAGTAGGGGACCTCAACACCCCACTCACATCAAGGGACAGATCATCCAGACAGAAATCAACAAGGAAACAGTGCAGCCAAATGAAAAGCTGATAGACTTAATAGACATATATAGAACACTCCATCCAAAAACAGCAGAATACACATTCTTCTCAAGTGTGCAAGGAACATTCTCAAGGATAGACCATATGTTGGGGAACAAGGCAAGCCTCTACAAATTTTAAAAAATTGAAATAATAACAAGCATCTTCTCCAAACATAATGTTATAAAGCTAGAAATTAATTACAAGAAAAAAGCTGAGAAAGGCACAAGGATGTGGAGACTAAAGAATATGCTATTGAACAAGCAACGGATCATTGAAGAAATTAAAGAAGAAATAAAAAAATACCTGGAGACAAATGAAAAGGATAACATGTCATATCAATTCATATGGGACACAGCAGAATCTGTACTAAGAGGAAAATTCATTGCAATACAGACACATCTTAACAAACAAGAAAAATCCCAAATAAGCAATCTTAAACTACACCTAACTGAATTAGAGAAAGAAGAACAAACAAAGCCCAAAGTCAGCAGAAGGAGAGAAATAATAAAAATCAGAGCAGAAATAAATGCTATTGAAACAAAAAAGGCAGTAGAAAGGATCAGTGAAACAAAGAGCTGGTTCTTTGAGAAGATAAATAAAATTGACAAACCCTTAGGCAGACTTACAAAGAAAAAAAGGGAGAAAGCTCAAATAAACAAAATCAGAAATGAAAGAGGAGAAATAACAACAGACTCTGTAGAAATACAATGGATTATAGAATACTACAAAAAACTATATGCCAACAAAATGGATAACCTAAAGGAAATGGATAAATTCGTGGACTCCTGCAATCTCCCAAAGCTTAGTCAAGAAGAAGCAGACAATTTGAACAGACCAACCACAAGGAGAGAAATTGAAACAGCAATCAAAAGCATACCAAAGAATAAAACCCCAGGACCAGATGGCTTTCCTAGGGAATTCTACCAAACTTTCAGAGAGGATTTAATACCTATCCTTTTCAAGCTATTCCAAAAAATTAGGGAGGATGGAACACTTCCTAACACATTCTATGAGGCCAACATCACGCTGATACCAAAGCCTGACAAGGACACCACGAAAAAAGAGATCGACAGGCCAATATCGCCGATGAACATAGATGCAAAAATTCTCAACAAAATTTTGGCAACCTGAATTCAGCAATTCATCAAAAGGATCATACATCATGATCAAGTGGGATTCATACCAAGGACACAGGGATGGTTCAACATCCACAAATCAATCAACGTGATACACCACATCAACAAACTGAGGAATAAAAAACACATGATCATCTTAATAGATGCAGAGAAAGCATTTGACAAGATACAACAGCCATTTATGATAAAAACTCTGAACAAAATGGGGATAGAAGGGAACTACCTCAACATAATAAAGGGCATATATGACAAACCCATAGCCAACAGCACACTCTATGGGCAAAAACTGAGCACCATCCCCCTGAAAACAGGAACGAGACAAGGATGCCCTCTATCACCACTCTTATTTAACATAGTACTGGAGGTTTTGGTCAGAGCAATCAGGCAAGAGAAAGGAATAAAAGGAATCCAACAGGGAGGGAAGAAGTGAAACTCTGGCTGTTTGCAGATGGCATGATCTTATATATAGAGAACCCCAAAGAATCCACTGAAAAACTTTTAGAAGTAATCAACAACTACAGCAAAGTTGCAGGGTATAAAATCAATTTACACAAATCAGTAGCATTTCTATACTCTAATAACGAACTAACAGAAAAAGAACTCAAGAACACAATACCATTCACAATGGCAACAAAAAGAATAAAATACCTCAGGGTGAATTTAACTAAGGAAGTGAAAGACCTATACAACGAAAATTACAAGGCTTTTCTGAAAGAAATGGATGACGACATAAAGAGATGGAAAGACATTCCATGTACATGGATTGGAAGAATAAACATAGTTAAAATGTCCATTCTACCTAAAGCAATCTACAGATTCAACGCCATCCCAATCAGAATCCCAATGAAAGTCTTTACAGAATTAGAACAAAGAATCCTAAAATTCATATGGGGAAACAAAAGACCCCGAATTGCTAAAGCAATCCTGAGAAAAAAGAACAAAGCTGGAGGTACCACAATCCTGACTTCAAAACATACTACAAAGCTACAGTAATCAAAACAGCATGGTACTGGTACAAAAACAGGTGCACAGATCAATGGAACAGAATTGAAAGCCCAGAAATAAAACCACACATCTATGGACAGCTAATCTTCAACAAAAGAGCTGAGAGCATACAATGCAGAAAAGAAAGTCTTTTCAACAAATGGTGCTGGGAAAACTGGAAAGCCACATGTAAAAGAATGAAAATTGACCATTCTTTCTCACCATTCAGCAAAATAAACTCAAAATGGATCAAGGACCTAAAGGTGAGACCTGAAACCATAAGGCTTCTAGAAGAAAATGTAGGCAGTACACTCTTTGACATCAGTATTAAAAAGATCTTTTCAGACACCACGTCTTCCCAGACAAGGGAAACAATAGAAAGAATAAACAAATGGGACTTCATCAGACTAAAGAGCTTCTTCAAGGCAAATGAAAACAGTATTGAAACAAAAAAACCAACCCACTAACTGGGAAAAAATATTTGCAAGTCATACATCCGACAAAGGCTTAATATCCATAATACATGAAGAACTCACACAACTCGACAACAAAAAATCAAACCCAATCAAAAAACGGGCAGGAGACATGAACAGACATTTCTCCAAAGAAGATATACGGATGGCCAACAGGCACATGAAAAGATGTTCATCACTGATGATCATCAGGGAAATGCAAAACAAAACTACACTAAGTATCACCTTACACCTGTTACAATGGCAAAAATAACCAAAACAAAAACTGACAAATGTTGGAGAGGTTGTGGAGAAAAAGGAACCCTCATACGCTGCTGGTGGGAATGCAAACTAGTGCAGTCACTATGGAAAACAGTATGGAGATTTCTCAAAAAATTAAAAATGGAAATACCTTATGACCCAGCCATCCCACTACTAGGTATCTATCCAAACAGCTTGAAATCAGCAATTCCAAAAGTCCCATGCACCCCTATGTTCATTGCAGCATTATTTACAACAGCCAAGATGTGGAAGCAACCTAAGTGCCCATCAACTGATGATTGGATAAAGAAGATATGGTGTGTGTATATATATATATATATATATACATATATACAATGGAATACTACTCAGCCATAAAAAAGGATAAAATCATCCTATTCACAACAACATGGATGGACCTTGAGCATATTATGTTAAGTGAAATAAGCCAGATAGAGAAAGACGAACTCTGTACAACTCCACTCAGGTGGAAGTTAAACATAGAGACAAAGAAAACTGATTGGTGGTTACCAGGGGAAAGGGGGGCTGGGGGGAGGGCACAAAGGGTGAAGTGGTGCACCTACAACATGACTAACAATAATGTACAACTGAAATTTCACAAGGTTGCAAACTATCATAATCTTAATAAAAAGTTAAAAGAAAAATTAAAAATAGAACTACCATATGACCCAGCTATCCCACTACCGGTTATCTATCCAAAGAGCTTGAAGTCAGCAATTCCAAAAGTCCCATGCACCCCAATGTTCAATGCAGCAATATTTACAATAGCCAAGACGTGGAAGTAACCTAAGTGCCCATCAACAGATGATTGGATAAAGAAGATGTGGCATATATATACAATGGAATACTACTCAGCTGTAAAAAAGAACAAAATCATCCCATTTGCAACAACATGGATGGACCTTGAGGGAATTATGTTAAGTGAAATAAGCCAGATAAAGAAGGACAATCTCTGTATGACTCCGCTCATATGAGGAATTTTAAAATGTAGACAAAGAGAGCAGATTAGTGGCTACCAGGGGAAAGGTGGGGTGGGGGGTGGGCACAAACGGTGAAGTGGTGCACCTACAACACGACTGACACACAATAATGTACAACTGAAATTTCACAAGATCGTATCCCATCATTAACTCAATAAAAATAAAAAAAATAAAAGTCTGGAAAACCATTATTACACATGCTTCAATCGAACAGCTGTTTAGTAATGGAATAGTATACAGCTATACAAAAAGAATAAATGACTTTGGGAAAGGGTACTGGGTAAATAAGACAGGAAGGGAGGAAAAATTTTTCATGCTATATATCTTCTCATATTAAAACATTTTTTGAACCATACGTGTTCAAAAATTAAAATTAATATTAGTAATTGTTAGGATCAGTATCTCAACAAAGGTTACAATAATAAGGTAAGAACCTCTGCTCTCAGTTTGCAGTTTAGTGGGAAAAACAGACACATAAACAAACTACATTAGTGTTCTGACTGCTATTTGTTCAAATGCTACATGTATACATTGTCAGCGAAAGAAAACGAAAAAAAAATCCACTAAACTTCCCAATGAGAGACTACCACAAAAACAGGAGCTCAATCAATATTCTCTTTTTCAACAAGTTGAAGAGTTTCTCCCATTGCTATTTTTATAAAACTTACTCATTTCCTTGATAAAGGAGAAAATGCAACAAAGTATTCAATAAGAAATAAATATAAGTACTTACATTCAACAAAGAAATAAATATAAGAAAAAAGCCTCCATTACAGACAAATTTCCTACCTTTGTGTTTTTTAGAATCATGAGATCTGTGTTATTGTTTCGTATTAAAAACTGTAGATGTAACTCAATAGCCATTTCACCACTTAAAATTTTAATCATTTTCAAAGTCTGGTCCTTGGGCTCTGGACTCTGCCAAAATAAATAAACAAGAATGAAAATTCATATATCACTGAAATCCACTAAGCCAACTTAATTTTAACAGCCCTAAACCAGTGAAATTCATAGTCCATACTGTACACGACAAAACTTGTATTTTAATAGTAGGATCTAGAAAACTCATGTATCATTTATTTGAGAGAAAGAATAATTTATTTCTTTCTCTATTAGAGGCCAATGAGATATGATACCAGCTTGATGGAAGAATGAACTTCATTCCACACTAGCTTCCAACGTAAAATATTTCAATATTAAAAAAAATTGTAAAAGAATAACCAATTATGGACGATCTGCAAGGCGAACTATTTTATACAGAGCCCAATTATACTTTAGGTGAGGAACTCCCTAATCCAACTGAGAAAATCAAAAGCATCATTAATCAACACATACACATGACCTCATGAACTACCAAGCCATCAACACAACTTTCCATCCAGGTGAAGAACAGTTGGAGCTTATATACCCGAGCATCAGAAAACAAGAGTCCTGACGGAGGAAATATTTACATCCAACAGACCACTGCTCTGATACTCACCCGACTCTTCTATACACCATGAATATTTAAAGCAAAGACAACTAATCTGGCCCCCCTTTAAGATAAGCTGCCATTTATTTGTTAGAGGCCATACTTTTTTCTCACCCTGTGACAGGTAATTCAGAGTTATTATGGACAGAGTTCATTCTTTGGTAAGGATCTACAGATTTCATTTGTTCTAAGGTAAGTACTTTCTGGGATGAGTCTTTAAAATTTTACTTTTTACAGAAAATCCATTTTTATAAAACGACTTTGATATCAAACTTAATAATAAACCTCCATAAAAGGAGGTAACACTTTAAAATAACTTACAATACACTATGGGAATTTATGTTAAATTGCAACCTCAACTCCAAAAACCACACTCACCACTTCTGGTGTCTTTCCTACGACTACACCACCTGTCTTTTCTTCTGTTTCCATGGAGTCACTAATAATGAAGAGAACCAATAGTTATTAATCTGAAAAATCTATTCTGAATAGTTTGTGTGGGTGATTTATCAAACTGCAGAGCATAACCATGTTCACATTAAATATTTTGCAAGGAAAAAATTGTTTCATTACTTCATAAGCACTACTGTTAAGAAACAAGAAAGATTCTAGTGAGATGGAGGCAGCCCAGTTATTGAATTTCCCCCAAATAAATTCATAAAAACATACAAAACAACCAACTAGGTTGACAAAATGCATGGACAACAGACACAACAAAACCAGGTGACAAGGTATCCCCAAATCTTCAAAACACAGCCAGGTGGAGATCCATCACCAGCAGGGACCAGACCAGTTTGAAGTGAAACAGCTGGGGCCCCAACAACTCTTAAAACTGACCAGCCAACATTCACTCCTAGTTACAACACTACCCTGAGGAGAAGATGCTGAACACAGAATCCAAACTAAGGCAGCAGAAACAAAGGAAAAAGATGGCCCAAATAAAAGTCGGACAGGAAACAGGGCCAGGAGATCTCAGAACATAATACGCCATTTTGCTTAATACTCCACAAACACACCAGAAGAGGAAGTTCTAGAGAGCAGTGAAATTAGAAAGACTATCCTAAATAAGCCTCTCTCATAAAAACTTAGGAAAATTAATTTCAGTAAAGATAAACCACAGAAAAGGGATCAAAGTAAAATCCCATACAATAGTATAAGAAAAAATTTTATTTCAAAAGAAGTAACAGACTTTGAGAAAATTATACAATATTACATAGCAGAATTAGAAAAACTCAGAAATGAAATAATAGAACTAGCGAAAAATCAGAAATGAAAGAGGAAAGATAATCATTTCAGAAATGAAGATTACTCAAAAGGAACATGAGAGCAAAGAAACACAACACAACTCAAGAAAAGGAGAAGGAAGGTAAGAAGAAAGAAAATTTTTTAAATCCAAAAGAAATAAACTAAACACTGTCCCCCTAAGATCAGGAACACAATAAGGATGTTCACTCTCATCACATCTATCCAATAAGGTACTGAAAATTCTAGCCAATGTAGAAAACAAGGGGGAAAAGGTATGAAAGTTATAAAGAAAGAAGTAGAATTGTCTCCAGTCACAGATGACCTGACTCCTATGTAGAAAATTTCATGGAGCGATCTATAAAAAAATTTACTAGGCCTAACAAGTGATTTAAGTAAGGTTGTAGAATTCAACACTAACATACGAAAATCAATTCTATTTCTATACATTAGTAACAAACAATTGGAAATTGAAATTTAAACATATCACCTACAATAGCATCAAAAACCATAATATACTTAGAAATACATTTTAGGAGGGGCCAGCCCTGTGGCATAGTGGTTAAGTTTGGCATGCTCCTCTTTGGCAGTCCAGGTTCACAGATTCAGATCCTGGGTGCAGACATCCATGACTTGTTAGCCATGCTGTGGCAGTGACCCACATATAAAGTGGAGGAAGACCGGCACAGATGTTAACTCAGGGCTGATCTTCCTCAAGCAAGAAAAGAGGAAGACTGGCAACAGATATTAGCTCAGGGCTAGTCTTCCTCAGCAAAAATAAACAAATAAAAGAAATACATAAGGAAAGACGGGTAGAATCACTGCACTGAACTCTACAAAACACTGCTGAGAACAATTAAAGAAAACCTAACAAATGAAGAACAGTATCATGTTTATGTATTACAGGACCCAATATCATCAGAGTTTCAATCTGCTGCAAATTGAAGAGATTCAACACAATCCCAATCAGAATCCCCAGACTCACAGAAATGCAAAAAGACTTAGAATAGCCAAAACAATCCTGGGAGAGAAAAAGAGTCATAATTGTAGATCTTCCATTACCTGATTTCAAGACTTACCATAGGCTTTAGTAATAAAGATACTGTAGTACTGGTATAAGGAAAGGCAAACAGATCAATGGAAAAGAACAGAGAAATCTATCTACACATATACTACAGCAAACTGATTTTTGTCAAAGATTCCAAGGCAATTCAACAGGAAAAGTACAGCCTCTTAAACAGTGACGGAACAACTAGACATCCATATATTTAAACAAACCCTTTACTCCTACCTCACACCATATACAAAGAGTTAAGCTGAGATCTACCATAGACCTAAACGTAAAACCTTAAACTATATAGTTTCTAGAAGGAAGCATAGGAGAAGATCTTCGCAACCATGAGGTTGGCAAAGAATTTCTTAGATGAGATCCCAAAATGGAAAACTGGATTATAAAAAATAAAACTTTCTGCTTAGCAAAAGATACCACTAATAAAATGAAAAGATAAGCCAAAGACTGGGAGAAAATATCCATAACAATATATCTGACAAATGACTTGTATTAAAATCACAATGAAACACCACTTTATACCACTAGAATGAGTAATATTAAAAAGACTGATAACATCTAATGTTGGCAAACACACAGAACAAGTGGAATGCTCATATATTGTTGTTGGGAGGGTAAAATGGGCAACCACGTTGGAAAAGTTTGGCAGGTTCTTATCAAGTTAAACATATATTCTGTGATCCAGTTATTCCAATCCTATGTATTTACCCAAGAGAAATGAAAACATCTGTCCCCAAAAAGACTTGTATAATAACATTCATAGCAGCCTTCTTAATAGCTGATAATCAGAAATAACCCAAATGTCCGTCAGTATAAGGATGAACAAACAAACTGTGGTATATTCATACAATGAAATGGCTACTTGGCAATAATCAGAAATCACTTTCTGGGGCCGGCCCAGTGGTGCAGCGGTTAAGTGCGCACGTTCTGCTTCGGCGGCCTGGGGTTTGCCGGTTCAGATCCCGGGTGCGGACATGGCATCGCTTGTCAAGCCATGCTGTGGTAGGCATCCCACATATAAAGTAAAGGAAGATGGGGACAGATGTTAGCTCAGGGCCAGCCTTCCTCAGCAAAAAGAGGAGGACCGGCAGCAGATGTTAGCTCAGGGCTAATCTTCCTCGAAAAAGAAAAAGAAATCACTTTCTGATTCACCCCAAAAACAGAGATCTGTATCACAGACACTGTTAAGTGAAAAAAGCAGAAACAAAAGAACACATGCCAAATGATCCCATTTTTTATGAAGTTCAAGAACTGGCAAAACTTATCTGGGGTGACAGAAATCAATACAGTGGTTCCCTTGGGGGCAGGGGGTTGAACTCGAAGGGTATAAGTTTCTGGGATGATAAGAGGTGATGGTTACATGGTTGTTTATATTGCCAGAACTCACTGAACTGCATAACTAAGATACATGCATTTTACTGTAATTAAATTATTGTTCGATTAAAAGAAAAAAATTAAAGAGAGGAAAAGGATTCAAAAGAAAGTGACAAAAAGAAGCCAGACAAAGAAAATCCAACTTATAAGAGACGAGGTGGCAGGTGTGGAGAGGACAGATCATGCATAGCCTTGTAGATCATCTTCAAGACTCAGGAGCTTACAGGAAATGTGTCTGTAAAGTACTAGAGGTTAAGAGGGTATTGGCCATCTTATTTAGGTTTCAGAAGGATAACTCTCACTGCTATGTGGACAACTTTAAAAAGAAAATAACCAGGCATAACAAAGACACACTGTAAGTTAAACATTTTTAAAAAGTGGCCTAAATGTGTAAGAAAATATAGGAAAATAAAATCTAACACTGTATCAGCCTAAGATACATGTATATTTAGTTCTAATAAAAGCAAAAAAAGCTGAGAATGTTTCTCACTTTTCAAAATCTAGCCCACCTACCCAATCTGAGATTTTTAATTTACTTAAGTAGCTAGCACACATGCTGTCTGGCAGGCCCTTCCCATCAGACAATCACTTCCATTTCTTTCCAGAAGGATCCATTTCTTTGGTTTTCTTTAACGTGCCCAGCACAGTGCAAAACAGAGCAACAGCCTTAATAAAACTTTACAATCTATGAAAGCTAATGTTGAAATTTATTCTTAGAACATGTTGACCATGAACATTCTACCTATTCCCAAAATGAAATAAAGATTGTCCAATTAGTTGTGATGCAGAAAAAGATACTTATACCTGTCTTTCTCTGATCCCGGAACAGTACCCGTATTGGTGGATCCAGGCACAGAAGCAATAGGGGTGCCAACAGTTCGAAGATTTTGGATTACAGATGACAAAAACTGCTGGCTAGCACTTTCATACAGATCAAAACAAATCTGATAAGCCATCAGGAGGTTGTCTTCTTTTACCAGCTTTTCTAAGATATCACTCACGGCCTGGGGATCATCTAAGAAAATTAAGCACTGAAATGCAGATAAAGAACAATTACATAATTGAAAACTTTGTTTACAAGATATTTAGAGAGTGACAGTCAACAATACAGGAAACCTTAAAATACAGGCACAGGCAAACTGCGGCAGATGAACTACTTAGTCTAGCACTCCATTTCTGTTTCTGGCACTAGACAAAGTTATCCTGAAAACGGCATCTGCCTTCCCTAACAAAATTCATACAAATTATATTCACAGCTCCTAATATTGTGCCCTGCAATCAGCAGTATTCAGTAACTGGCTGGTGAATGAATCTCGGCTTCTTCAAATCTTATCTATAATTTACATTTAAGTGCTCTTTAACTTGTATTTTCTGCTTTACTATAAATTGTAGGAGTCATTCCTTCAACACACGTTATTTTGTGCTGGGCCAAGACAAGAGGCATTAAAATGACCATTTTGAAGCATTTGTCTTACTACTCTTATGATCTGCCATATGCTTTAACAAAACTATCCGACAAAGTTAGGATTTTTCTTTTAAGAATTCAACTTAAATTTTCCTGTTCTCTTAAGTAGCAAATAACTCAATTTTGAAATGAAGACATAATCAAAGTTACTACAAATGAAGAATCGGAAATAATGGAAACAGAATAAATAAACAATAATAGGGGAATGCTTCAGTAGGGCAAAGTACATCAACTGAATGACTACTACACAATCAAGAAAGAGTCAAGAGTTTGGGAAGAGCTAGAGCACGGACAAATGTTAAGGTGAAGGACATCAATAATTGATCCCGTTCGCTTCCAGGGAAGGGAACTTGGGAGCCAGAGGAAAGGAGTGGGAAGAAGACTTTTCACAGTATACCCTTTGGTCCTTTTCGAATTTTGAATCATGTGAATGTATTATTACCTACTCAAAAAAAAATATTTTAAAAATGTAAAATAAATTTTTAAAAAATTCTAAAGGGACGAGGAATAAAACAGCCAAAGAAATAAAACTGCTTCTAAGGAACAGAAATGAAATACAGGGGAAGAGGGCAGAGGACTACTCTTTTTCATATAAGTTTTTAAAAACAACTATTAAACCTATATAGATAAAACTGAAAGGAAATATATTAAAATGTTAAGTTGACTTTGGGTGATACAAATGTGGATATTTTTCTTCTAGTTTCTTCTGTTTCAAATTTGCTTTAAAGAGCATTTTTTAAAAAGCATTTTAAAAAGAGGATGTAATAACCTAAATTTTTTAAATACACAGACAATGAAAACATAATGAGAACAGACTACAGTGAAAAAAATAGCAAAATGTGTGATAAAATGCTATGCCCTAAGCCAAATACAAAAACTTATACAGTATGATAAGTGTTAAAAAGCAAACCTATAGGAACATAGTACACCAGGGAAAAGGAAAGATACATTTTTATTTTATATATTTTCTGTACTGTCTGAATTTTTAAAAAATGTGCAAATTCATACATGAAAAGAGATAAAGAAAATATACCCAAATGTTTTGGTTGTCTTTGGGTAATGAAAGCAAAGGCAATTTTCACACTTGAAATTCTTTTTTTTTTTAAAGATTTTATTTTTTTCCTTTTTCTCCCCAAAGCCCGCCGGTACATAGTTGTATATTCTTCATTGTGGGCCTTCTAGTTGTGGCACGTGGGACGCTGCCTCAGCGTGGCTTGATGAGCAGTGCCATGTCCGCGCCCAGGATTCGAACTAACAAAACACTAGGCCGCCTGCAGCAGAGCGCGCGAACTTGACCACTCGGCCACGGGGCCAGCCTCTGAAATTCTTTGAGAATGACATAACATAGGTACTGTTTTTATCTTTTCTTCTACCTTTTATTTTTTTTAACTTTCTTTGTTTCTGAAATTTCCTTAAACACAGATTATTTTAAAAATCAAAAAAGAATACATAGAAAGAATGCATTATAACAAAATAACTTTTTAGTTTTGTGAGATTCAGTTTATCAGTAAAAAGGAATATAAACTACACATCTTATCTTGACAGGGCTACTGTGAAGATCAATTGAGATACATGTATGAAACCATTATAGCAATGTAATGTAATATAATGCAACGTAGTGAGGCACAGCCCAGCACTGCAGTGTAAAGTAATGTAACGTAATTACCTGGCAAACATTGATGAAATCGGGTTTCTCCAAGTTCATGTAGATTTTAACTAGGACTCTTAGTACTTTATTCCGAAACTGTTTATTCTGCATTAAAGACATGCAGAGCTTGAGGCTATAAGCTAGCATTCCTGGGACATCATTCTGAAAGAGTTAATTTAAAAATACATCATTATCAGGTTACTGAAGTATTATGGTTATTTGGAAATTGAATGTCAAATTATTTTAACCTATGTTCTTTAATGATTCTAGGCAGCCAAAGACTTAAACACTTTAAACAATAAAAGCTTAAAACTTTTTAACCATTTTAGATGAACATCTTAAAAGAAAATTACATATTTCCCTGTCTTCAAGAAAAAATGGATTGAAAAAATTTAATACATAGTGTTCATCAAGGATCATCACTATATGAGAACATAGTATACTATAATAAAGTGAGCTATTAATCATTATCAAAAGATATATACAACTGTTCATAGACTGAGTAGCTACGTTTTTCAATTGTGTCTGCTAAAGTCTTTCTGCCTCCAATCTTGCTACAAGACTCCCTCATGACTTACTACCTACACTCTCTGGCCAGGAACACAATGTGATAGAACTGTTCTGCAGCTCTGAGTGACTCAAGTTTGGAGTGCTGTCACATCTGCCTGGTGCTCTCCTTGAGGAAATTTTGACTCCAGATTATATATGTTTACCTTGTGGTACTCCAAAGCATATCCAATATTTGAAATACAAACCTATAAAAATCCTTCAACATAAATAAGCATATTAAAGAGCTACAGGAATAATTTCAAAAAGGGAGTTGGGACCATCCATCAGTGCATAATGAAATGAACTTAAGGGAACTAGGTCTTTTTCCCTCTCCAAAGCGCCACTACATAGTTGTATATCCTAGTCGTAGGCCACTCTAGTTCCTCCATGTGGGATGCTGCCACAGCATGGCTTGATGAGTGGTGTGTGGGTCCACACCCAGGATCTGAACTGGCGAACCCTGGGCCGCGGAAGTGCAGCATGCGAACTTAACCACTCAGTCACAGGGCTGGCCCGTGGAACTAGTTTTTGTTTCTTTTTTTTCTTTTTGAGGAACATTAGCCCTGAGCTAACATCTGCTGCCAATCCTCCTCTTTTTGCTGAGGAAGTCTGGCCCTGAGCTAACATCCGTGCCCATCTTCCTCTACTTTATATGTGGGATGCCTGCCACAGCATGGCTTGACAAGTGGTGAGTAGGTCCACACCCGGGATCTGAACTGGCAAACCCTAGGCCGCAGAAACAGAACGTGCAAACTTAACCACTGCACCACCAGGCCGGCCCCTGGAACTAATATTTTTTTAAAAATAACATATAATTAAAAAACATGAGAGTTACAAATAGTAAAAGTAGGTATTGTTTCATAAAACTTAACTTATAACTATATGCATAATGTGCACTGGGATGCAAAGTAAGATGCATTTCTTACTCTATTCTTTTTTTTAAACATTTATCATCTCTTCACTTTATATATTTATTGCTTGACTGCCTGTTCCTCCAATGGATTATTCCATTTGGGTAGGAATTTTGTTGGTGCTGTTTGCCACTATACCTCCAATGCCTAGAACAGGGTCTGGCACATAGTAGGCACTCAAAAAATGTTTTTTGAGTGAATGAAAACAAGTATTTTAATTCTTTTCACATAAAGACAAGGAAAGGCTACAACTGCACAAAAACAAACCTGTAAAACAAGGGCCATTCTATCACATTGAGCAGTCCATTCACTCACTCATTTAACAAATCTTACCACTGCTACTAAACACTACGTTAGGTTTTGGGGATACAGTGGCAAACAAGGCACAAAGCACCTGTCCTTAGGGAGGTTATAATCTAATGGGAAAGACAGATGTTAACTATCTAATAATATGATTAACTAATTACTATAATGGTAAACACTACAAAACATAGGGGCTCTAAGAGATTAACGAAAGAATTGGATTGAGTCTTTGCAGGAGTGGTTGAGGAGGGTCTGGGTGGCGGGGATTGACAAAAGGATCTGTAACCAAGTGACAACTGAGCTGAACTCTGAATTTTGGACAGGAATAAAGCAGGTAAAGAAAAGAAAGGAAAGAACATCTTGAGCAGAGGCAGTAACTCTGGCAAGGGGGACAGGGCAGGTACATCTAAGAGCTGAGACGAGGTCAAAATGGCTGGAGTGCAGAGTGAGCCAGCTCACGGAGGACAGGCGGTGAGGGAGGCAAAGTGGGCGTGCAGATCAATGTCCATTTAACTCAGTCCTGCACCTTTCTGACCACCTTGGTAGGTGACTTAAAATTGTCATAATTACTGCAATACACCCCCAACCAGGAATCCAGTTTGTAGTTTTAGCCATGATAAATGCATTAAAATAGCAGCTTATCAATACAGTATTCTTAAAAAGGGCAGGGCAATTAATATAACTTCCCCATGCAAGACCTTAATGTGGTAAGATAAAAGCAGATATTCGATGAACACAAACACAGCCAAGCTTCATATATAAATATAAAAGTAAAACATCTGGCAAAGAGCACCTTATTATTTCTAAACTAGATTTTCTTTTCACTACCCATGAGATTCTCAGTTTTGATAACTTGCTTTGCTGATTCCCGTTCAATAACAATCTCTAAAATCACATCATCTACCTACCGACTCCAGTATAGTCTTCTCAAAGACATCCAGCCTTCGTGTCTCCAGAGCAATGCCGATAGCTTGCTTATACTTGTGATCATCTAGACATCGCTGGAACATTTTATTCACAATGCCTTCCAATCTCTGGTCAATTGGTTTTTTTTCTCCTTCGGGCAAATCTGCATTTTCCACACATTGTTTGGTGTAGTGATCAATGCATTTCGCTATGGAGAAAATAAAATAACTGATCACCTTGTAAGTTGAGCTAAACTACTAAAAAGGACAATGCCTACATTTATAATCATAAAAACTTATGGGATGACTATAAAGAAATAAGCAAATTTTAAAATGCTGGAAGTTATACATTCAAATTAATATTGTTTCCTTCATAATGGTTACACTGAAGGACTACACACAAATTCTAATAGACTGATATTATTCAAAAGATTTCTATCTTGTTACTTTTTTTTTTTTAAGGTATTCTTTTTGGTGAGGAAGACTGGCCCTGAGCCGACATCTGTTGTCAATCTTCCTCTCTTTCTTTTCCCTCCCCAAAGCCCCAGCTCATAGTTGTATATCCTAGTTGTAAGTCACTCTAGTTCTTCTACATGGGACACCGCCACAGCACAGCTTGATGAGTGGTGTGTAGGTCTGCACCCAGCATCTGAATTGGCAAACACCAGGCCACCAAAGTGGACTGCACGAACTTTACCACTCAACCATGGAGCCAGCACTCTCGTTACTTTATTTTGACCAAAATTATATTACTTAACTTGACTAAGTCGGCTACAAACAGCTGCTAACCGTTTCACTTTCAAGAAACAAACACTTGCCATTATTGAGGATATTTAAAAAGACCTATTACAGCAATTATCACATAGCAATAAATTATTAGACTTCTTTACATTAACGAAACTATTAGCTCCTTGAGACTAGGGATGGTGTCTAAATCATCTTTGTAGAATAACAGTGAAATGACCTAAAATGTGCCACAGGTTCTAAAGGCAATTCCAATTATTTCCAAAAACCTTTCCAGCAATTGTAGCACATTAATTGAAATATTCATTGTCTCAATGTGAGGTGGGTGGAACCTATTCACACAGCCTCCCGGGGAGTTGAAAATTCATGCACAATTTGGGTTTCACATTTCACAATCATTTGGGTTAATGGGGAGGATGGGGCGACACACTGAAGGGTGCCAATAGTGCACCTGATGAGAAACACTTAAGTTTGTTTATAACTTCTACTACTTTGCAATCACACTTTCAATTTTTTAGGAACAACCAAAAAAGGGAATTTCCCTAATCCTTCTTCCACCTTCATAAGGATGATAAATAGCTACTCAAGTTGAAAGATAAATACCATACTTATCCTCTCTATAACTCATTGGCTTGTCACTCTCCCTTCTAAAGAGAAGAAAGGGTACAAGGACAAGATTAATTAGTTGCATACGATAGCTCTAGGAAACAGAAATGATTTGAACTAGCACATAGAATTGCTGACCCACTAGATGGCCCACGTTAAATGGGTCTATACTTTTAGGGAAGCAGAGGACTTCTACTAACTATAAGGTGAAATATACCACATTAAGGTCCATCCAAGTAAAACTATGCAGGTTCAGGTACAGTTAATAAGAATAAGGTGGCAGTCACAAAGTAGGGCTTAAACAAGTCTGGCTGCAGAAAATCTTCACCAGGCCCTAATATGAGCTTTTGAACCAAATGCAGTTAAGTGAGGAAACATCACCCCATCCCATTAAAGAGGAATCTCGGAATTCTAACATTTAGGGAGTTTTCCTTAGATTATAACTAAGAGAAAAAAATGTACCTCCCAGGTTTCAAATTCATGCTCTCACTTACCAGGTTTATGTCATAACTATATCCCAGAATCTAGCCTCATCCCCAGCTGGAGTCTTATTATAACTGGGAGAAGATTTACTGGTCTTGAATTTTCTAGATGTACTGTTCATGATATTCATTAAGATCCTAGGAAGCCTTCCCTAAATTCTATTTTGTGTATCCTCTTACAAATCTCACTGACATTTAAAAAAATCCCTACAAAACAGAAGGGTAAACCCCACCCCACTTCCACACAAAGAAAAGCATACAGAACTCATCTGTTGATCAACAACCACCTTCTACAAGCTACGATGATAAACACTGTTTAAAGACAGGGAAGGCATCTACCACCCCAAAGCTCTTCATAGACCATAGTCCTGTTTAAAAGCATGATTTGTAAAATAGTAGCACTGCAAGCACTTGGAGATCACTGTTGGAAAATATTATCAGCATTCATCAAAAAAATCCTTCAGGCAGACTTACAAGAGTAAATATTGTACGGTTCCATTTATACGAATTTCCAAAATAAATAAAATCAGTTTATGGTGGTGGGGAAAAAAAAATCCTCCAGATAAGAGAAAAGAGGTAAGAGCATTTAATCCCCTATTTCTAACTTAATGTAGGGAAGGTGATCTGGTTTCAAATGATACAATCTATTCTTTAAAACCACCTGTTCTTTCCATAGGATTCACAGATGAAAACTCCAATTCAATGCACCCCCAACAGCAGTAAAGTTACTTGCAACATTTTCACACCATCATAGCAAAAACTTGAAAAACATGAACACAGAATCCTACTTAGAACTTCAGGGACATTTGCAAGTACCCCTTTGGACCACCTAGTACAGCATTTCCCAATTTTTGAAAGAGAATACAAACTTTTTCCTTTTAAGGGTTCAGGTAAATAATGATCTCTTCTTAATTAGCAACTCAAAAAAAATATCTACACTATACACTCTTGACAAGAGGACACACCCTTGGGTTCTCTGTACTATGATCTAAAGCTTGATACTCATAAAGACATGTCTGAAGGGTACGCAGTCCCTTCTTTCATCTACTAGATTAGGAGTTTGAAACATTTTTAAAGCTACAAAATCTTACATAGCTGGTTCAACTCACAAGATAATCAAAAGCCTTGCCTGTGTGCTACCCTTTCACTCCAAAAATAAAGTAAAACAAATGAGAAAACAATGGTTACTGGTAGAAACAGTATGGATTTTGACGTAAGTAAGCCTGAGTTTTAAACTGTGACCCTCCTATTTAATAGCCACATGTCTTTATCATTTTGAAACCCAAGTTTTCTCATTTGTAAAACAGGACTAGCCTCACAGGGCAGCTGTGGAATAAAACATGGTATAAAGAATGACTGGCACAGTGCCTAGCATAACAGAGATACTCAATAATGGTTTCCTACGTTAGCAACAACTCTATAAATTGCTATCATTTAATTTCTGTTACTCATAATCATCTGATTTAACTTGTTCATATTGCAGTATGCTCTAGACTAGAGATAATCATAATCACTGAGATAACTATCTTTGTGTTGATTAAGTTAGCTGTTTCTGAATAATTTCTTAGATTCATCCTTATAACGTTTTGTGAAATGAGTGTCTTCATTAATTATTACTGTTGTTGATGTTACTGTTCACTATGACAAAATATAATAAAGCACAGAATTGGAAGTCAGATCTAAAAACTCAGCCTGTATAAAGTTATTGTAGAAAGATTATGAACTTCCAATTAAAATGAAATTTGGTAACATCAAAAAGTAATTCAAAAAACAAATGCTACGTGGACTAGAGAAGAAAGAAGTCGACAAGATAAAGCCTTACCAGGTGGAAGATAATTACCTATAATAGTCTCCACATATTCAGAGTTATCATTGACATTGAAGAGGTCACCTGCTCCAAGTGCATAATTCAGAGACTCTTCAAAAGCCCCCAGGTGATAAAATACTTTAGATGCCACTAAGGCCGCAAACTGCCGACTCCGGAAACCTTCATCTTCATACAAAACTTCTCTGAAAGAAATTAAGAAGTACAGGCCTAGTTCAAACTGTGGTTTTCCTTAAAAATCCTAAATCTGAATATTCAAGTCACAATTTAGTAGCAGCAAACTTCCAAACTGATTTATAAGCCATAAGACCCACATCCACGGATTAATAACGAAAGTTGGTCTACCTTATTCCAGTTTATATAAATAAAGTGACTTCTTACATTTTATCTACAGACTCAGAAATTTCTGCCCAGAAGTCATTGACAACTGCATTCAATTTGTGTAGTGCAAATTCCTGTAAAAGATAAAACCAAAGTTCAATTTTGAGACAGACTTACCATTACAGTTCCTTTAACAAGTTTCCAACAAATCAAAGGTCAAATTCTCAGTCATGTTTATTAGAACTGTAAATCTATGAGAAATATAAAAATTTACCAACTGACTCATATTTTATCTTGGGTGTACACATTTCCCTCTGTTTTCAATCATAAAACATCAGATTAACCATATGATGTCATTCCTTATCATGAACAACATTTTTCTTCTTTGAATATACAAGATTGACTGCAGGTTGCTAGTCTGGATATAAATGAATTCAGGTGTCTAAAGCAACTTGAAGTATATTTCAAATTTTTTTCAATGGAAAATAATTTTAAAATATGTGACACAGAAGAAACAATTTTTTGTGCTTTCTGTTGATAAAGAAACTGGTGGAGGGGGTGTTCGGGTGCCACACTGAGGTTTATCTGTCTTATCTTTGTTCAACTCTAGGAAAACCAAACGCTGTTGCCAAAATTCTGTCCTCTGGGGCTAGATTTCAATAACAGGCTATAGGCTGGGTAGGATGGCTATTTTAAATGATGCAAGATATACAGATATCACTAAATTCAAAGAGTTTCACAGTATTCATATTAAGCCCAGTTAATTTTTCTTCAATTCATACCTTAAGCTGTGGTTCTTCTTCATCCAGAAGAGAAATAATTCCAGCTATAAAACAAAAGGTGTATCATGATTATGAAATATATGCTAAGACAGAAACTAACACTTAGTCAAAAATATGTGATGGTTGGACAAAATAAGTATTTTCTGAGGGGTGACTTCATTAGAGGAATGATTATTTTTCTTTAAACTGTAAAGGTCTATATTCCAAAGTTTAAGAATTAACCACGTTATAAAACTCTCCTGACACCACATACATCACATTATTTGCCTAATTCAACGGTTTTCAAAGCCTGGTCCCTGGACCAATAGTATTAGCATTACCTGGGAACTTGTTAAAGATGCACATTCTTGGCCCCATCCCAGATCTACTGACTCAGAAATTGTGGAGATAGGGTCCAGTACGGGAGCCACAAGCTTTCCCTGTGATACTGATGCTCACCATAGTTTGAGAATCACTGGCCTACTTTACTGACCAAAATGGGAAACTTTCCCACACAATTTTAGAATAAAATTATTCACAACCAACAGTTAAACAGTATTTCAATTATTTCAAGATGCCTAAATTAAGGCACCTCCTTCATATCACAAGTAACCTAGAAGGCTTTGCTAAATGATGAGCAATCTTGTTCTGACTTCCATTACGCAAGCACAGTGTTCCCCGTATGACCTCAAGGTGTTAGTACTAATACTGGAGAGTAAAGGAAACAACTGTCCTCTCCAAAAGATGCACCTTGAAACACAGTCATTTGTCAAAGGGATTATTACAAAAAAGGAGAAATTACTGGCCTTAAACCATAAAGGAAACTATATCTGTCTCTCAGATAAATGTTTTCCATGTAGGTCTTAAATCTGTTCTGGAACACTGAGTTGAAAGTGTGATTTGATTAAAAAGTGTCAAGGCAACTTTACTTAGGAGATGTAGCTATTTCTAACTGATAAGTGTAGGTCTCCCAAATAGTTCAGCAGTCTTCAGCCAGCCACACAGTAAAGGATACAAAATTTAGCAAACAAAACTATGTCATGGTGCATACTACTATTCTAAAATCACAAAAGCAGATTAAAAAAACTTCTTGGTACTCTAGGTTGGCATGACAAGTTCAGAAGAGAGAGGCTGAATTGATAGCACAGAGAGAACACAAATTAAAGAAGGCAATCAATAAGGAGGGGAGGGATGTCATGAACTAGTGATGTGGAATAGCTGATAGACAAGAATGCTTTAAATGCAGAACAGATCATAAATCTCAGAACACTTCATCAAAATAAAAAGGCTACCCATTCCCTATCATGAATCAAAAGCGTTTGAACTGCTTTTACCAAAAGAAATGATGGATATTTATACTCTCTTGTGTGGTTTCACTTAGGAGTAAATTGTTACATGGTTGTCCTGGCTTAGAAATAAACCCTTTGTGCATGAAACACAACTAAACCAAATACTCTACACTCCATACATAAATATTTCCCATCTTAAAAACAAAACAGAACACTCCTTTGGTTAAGGAGGGTAGGGGACAGGGAATGGGGATGGTTTAAGGATAAAAAATCTCTTACGCCATAATAGGAAGTCAGCAGATATTATCTAAAATTGTTGAATCAAGTTTTAGCAATATTTGGATATTATTTATGAATATGGAGGTATGCTTCAGAAGAAACAGCTTACAAGCTGAAAATGGATGTCTCTGAGGATGAGGAAGGGAGGAAAAAAGAATAGGAAACTATTGTTTTAAAGCTTTCTAACATGGGGGCCGGCCCCATGGCCAAGTGGTTGAGTTCGTGCGCTCTGCTTCGGCAGCCCAGGGTTTTGCTGGTTCGGATCCTAGGCACGGACATGTCACCGCTTGTTAGGCCAAGTTGAGGCGGGGTCCCACATGCCACAACTGGAAGGACCCACAACTAAGATATACAACTAAATACTGAGGGGATTTGGGGAGAAAAAGCAGGAAAAAAAAGATTTTAAAGGTTTCTAGCATAATTTAGGCACATAAAGGAAAATTATGTTAAAAAAAAACAAAAACCCACTCAATTTCACATCTCCCTACTGCAACTACCTCTCTCTCTCTCCACTCCCTTTCAAAGTCAAATCTCTTAATAAACTTAACAGTACACGATGACCTCTTATTCACCACTGTGTTCTTAGTACCTAGCAAGTGCCTGATGAATAAATGAACGCAGAATCACCAGAACCATGACGCTAGCCTGTTTAGCACCTGGGACAGATCCTAAGCCAATGTGAGCCAAAGGACAGGAAATAAAGTGACAAAAGATTTGGAGCAGAAGCTGATAAGTAACCCAGTAAAAGGAACAAATTATAGCAACAAATACACACTCTACTATCACCACAAAGTCTCAGGATAGGACCTCAAAAATTATTACTCCTGCCACTCTCAATAGGTTTAAATTCTATTATATTCCCACCACATGCTTTTTCAGTCTCTACTTAAAATACTCTAGGGACCAACTTATTGATTTAATTGACAGATTTCTTCATTCAAGACATACTTTTGAACTTCTGCCATCTGCTTGGCAGTGTTCTAAGAATTATGGAAAAAAACAAGTTTCCCGCCCAAAATTCTACCAGAGACAAAGATAGCAATCAGGCAAATAAAGTAATTACAGCACCATAATGAAGGGAGAAAGAGAGGCAGCATGTTTAATAGAATGATCAGGAAGACTAACAGTTGAGCTGAGACTAAAGATTGACAAGCTAACAGAAAACTGGAGGAAAAGGAGTCTAGAAAGAGGGAATAACATGTGCAAGGGCCCTAGGCAGGAGAGAAATCGACATATTCAAGGAATCGAAAGAAGGCCAGTGTGATCAGGGTGTAGTGAGTGGGAAGAGAGGACAGAGCAGGGCAGGAAGGAGATCATGGTGCTCTTCCGTTAAGAGTCTGGATTTTATTCTAAACATAATGGAAAGCATTGGAGGATTTTAAGCAAAAGAATGACACTATGTGATTAACGTTTTAAAAAGAATACTCTGACTACAACAAGAATAGACTGTACGGAGATAATGGTGGAAAAATAGTCCTTAGGCTGTTACAATAACCCAGGCCAGAGTTGAACGTGGTTTGGGCTAAGCAGCAGCAGTGGTAACGAATGGATGTGAGACAGAATGAGGCCTATGCTTACAGGTGGCAAGAAAGTGCTTGTTTCATCTTTAAAGAGCTCTGACAGAAAAACCTCTTCCTTATATTGAACTAAAATTCATCTCCCAATCGTTTGTATCTCTTGGGTACAAAAGTCTAATTCAAAGTACAGGTGGACAGCTCTTCAAATCTCTGAAAATAACTATTACATTCCCCAGCATCTCCACAAATTCCAAGCAATCTTCGTGAAAACATGGTTTGGCGCTCTTTACAAGGACAAGTTACAGTCTTCTGATCACCAGCTTGTTTCCAACAAAACAGCAGTGGGACAAGTGAACAGCAAAACAGGCCGAGAAAAGGGTGTGTAAGCAGGCAAGAAAAAAAGCGGCAGGGCTGTGGACAGCTATATGCAAAGCAATCTGCGGGGAGGGGGGCTTAAAAATCTCCACTGGAAACTGGACTTCTAGAGCTCATCCCATTCCAAATGTCACTAGAGGAATCTACGTATACCATGGTTTAGCGCCTGAAACCTGCTCCACACACCCACGACTCCTGAAAAGTCATTTACTGAGCCCCCAGCCTCAAAACCAGCGGTTGATTCTCAGTACGATGCTGCCTTCAGGCATTATACCGTCTTCACCCGACACAAAAGTTCTCTGGATGCTTTAGCTGAATACCCGCGGAATAGACCCAGAAACGCCCCGCTCCAATCTAATGTCAGATCTCCCTCTAAGGAGGACGGAGCCGGGCCAGGTCCAGAAGCACTTATGGAGCAGTTAGGCGGCCTCACTGTCCGACTGCACAGGGGGACCATCCCATCCCGGCCACCTGCGGGGAAGGACTGCGATCGAACAGCCCCACAGGGCCAACGCCGGGAGCCACAGAATTAAGGAAAGCCCTCGAGGTCGGAGAGGAGCCCGGGAAGCCCCTCGGTTCGGGCACGGGGGTGTGGCTGGGAGGGATGCCGGGCCGGCCGACCCTGCGCCATGGCCCCAAGCCGGAGGGAGTCGCGGACTCGCAAAGAGGAGAAGCCCGGCCGGGCTGCCAGCCCCCAGCCCAGGGGGCGGCCTCGGGCAGCGGGCGGCGCGCAGGCCGGCGCTCCGCCGGGTGGTGCTCAGTCACCGGCCCTGACTCAGCTAAAAGCCGGCGCGGCGGCTCCTCCCTCTCGGCGCCCGCGGCGGCCGAACTCACCGGCTGAGGTGATCATGGCTGCGCCCCGCACTCGCCCACCCGCTCGCTCGCCGCGCCGGCCGCCCCGCGGATCTGTCAGCACTGGGCCCGCTAGCTCCGCCGCGCCTCCTCGCTCCCCGGGTGCGCTGCTCAGTCAGTCGCCTCCTCAGGCCGCCGGCTCGCTTCTCTCCCAGGACCCCGCCCGCCCCGGGGCTGCCCGCCGCCCCGCCCGACGCCCTGCGCCAATTCTCCCCTACCTGGGTCTTCCGCGCCGCCCCAGCCCGCGCAGAAAGGGGCACGGAGAGCTCCATTGTTTTCTCTAACCCTCCTAGAGGTCAGCGCCTCCACGGGGGAGGAGACACTCGTCCACATCCGGGATCAGGCTTTAGATTAGCCACCCCTCGAGAGAGGCCCCCACCGTCACCCGCCGTTGCGGAGAGAAAGAGTGTGGAGCGGAGGTGCAAGCGGTGCTTGCAGTGCCCCCTGCTGCTTGGGCTGTCTCCCTGCAGCGTCCCTCCTCCCAGCCCTGCCTTCGGGAAAGAGTAGGGCAAAGACCGTTTTCTTACAAAAGTGGTTTTCAGATATTTTAAATAGCAGAGCCCGTCTTCAAAACACACACACACACACCCTTACAGAAATGTTTTATCATAATGAGTCCCTAAATAATCACTGGTTTATAATAAAGTGGAACAATGAAGGCTTTTATTTACATTTGGAATAGTTAATACTGCACGTGGTTTAAAAATCAGAAGTATAAAAAGATATACAGGAGCCTGCCTGGTGGTGCAGTGGTTAAGTTCCCACATTCTGCTTCAGTGGCCCGGGGTTCGCTGGTTTGGATCCCTGGTGCAGACACGGCACCGCTTGTCAAGCCACGGTGTGGTAGGCGTCCCACATAGAAAGCAGAGGAAGATGGGCACGGATGTTAGCTCAGGGCCAGTCTTCCTCAGCAAAAAAAGGAGGATTGGCAGAGATGTTAGCTCAGGGCTAATCTTCCTCAAAAAAAAAAAAATATATATATATATATTGAGCATGTACTCTACCTCTTCTCCCAACGAAAGTGCAGTGCCTTTGAGGGCTCTGGACAAACTGGTGGCTCCTAAAATGTACCCCTGCAGCCCTGCTCGCTCTCCTGAGCACTAGAGTCACACGCCTACCAGATGTCTCTGCTTGACGCTCCTTAAGCCAACGACCTCAAGGTTGCACACACTGTCCACCCCCACCCCAACTTGTGTCTCCTGCCTTGATCTCAGTGTGGTGAATGGCATCCATTAGCTACCGAAGCAGGGCCCTGGGGGCACCCTTGACTGCGCTCACCCAGTTTGCACCAGATCTGGTCTCCTCACTATCTCTCACACCAGCCCGGCTTCCCATCTCTCTCCATTACCCACTAGTCGTCTCCCCCTCTTCTTTCCTGGCTGCCACAGCCTCCAGCAGCCTCGACTTCCTGCTTACTGTCTCACAATTCTCCAGTCCATTCTTCACAGCCAGACAGAGCAACACCAAAAGCAAGGAAGACAGGCTCCTCCAAACTCCTCCAGGCCTTTCACTCAATCCTGCTTACCTTCCATCTTACATCCCACTTCCCTGCCCTGGTGTGCCATGCTCTGGCCCTGTGGACCTGCTGTGGTTCCCAGAGTGGCCATGCCCCCATGTACCTTGTCTCTGACCCTGGTACCTGCTCTTCTCTCTTCAAGGCCCTCTCGCCCTCACTGCTGGCTAACAAGACTTGTCTTGAGTCCCAGTCAAGCAGCACCTCCTCCAAGAAGCCTTCCTTGACTGCTCCACCATGTGTCCCCTTACAGCCTTGACCCCACACAGCTATAATCATGTCTCCCTACCCATGTCCCACTGGACAAGGAACTACTCAAGGGTATGGCTGCATCTTATTCATTTTTCTGTCCCCTGTAGTAACTCGCACAGTGTCGGAACAGATCAGGCACTCAGTAAATGTTGGATAAATCGATGTACATAGGGTCAGTTAGTTATCGGCACAAGACTAGCACTCAGACCTATGTCTCTGAAACCCCTGCCCTCTCTAACACCCTCAGACGAATTCTATTTATTTTCAGAGAAGATTGTAGACATAGTAAAATCACAGAATTCTTACCCACTGCTTTGCTCATAAACAACTATCTGCCTCCAAATTTAGGAGTGACCCAAAACGTCTCAAAGCCCAAACGGGCTGCTGTGGGCTCACACAGGTATGGGCTGGGCCGGGACCCCGTCGGGGCGAGGGGAGGACCCTGGCAGCCAGCGCTTTCTTGGCCAGTGTGCCCAGTAACAGGATGCGGTTCTAAGCTTCTCCAGGAGCATCTCCCCGACCCGCGCGGCGCCCTCTAGTGGTCACAGTGCCCCACCACCACCCCCCGCCGCCCAACCTCCCAGCCTCCTGGCATTTAAGTCCTGGGTCTTAGGAGGGCTCGGTCCTCCTGTCAAGAATGGGGCTTGATTGCTTTTTGAGCTGCGGCGTGATGTCGCCCGAGTCCTGCTGTAGAGGGGGCGGGCCCGCCTGCCTGGCAGCGCTGCTCGCAAGGGGCGGTGCTCTAATCAAGGGCTTGGCAGAGAGGAGCGCTCAATAAACCTCAGCTCTTATGTCACAGGGACTGGCCACGTGGCTGGTGGTTGCTTCACGAACAGCACGCATGCCACATGCTTTTGGAGTAAAAGCATTTATTCGTGGGAGCAGAGATGTGAAACGCAGCCAGTGACATGGGCCTCCCGTGGGTGGGTACTAAGTTGGAGGGAAACACCTGGCCAGGGCTAGAATTGGCCTGCGTGGACTGAGGCACCCGAGGACCCTGGAAGCCATAGGGGACACTGGGCTCTCTTCCCTCTAGGGGCGGTGTCCTGGAGGACAACTCCTATCTTGGGCGACCGGAAGGCTGCCCTGGAAGAGCTGATACTGGAAGCCACTGTTGTCCCCTTGTGTGTGTGTATGTGTGTGGAGGGGGGGCCGTCTGGGATGACCACCCAGCTCCAGGGAAGTGGAGGAGGGGAGCCACAATGAACCCTCAAGACAGGTCTTGTGTGCGTTTCCAGTGTTCTAGATTCTCGCTGTCCCACCCGGTAGCCGCCAGCCACAGGGGCTGTTGAGCTCTTGAAATGCGGCTCATGCAAGCCAGGAACCGATTTTAAATTAAATTAAATTTTATTTCATTGAAATATAAAGACTGATACCCAATTCAGTTATTGAAAAACTTATAAGTATTTCTGGAGCAGTTTGAGGAAATGAATCTATTTTTTTCAACTATAAACTTGAAATTTAAATATAGATCAAATATTTTGGATAAAAATTTAAAATCTGAATTGGAATCTAAGTGTCAGATTCTCACAGGATTTCAAAGATGCAAAACGTCTCAATAAAATTTTTCTATAATTACTATTGAAATAATACTATCTGGGGACATATTGGGCTAAAAAAATACATTGTTAAAATTAATTTCACTTGTTTCTTTTTATCTCTTTCTAATGTAGCTACTAGAAAATCTAAAGCTACATTATGTGCCTGGTGTTATATTTCTCTTTGACAGCGCTGGTCTAGACCCACGCGAGGTCTTGTTCCCTCTCACCTCCCACTCAGGCCTGGCCCTTTGGCCTGCTTCACAGTCTTGCCTGTTCTTCAATGCTGGCCCATGCTGGGCCAGACGAGACGGGAGGCAGAGGCTGAAGGTGAGACCCACTTCTGTAGGAGTGGCTGCCCTGGCAGCCCCGAGTTCTGGAATGAGCAATATACCTGGGACAGTAGGTGGTCAGCGGGAGGGTAGCCTGTGGTTGGGGTAGCCTGTGCTCTGAGGCAACACACTGCTCTGAGAAGACCTCGTTAGCCAGTGAGGGAGAGAAGAAACTCAGGGGACAAGACAAAGACCCAATTTCTGCAGCCAGGATTCAAAATGAGGGCTAGGTCTCAAGGACCAAACTAAGCGCCTAATTCCTCCAAGTAAGTGCAGAGCAGGATAGCAACAAGCTGGACTTAAGACTTGAAATCTAAACTCCTACTGAGGGTCTCTGAATTTCACCAGTCAAGGAACAGGTAGGCGTGGGTCTGCATTTGCAGCAGGCTCCTGAGCTAAAGCTGGGAGCCCTGGCAGGCAGCCGGACAGGGTTCTCACCTTTGCCAAAGCCCTGGCTGCACAGTGGCCCTGGCACCCAGCCCAGCTTTGGACCTGAGCTATCCCACACCCTCGGGGTCAGATTCTCGGATCCCTGTGAACCACGGCATGGCCCAGAGGGGTGGGCTCTGCCTCTGCTCCCAGTTACGCAGGCCCAAATATAACGCAGCAAGAGGGCTCTGGCTCAGGGGCCAAGGGCATCTGAGGGACTTATACAGGGTCCTGGTAATCCACCGTGCCTTGTACCCCATTTCTCCTTGAACTCCAAGATTATGCAAGTGGCAGGCTGCCCAGGCCAAACTCCACGTCTGTCTCAACCCTTGATCCGCTAACAGAAAACCAGGTCAGAAGGGGGTTGCGTAGCCCTTGGGTACAAAACCGGCTTTCTCCACTGTGCTGGCCATGTTTGCCACCCAAACAGGGCAAAGTGCGGGCCTCCTGACCACAGGGAGCCAGCTCTGCAACGAGGTTCTGCTATACTTTGAAACAGAAACTGCGTTCAGGTTAACTTGGCTGTCGTCGACCTTCCCCAGGGAGGCTGGGCCCTAGATTCCCTTCCCTGGGGAAACAGGGGCTTGTTCAGATCACAGGTTTGGGGGCCTCAGCCCCCCCGCCCCTTTGCAAGGTTGCCTTGTTTTTCGTCTGACAACAAAGGGACCCCCTTGTGTGCTAAGTCTTGGAGATAAATACTTTGAAAGGAGAGAAACAGAGACACAAACATTATAAAGGGCTCTCCAGGACTCCAATAAGGCCACTTTATCTTGTTAAACATGCACATGTGCATACAAACACCCCGCCCCCCCCCCCAGTAAATACCAAGCTAAACTCTATCTTTAAAAAAATCTCTTTTTAAATATTTACTTTCCGGCTACATGTTTTTCAATCCCAGTCAATAGGTTTGCAGAGATGTCACCCAGGGTAGGACCAGGGAACTTCCAGGCCAGACTCTTCCAGAGGCTCCCACCATTTGCCCAGATGCCCCGCAAGGAGCACCTTACGAGAATAAAGTGGAAGAGCCATTCTTTTCTGGATGAGACAGCAATGAGGTATTGTTTGGTTTTATTAGATAAAAGGAATTATCGATTCAAGTCAGAAGCACCACAACTACTGCCATATTAGAAAGATTAGTACCCAAGAGTCCAGACTGCGACCTGATGGAAGCCCCTGGCTGATGGCTCCCGGTACCACTGACCTAATCTGGGGCCTCTGCCCTCAGCCAGGCCCACCCCAATCTTCCTGCCTTGTAAGAGTCCTTGGGGAAGAGATCCACCACCAAGGTCATCTATTCCCGCACCTAACTCTTCCGTCTGCTAGAAAACAGCAACTAGACTGTTCCTAAAAGGATGCTGCTTATCTTAGCCATGTCTCAAGGAAGCCAAGATGGGCCCGGAAGGACCTCAGTCCTGTGTTTATCAGTTGGGAGGTAGAACCCAAATCGCAGTAAAGAAAGACCTTCTCTCTTCCACTACTCACAGGAAATACTGAAGGTAATGAAAAGATAATGAGTAAACCACCACTTATACCAGAGACCTGCAAACTCACAGCCCACCAGGACGGGGACCAGGCAGGTGGCGTCTATGAGTGAAGTACAGTAGAGGGGTGGGTGGGTAGGTGGGAGAGGGGCTTAAGTTGGGGGGGAATTTCATCAAAATGGAGATCATGGCACCTTCCATCCTCCACTCTGAAAACTAGCTTTTTTCTGTGCCATCTCCCCAGTCTCAAATATTGGCCATGGACTCAAGTCTTTAAACACAGCAGAGGCTGCTGCCATGTAACTTCTGCCTTAGACCATTTCCTAACCTAAAAAAGCTCTCTCCCCCCACCAAGTAATAAAACTCTAACCAAATTACTACCAAGAGATTAATGGAAAATAGAAAAATATAGCAGCTTCAAAGATACCAGTCTCCCCATTTTCAAACGAAATCAACAGTAATACATTGAGTTCATTCTTGTGCAGATGGAAGTCAGAAGGGTCCTTCTATTGGTGAGACAGCCTTGTATTATTAGAATGACACCTGCTGCCAACCAACCCCAAGTAAGATGTCATCCTACCTATCCTCATACTAAGAAGGATCAGACTCCCTATTATAGAGAATAAATTGAGTCATCGAGCAGGGACGGCTCCTCCTTAAATATCATAGAGCCCCTCAGCCACAGGTTTTCCATTCCTGCTTTTGGCACCATCACAGAGAGAGCTGAAATAACAAGTGGAAGTTATCCAGCACCTCGCAGAGCACGGGGCACATAGTAGGCACAATTGCATGTCTGCTGAGTGAATTATGCATGAATGAATGAATTTAGCTACTGCTCTTAGATGGGGCTTCCTCCTAGGGAACATTAGGAGCTGTCCCTACCATTCCGAAGACTGGATTTCTCCAGGGGCAGGAGAGAAAGACAAGGGAGGTAATGCAGCGTTCCCTCTACAAGCAAACAGATGGCCTTCCTCGCTTTTAGAGGACACTACTGACCCTGTCTGACTCAGAGGAAAAAGGATTCAGGACCCTGGCACCTCTGGGCTGGGTCTGCTTTGACCTTGGGTTAGGCCCTGAGATGGAGAGCAAGTCTTATGCCCTTGTAATCCACATTCCTAACTTTCCTTCTGTTTGGTGCTGTGGGCCATTCCCAGCATCCTTATTCTCAAAGGACTTGGCAGAGTAAGTCAAGGTCAACACGAGGAAGAAAGGGCCCTTTCTTCTCAGGGGCATGCAAGGCTATTTCTGTCCTGGGTCTGCAGCATACAGACCTTCTTGGCTCTAGCACAAGAGTGCCTGTATAGGCTTTATTCTGGCCTGTTATGGAAGCCAAGGTCCCAGGAAGCCCAACCCTCCCTGCTCTGGGAATCTCTTCCTAGAAATTGAGAGGGGGAAGAAAGTGGCTCATCCAGTTTTTCAAAGGTGCCAAGATTGGCAGTTTCAGTGGAACAGTTCTGTGTTGTTGGAGATTGTCCTGCACATTGTGAGATGCCACTAAATGCCAGGGGTGCCCCACAATCACAATAACCCTTCCAACACACACGTGTGCACACACACACATTTCCAATGCTGCCTGGAGGGATAGCCTGGCCCCTGGCGGAGAGCCACTGGGCTGGTAGCACCCTCATGAGTTTGAGAAACAAAAGCCCCAAAGGTTGAGTGACAGGTTGAGGCCACACACCTCCAGATCTGACAACTTCTGGTCCAGAGTTCTTCCAGCTGCACTTGAAATGATGGATGCTCATGCAAACAACCACGGGATGCTACAGCACCACAGAGTCTCAAGTACATGGCCATCTGTCTCAATGGCATAGAGAAACTGAGGCACAGAGAGAAAAAATAACCTCAGTGTGACCAGAGAATGAGCAAATGCAAGGTAGGGGGCAGGTTCCCAGAGGATACGTTTTTCTAGGTCCCACTTAGCTTAGTAAGTCCTCAGCCTAGCAGGTCACTGTCAGGGTGGCAGCCCCTAGCAGGTGAGACCTTTGTAGTTACTACCATGCCAAGGTCAACATGGAGGCACGGGGGCTCAGTGAGAAGGAGCCAGCCTCCAGTCTCCAGGTTAGAGGTGGGGCAGCCCAGGGGTCCAGCCTTCATCTTGAGTCTTCAGCAGGCTCAGTGGGACTGTGGACAGCTCCATCACAGGCTCTCGACCCCTTTTCAGGATCCTCACAGTCTCCGTTGGGAAATATGGCTGTCAGAGCCATCTCCTCCTCAGGGTCTCGGAAGTTATCTGGAACACAAGAGAAGGAGTTACCCAATCAGAAAAGGTTTATGAGTGAGCAAGCTAGCAACGAAAGGGAAGTAGTTGGTCCCAGTGACTATCTACTTGAAAAACAAAACAAAAACCTTGAAAATGTACATACCCTTTGACCCAGCAATTCCACTTCTAGGATTTTATCCTAAGGAAATAATTAGGAATAATTAGTGGAGCTGCTGCAGCCATCTTGCTAGCAGCCTGAGGATGAAACGACATGGCGGACGGCCCAGCAGAGAGAAGGACAGAACCTGGGTCCTTGATGGAGTCACTGGGCCCCTGAATCAACCAGCCCTGAAGCTGACTCCACCTCTAGACTGTCTTTTAGGTGAGATAATGAATTCCCTTGCTGCTTATGCTGGTTTGAGTCATGGTTTCTTCTTTCTTTCTTTCTTCTTTTTTTTTTTTTTTTTTGGTGAGGAAGATTGGCCCTGAGCTAACATCTGTGTCAATCTTCCTCTATTTTGTATATGGGACACCGCCACAGCATACACGGTTTGATGAGCTGTATGTAGGTCCATGCCCAGGATCCAAACCTGCAAACTCTGGGCCACTGAAGCAGAGCATGTGAACTTAACCACTATGCCACCAGACTGGCCCCGAGTCATGGTTTCTTTACCTGCAGCTAAATGCTAACCAATTTGAAGTTCAACAAAGGGATTGGCTGAGGAAACTCTGGCTTGCTCCCGAGGGGATTCAGGCTTAAAAATGATGCATAAAATCCCATAGAACCAAACACACACAAATAAGTACACGTAAAATTGGAAATCTGAATAAGACCTGTGGATCGTTTCAATGTCAATATCCAGTTGTGATATTATCCTATAGTTTTGCGAGATGTTACCATTGGGGGAAACTGGGCAAAGTGTACACAGATCTCTTTGTGTGATTTCTTACAACTGCAAGTGATTTACAACTATCCCCCAAAAAAGATAAAAGATGTTGCTGACACATAATTATTGCTGTGGAATATTGCACAGTCACAATGTCATTGAGGAAGAAAGCAGATTCCCTAACAGTATGTATAAATGTATGTACGTATCTGTAACCCCATACTCATTATATATATTATAAATGTATATGTATAGTCCCTAAATGCAATTTTCATCTTAGCACATTCACTTCTACATTAAATTAAACAATTTGTTATATGCTACAGAGAGGGAAGTTATCCAAGATTTGCACACAATTTTTTGATTCCTTTGCTTTATTTTTTCCCTTTAGTTTCCAGAGACATCCAAAATCTTGACGGAGAGGTGGAAGTGAACAGTTTTGCAATTAAATATTTTAAATATCTGATGCATTTTGCAGATGATCTGTGTGTTATACACAAGTGAATTTATTAAAATTTAAATAGCACAAGGAGATATAGATAGACAGACAGATAGACTGGTCTAGCCCAAAATACGGATTGTAGTTACCTCCGAGTGATGGAATTATATGAATGATTTTTAATAGTTGTTTTCCTTCTTTTAATTTTTGGAGCTTTTAACTGTGATAGGCAGAATTCTAAGACGGCCCTCAAGATTCCCACCTCTTGGTGTCCTCAGCCTGTATAATCCCTCCCTTGAGTGTGGGTGGGATCTGTGAATATGATGCGATGGTCACTCCCTTGATTTGGGTACCATACATGACAAGGGAGACGATGGATCGTCACTCCCGTGACTAAGTTACATCATAGGAGACAGGAGATTCTCCTGCTGTTTGAACGGGCAGCTGCCGTGTTGTGAGAGGGCTGTGAGAGGATGGAACTGTGAGGCCTCTTGGAGCAGAGAGCAGCCCCGGCTGCCAGCCAGTAAGAAGGCAGGAACCTCAGTCCTATAGCAGCACAGAAATGAATTCTGCCAACAACCATGTGAGCCTGAAGGAGGACTCAGGCCCCATCAAGGCCCGGCTGACACCTTGATGCAGCTTTGAGACCCGGAGCAGAAGGCCCAGCTAAGCTGTGCCCAGACACCAGATCCACGGAAAGTGTGAGAGAATAAATGTGTGTTGTTTTAAGCTGCTCAGTTTGGGTAACTTGTTACGCAGCAATAGAAGACTGATACATCAACTAATGACTTTTTTAAAAATAAGGGACACAATAAAAGTTTATTTTAACACACTGCCCACTGTTTCTGTAAGAAAGCTATAGCGTTCAGCACACTTTGGAGGGGTGGCATGTACATTCAGCTGGTGACAACCTGCTCCCCGGGTACTTTCTCTCTCTGTCAAGATAGCCTACATGCCCACTGACCTCACAGAGCTGTCTTCCCTTCTCCTTCTCTCTCGCCCCCACTTAGCGGCCTGATGATTCTAGCCTAGAAACAGCTCCTGGCTGACTTCCCACCTCTCCATTCCAACACTGCCCTGGTTGGGTCCAGGCTGCCCATCGTTCCTTCTGAGACTATGCAGTCCCCTCCTAGCTAGGCTCTGTCCACCTGTGGTCTCTCCCTGCTCCTGCAATCCTGTCACCTCTCAGAACATACCCCTAAGCTTGACACCCTGCTCAGAAATCATCAGTGGCTCACTACAATACCCTGGCCCCTGGCCCCATAAGACATTAACCACAACCCTGCTCAGAACGAGCCTAACATGCTATCTTTAGCTTGCAGGAAACCACAAAGAAAGTAAGGAGAAGATGGATGATCAAAACCAGGCCAAATCGGTTGAAGGCAACATGGCAGTCTGACTTGACCTGACATAGACCCCACAACTTACTATGTGCTCATTGTAATACATCATCATATTATAGAACACACCCACCGACGCCATGACAGTCTACAACAGCCATGGAAATAGCAGGATATAACCAAATAAGGAAAGAAAAGAGGTGGCACCCCTGCTTCCCAGAAAAGCCTGCCCACTTTCCCAGACAACTGTGACTATTCCTCCGCTTCTTTACCTAGACCCCTTGTAACAGCTGCTGAGTCGCCCCAGGAGCTGAGAAGTTGACTTGTGAACTTAGTTCCCACTTCTCCATTCTTTGGCCATTGAATAAAGCTAGTGCTATTGAATGCTCAACTTTGGTTTTGTTTCAAATCAGAGACACTGAACGGGAAAGAACCCTCCAGGCAAGGGACGGATTGTGGGTATGAGGCCCACCTATGGGCCTCGGAGCTCCTCTGAGTATGGGTTGGGGGTCCCACTGGAGTGACGTGAAATTGGTAACAACCATTCCTGAGAGATTTAGGTCCAGGGCCCTGAATTGGCCCCAATTTTTCTCTTCAGCCTCAGCCCTCACTAGTCTCTTTCTGGGCCTCATCCCAGGGTATTCTTGACAGGGGCCCCTTTTCTGAGCATGAGATCATGCAGTCAAGCCTTTGTTCATGTCACTGTTTCTCCAGGTCTTCCCACTTCACCTCAGAAAAGCCCCAACCCCAGTTCAAATGTCACTTGCTTCGTGATACTCCCAGGATCCTCAGGGGAAGATGGAATGTGTTTGGTTCCATGCGTCCCACCACACACCAGGCTGACACCTGCATCACAGCCCCGCCCACACCGCCTTCATTAATCAGACTCCTGGGGCCACAGCCCTGCTGACCCAGCCTGTGTGCTGGCTGCCTGATGACAGGAGCACCTCACATTGCTCATCCGGCACAAGGCAAGTGTTTCATGGATGTTGGTCCACTCTATCCCCAAGGTCCCTGTGTGCATGTTACCCCTCCCATAATCCCAAGCACCAGGGTCCAGGAGGTCAGGAAGGGGACACACTCACCCTGAGCTGGGCCACTGGGGGAGATGGCATCTGGGTCCTTCCCCCGGCTCCAAGGACCCAAGGAAAAGCAGGCCAGCAGTGCCAGCAGGCCCGGTCTCTCCCAGGCTCCTTCCGCTAGAAAGAACACCAAGTCCCAGAGGCAGCAGGTCAGACGGTGCTTGACACGACTGAGAGATTTTCTGTTTAGTAAACCAAGAGCTGCAACTGCCAACTGCCCTACTTTCAACAGTCTGATTAAAAAACCAAAGATTCTGATGTACAAAAGGGGGTGAGGTTTTGTACTTAAAATAGAATAACAACAACAAAAAGATTGCTCTCTATATAGTGACTTACTTAATCCTCACAAAAACCCTACTACTATGTAGGTACCACGTTGGGAAAACCATAGTAACAAAAAAGACATGAAATTATGTGCAATTACACAGCACCAAAGAAAGTACTCAGAGAGCAGTAATTTGCCCCTGATTTTTAGTTCAAACTATTTCTTAACAGAAATAGATTGAATCTTTTTAGATAATCACACACAAAATAATTACATGTTGATTCTGGTTTCCTCATTATGGTACCACCTCAGTTATCTGGAGATCACTCAAGAGCCCCCAAATTCTGGAATCAGGTCAACTGGAGCAAAGTTTAAAAAAAAAGGAAGACTCTGAGAAGCCCAAACACAGAATATCCTGGTTCATAATTCTTTACTCGGGGTTTATTTACTCCTAATTTGCATCCAATCCTAACAAGACTAGATTCTTAGTTTTTCAATCCAAAGGCAAGTGGGTTAGGCATAAATTGGATCAAAGGACACTGCCAAGAGGCAGGCAACCTAAAATATAAGACTAGCTATCAGGCATGGAGCAAAAAGACTGGAAAACTTAAAAAAAAAAAAAATAGCCATAACTGCTAGCAAAACCTTAGCAACACGAATCCCTTTGGTGTGATGTGAGGGTCATGGTGCAGCCCACCTCAAGAGCCCCAAAGAAATCAGTGGATGTTGAATTATAATTACATTCATGACCTTGAGCCACAAATGAAAGGTTTCATGTTGTTCAGTATGCTTTTATAAAAGTAGAAGCGAGTTTAACAAGTGGAGAATGATTCCCTTGCAAAATGTTAAAATTTCCTAAGTGTTAGGGATTAAAAGGAGGCACAGATTCTGCATGCCAGGCAGGGTGTTGGGAAATGGGAATAGAGTCATGCGCCGCGTAACGATGTTCTGGTCAACCACATCGCATATAACGACAGTGGTCCCATAAGATTAGCACCATGGAGTCTACATATGTAGTAGCCTATAACACCTAGGCTTGTGTAAGTACACTCTGTGATGTTCACACGACAAGAAATTGCCTAATGATGCATTTCTCAGAACATATCCCTGTCGTTAAGCGACGCATGACTGTACAATGCTGATGGAACTCACAAATGAAAGTGACAAAACCATGGGGTAAGAGCTTAGAGGGCAGCAGCGGGTTCTGGGATTTCACTTGTGAACCTGCAAACAGGAATGGGGAGGGTCATGGAAGGCTTCCTGGAGGAGGAAGTCCAGTTCTGGAAATGAGATGGGATTGGTCAGGCAAAGAGGAGCATGGAGGAAAAAGATTTTCATTCCGAGGCAACTGCAATGTGTACAAAAGCTTAGGAGGCCAGAGCAAGCTTGGCTCTGGGGAATTAAAAGTTGTTCCTTGGGAATGGGAGCCAACTAGGAGATTAAGGGCTCAGAGAATTTCCCAGGCACCAGTTCATTAGGGGGCAGAAAATTTTCCCCCTTGGGGCCAGATCAGCAAAGGGCCTGGCATCAACAATCAGACGGACAATCCACCTCGAGCTATTCCTGAGGTCTTTCAGGATGCTGGTTGTTGAGTTTCAAATTTAGCCAGCTTCCTTACAGACTCCACAGAAGGGTGTTGAGGGCTAGGAGGGAGAGGTTAGGACATTCTCCACAGCTTGACAGGGATGGCCTTCCCCCAGGCAGGCCAGACTGGCAGGTGGGTCTGTGACATCAGAGGTACCAGGCCTCCTGGCTGGAAAAGGCTCCCCTGCAAGTCTGGCATCTCCCATTTGCTGTTAACACATCAATGCCTCAGGGAGGTAGAATACAGCTTCTGTCTTCATTAACTCTTTAGCGAGAAGAGCTGGCAGAGCTTGGAGGCGGGGCTGGTGCTGACAGTGGGGGCGGGGAGGGAGCGGGGAGGGAGCTGGGAGGGTAAAGAACGCTCCTGCATCTCCCACTTTTGCCAGATCCAGCTACACTTGAAGTTCATATTCTAATCCTGGGACACTGGAAAGCTCCTGTAAAACCTGTGTACCAGGATGCAGGAGATTCTGACCCTTCTGCTGATGGCAGCAGTCACAGGGGCTGGAAAAAGATCCTCACTCCCCTCCCCACACTTTAGGAGAGTGTGACGGAAAAGGTGGTCTCAGCAGACCATGGGGGAGGGAGGGAGACACAGCAGTGGGTACACAACCAGGTGGGTAACCAAGAAGGACCTGAAAACTCTGTGCCCTCAGCCCCTCCAACCCTTTCCTCTAAGTCCTCTAAGCATCTAAGTCCCTCTAAGTCCCTGGTATCTGTTCCTTGCCTTCTTCCTCCCCTCGGCACTTCCACAATGAGCCTCCACCGTCGCATCCTAGAAGTTCCGGGCACCCCCAACTCCCTAGTCCCAGTTCTGCCCCTCTCCCATGGCAAAACTTGCGCATCCCAAGACTTTCGCCTCTCCTTACCTTCCTGCCCCTCGCCTCTGTCTGGCTCCCAGATCTTGCCCAGCCCAGTCCCACCCTTCTCTCCACCAGCCTCCCCCCGCCTTCTGCACGTCCCCTCGGCTTTCCTAAGCCCTTGCATCTCCCATGCACTCCAGATCTTCCCGGGACAGGCTCGACCCCTTGCCCAGATCCTGCTGCGCACTAGCTGGGAGGCCCAGTGCTAGGCAACTCCCCTCTCTGGGCCTCAGTTTACTTCGGTGCACAACGAGGGGCGCTGGCCTAAAGAGTTCCAACTTGAGGGCCTTCCCCCAGCCGCCGCCCGCCCGCGCCTTCCCGGGCCTCGCGCCCCCTCACCTGGTCGCGCGGGCCCGACGGCTTGCAGCGCCCTGCAGGCGGCCGCCTGGACGGCCAGGCAGGAGGCCGGGCGGCCGGGACAGTAGACGGCCGCCTGCACCGGGCCCCCAGCCTGGCGGCCGAAGACGGCGCGCAGCAGCGCCTCCAGCAGCCGCAACCCCGGCGCCACCGCGTCCTCGGGCCCGGCCTCGGCCACCAGCACCCCGACCAGCGCCGCGCCAGCCCGCCGCCGGCCGCGCACGTCCCGCAGCATCTCCCGCAGGCGGCGCCGCGGCTCCCGGGCGGCCAGCGACGCGGCGCGGCACAGCACGAAGACGAGCGGCGAGCGGATGGCGCGCGTCTCCGCCGTCCCGGGCGCCCTCCGCGCCCCCGGCGCCCTGGGCCCCGCGCGCTCGGCCGCCGCGCCCCCCGGCTGGCCGGCCGCCGGCTCGGCGGGGAACAGCGCCCGGGCGAAGTCGCGCAGCTGCGCGCGGCTCTGCTCGCGCTCCCACAGCTCGCCCACCAGCAGCACCTGACCGCGGCCGCCCGCCGCCTCCACCAGCGCCTGGAAGGGCGGCTCGGCCGGGCGCGCCTCCAGCTCCCGCTCCATGCTCGCCGCCGCCCTGCCGCGCCGGCTGCCGGCCTCTCCCGGCGGCGGCGCCCGGGTCCCGGAGGACACGCCCCCGAGGGCTGCGCCCCGCCCGACCCCCGCGTCCTCTGAGGGTGGCGCCCCCCGCAGCCCTTCTGGCAGACTCGGGGAAATTGCCCTGTGGCCGTTCGTCCATCCATCCATCCGTCCATCCATCCAGCCAGCCAGCCAACAAACGCTTATTGAGCACCTACTAGGTACAGAGCAGCCGAAGGTGGAGGAAGACAGAATTATTATGTGAACAAATATACTGTCACAAATGAGCTCGGTTTGAGACCTGAAGCAGGTATTTCTGAGGAGTCCGTGTGGTTCGGGGATAGGGACTTTTGGAGGCAGGGCCTGCCCCTAACTGTGCTGCTCTGGAGTGAGAGGGGGGCACCAGAGAAGGGGCTGCAAAGAAGGGGGTAGGAGAAAAGAGACGAAGCAGGGATTTCTTCCTTTGCTTCTGTCACTTAACTCACCTTTTGTGCCTTCGGCGTTTAACAAAAACCAACTGAGCGCTCATTCTTGCAACATACACTTATTACCTGCAGGGCACTGGTGTCAGCACTGGGGGTGAAAACCAAGAAGGAAGACAGTGCTGCTCCCTGGGGAGCAGAAAGTCGAGGGCGGCAGACATGGGGCATGGTGGTGCTCTGATCTGTGTGGGCCCCTGGGGACAAGAGGATGTCAGGAGGCCAAGTCAGAAGCAGGAATGCATTTCCTTTCTTCTAACGGTCTATATAGAACATTGTCCGATAGAACATCGGTGATGCTGGAAATGTTTTATATTGTCTGTACTGTCCGATGCTGTAGCCACTAGCCACATGTGGCTATTATCGAGCACTTGAAATCTGCCTAGGGCAACTGAAGAACTGAATTTTACATTTTATTGAAGTTTAATTAAATGTAATTAGCCTCATGTGGTTAGTGGCTACGTTATGGGACAGTGCTGGCCAAGGCTCTTTATTTCCCCTCCGTTACACAGTATAGACCAAAGGCCCCTTTGGGTCAAGAACATGTTAATACTCAGCTCTTTCCTTCACCATATAAACCCCAATCTACTCTTCTAGTTACCCTATTCCCTGCCCCCTATAACTATGCTGAACCATCTCCTCCTGGAGAGTTCTAATGTCCAGTCAATAAAACAAACCTGTTTTGAGTACCTACTATGCGCAAGCAGCCCTGCCCTAAGTCTGACCATCCAGCAGTTGTTTCAGCCAATGCTAGGGGGAAGGGCCCCATATCTCTGTTGGAGTCCTAGTTAATACGACCTATTGCCTCTGGATACTATCTTTGCCCAGGGCAGAGATCCAGGGGCTTGGGTGGGAAAAGCCCAAGATTTGGAGCAAGAAGCTCTGAGCTGGAATCAGGTTTGGTTCCTGCACCAGCTCAGTGACATAGTCATTCAGCCTGTACTTATTGAGCATCTCCACCATGCACTGTGCCCAGTGCTGCGGAGACAGCTGGGAATGGGACAAGTTCCTCCCTTCATGGAGCTGACGTTCAGGTGGCGGCTGGGAGAAAGAGAAACAAGTAAACACATACATAACAGCTTCAGATGGTGATTGGTACTATGAAAAAAATAATGCTTCGATGATAAACAATATCATCAAACAGATGATATTGTCCTGGAGATGCGGGCCGCTTCCTATGAATACAATCTTGAAGATGTCACAGAAGCAGGGGGAAGGTTGAAGAGGACTGAGACACTAACGTAAAAACCATGAGAAGCATCCTCCGCCTACCTCCTTGGAGGCAGCAGGTGGTTGGGTCGTGGTGTGTGGGAAGGAAGCAGAAGCCCCTTGCAGATGAAGACTGGGTGCCATGTATGAGAACAGGCTGAGTAAACACCTTGTCATGTGCTCTTTTCTCTGCCCACATTGGCCTTCATAGATCATTGCCCAGCCCCAGCTCATTCCCACCTCCACCCCCACCACCATTGCCATGATGCTGGGAGGCAGAAAACAGCTGTGCCAGCCAGTGATGTTAACATCAGGCTGAGGAAGAGGAAGGAGGAATCATTATTTCCCCTTCACAGCTTCATGATCTAAGGTGGCAGCTAAAGCTCCAGCCATCACATCTGTTTTCCAGGCAGCTGGATAGTAGAAGATTGAGAAAGAAACAAAAATCAAATTGACTTCAGATTTCTTAATAGCAACACTGGCTTTAAGAAGACAGTTAAATAACATTTTCAAAGTATCAAAAGAAAGAACTTTGAAACTAGATTTTTATTTCGAGCTAAATTGTCAGGTATGTAAGAGATCAGAGGGTCCATCATATATAGCCCTTCTTTGAAAACACTGTGAAAGGAGACACTCCAACCAGAAGCAAAATAAAAATAGGCGTGCTCAACAGCAGCCAGTAAGAGGGATGAAATCACCTGTATAAATTATTCTCGTCTAAGTGAATGGCACAGGGCAATGCCAGCAAATCACAGCCGGCGTGGGCATAAGCTGAGGGGGTGGCAGAGCTAGTGGGAGTCCTACCAAGTGAATGGAAAGGAAATTTACCTCATCTAGGGCATCTCTTTGAGGAAAACATAGCAGCTGACTAGAGAAGAACCCTCAGATGGCTGGTATTTTTGTACTTTCTTACAAGGCTTGCCTGAAAGTGACATGCTCTGCCTCTTGACCTATTTATTCCGGGGCTCTAAATTTCCAGGTAACAATTCCAAACTTTCCAGTGATGGGCTGGAGGATGGATCAGAGAGGGGGCGGGTGTTAAACAAAGGTCAGAGTCCAGGGCCAGTGAAGTTTATCTTTACCTGTGTTATTTACATGGCAAAGGTTCAGGTATTAAATTAACAGGAAACTACGAAGACCATAAAAAAAGGCAGGGTATCAAAATCTTTCTTCCTCTTCTCTGTCCACACCCTAGAAAATATCATAAAACAAGTAGGCTTTTTCTTATTTCCCTGGTTTTCTATGGAGATATAAAGTGAAACTAGGATTTCTGAAACTATTTGCTTCTTCACGTTCGCTCAAAGCCCAACTTGGTAGAAAGAGTGACAGAAAAGTGCTGATTTGGAAAATAAGGAGTAAACCTGGTCTAGTTGCTGGTACGCCCTTTCTCTTCTTTTCTCCTTCTCTTTCATCCTATTCTCCTTTCTTTCTCTTCTCTCCTCCCCTCTCCCCTCTCTTCCCTTTCCCTTCCTCCACTGACCTCTTCCCTTCCCCTCCCCTCCCCTCCACTTCCCCACCTCTCCCCTTTCCCTTCCTCCCTCATCTCTTCCGGTCCCCTCCCCTCCCAGCACTTTTCCATTCTCCTCCCCTCCCCCACCCCTTCCCTTCCCTGTTCCCCTCCCCTCCTCCATCCCTTCCCTCCCCTGACCCTGACCCCACCTTGGGCTTTTTTCCTTTTCCATCACTCTTTTCTCCCTTCTTTCCTTCCTCTCTTGTCTCCCTCCACACTCTCTCTTCTCCCCTAAGACAATCGTTTTGGGGGCGACGAGGAAGGTGGGATCTGGGGAGATTTTATGGGCTTCCTGGGGAGCCAGATAGAGAGAAAAAGATCTTAAATGTTAGGAAGACTATGGAGGGGAAGGAAATTGGGGGAGCCCCCCAGGACCCACAGAGCAATGAGGTTAGGGTGGGAGGAAGTTTTAAAGACTGGGTCTGACCAGGGGCTGTTATGTCTAATAATTAAATAGACATAAGACAAATTCACAGGAGAAAAACAAATTTAATTGTGTACATATGGGAGCCCCACAAAGACATGAGACTCAAAGCAGTTGGGCAATTGAGGATCCCATGCTCTCCTGAGCTGAGGAAAGGGATAGGGGCCTGGGGCTTCTAAGGGGAGGAGAGCCTTTCACTGGAAGACAGAAGAGCAGATGTTCTGTAATCAGATGTTTACCCTGCCTTGCAGGCAAAGTCTTTCAGATAAAAAAAAAAAGTTATTTTTGGTAATAGCTCTCTATCTGGTACAGGCCCCTTATCTAAATTCCTTTGGGCAGCTAAGGGATGAGGTAAAAAGCTTTTCCTAAATTTGCTACAGCTTGACTGCCTTCTGCTCAAAATAATCCTCATGCCAAAGTAACGCATTTTGGGGTGGCATATTCTGTTTCCCCTCATCATCTACTTGGCCGGGGCTGGTTCCCACCAGGACACTGGGAATGCAGATGTCCGTGACAGCGGTCTTCTTATGAGGGTCAAGGATCTCAGTTTCACCTGCATTTTAGGGGGTCTAATGAAGATTTGTTAAGAAGGCTGGGAGGAAATGCTGTGAGCCAGAGGCATTGGCTTGAACCCCTATAGTACCCCTGCTGGGCCAGGATGGGTCAGCAGTGTTGGGAGGAGCAGAGGGCAGGTCCCCCAAGGCCAAGGGAATCCTCCATCAGCAGAAACTTGTACTCAGATTGCCCTTGAGCCATCCCGCCAATATCGCAACCCCACCGTCCACTGAGGGCCACACAGGGGAGGACCTGGGAGGATGAACTGAAGGAGCATCTGTGTGAAGCAGGGGCCCCAGCCAGCTGTGCTTGGCATCCAGGAGCAGGTGACAAGCTCACCTGAGGAGAGCCAGCACATCTGCATCTTCAGTCCAGTGCAATATTGGCAAAGTACAGCTTCAGTATGCACCTCGGAGAGAGTGTCTACACCTGCTGTGCCAGCCATGGCTTCCAGGTGACTTCATGAGATCTGTCAGCATCTGAGCCTCCAGCAGGGCAGGGAGGGGAAGAGCAGCTGATCTGTCCTGTAAGGACATATGGTGACTTTGAAGCCATTCAACTTGGTCATCCTTTAAAATCCACCTGGCCGGATCAAGTAACGCTTGAGCACGAGTCTCCCAAGATCCACCCTCGCTGGAGAATGGCGCTGGCCAAGAGGAGCCAGGAAGTGGCCAGGATCTTTAAGAGCTGGATGGGGCCTTTACTGCCCCCAGGACATGAATGTACCAACCTCACCCAACTAGGCACCCTTAGCTGTCCGATCCCTCGAAGTTAGAGTGGGTCAAAGGACAGCTATCGTGGGATGCATCCCCATCCATCAGGCAAGGCTCAGAGCAAGCACCCCTTTATAGACTATCAGATACAATGTCGGCTGTGTCCATGGGGGGAGCTGAGAGCCAGTGCTCACCATGGACTCCCCGGCCCTGTACCTAAATGTCTCATTCTGTGCCCTTTCTGCAGTCCCTTAGTCCCCGGCTGATGAGATGCAGGAAGTGTGTTTGGAGAATATGGGCAGTGGGTGACGTCATGATCGCTGTTCACAGGGGGCCTGGTACAGGATAAGGTGGCCATTAAATATTAATCTTATGATAGCATTTCTTGCTCAGTCCAGCTCCCGGCCGGCACTTCTCCTGCCCAGAAGGATGGATCAAGGATTTAGTCAGGATGGGCTTAGTGAGTGCATGGAAACACAGGTTTCATTGCCAGATCTGTGTGTTCAGTGGCCCCCACAGGTCAGAAGGCTTCTGGGATCTCTGGCTTGGAGGCTGCTCAGCTCACCAATCTCAGGCTGTGCTGGGTGAAGGCCATGGCAGCGTTGCCAATGACGTGATGGTGGCATGGCACTGAGAGGACAGTGACACTCTCACCTCATAACTTTCGGAGAAGCCTCTTAACCCTGGTAGTGGCAGCTGGAGAAGCAGTGCACGCCAATAGAACTTTCTGTGCTGATGGAAATGTTTTCTGTCTGTGCTGCCCAAATCGTAGCCACTAGCCACATGTGGCTGTTGAGCACTTGAAATATGAGCAATTGTATTTAAAATTTTATTTAATTTTAAATTAAATTTAAATAGCCACATGTAGAAGATACACTATCACCATTTCGTATAAGGATGATTTCCATGGCTTTATTGACAACTGGACTTAGATTGGTTTTCAACATTGGACGGTGAATGGATGGGGTACTGGCTGTGACAGACACTGTTCGTTCCCTCCTCACTGACACTCATGCTTATTGAGCCCTGATTTTGTTACAAAGGCAATGGGCCCAGCCTCAGAGGTTGAATCACAAGTAGATTAAACCACCTAGGACACTCCTGTTCCTATTTGCCAGTAATTGGTCTCGGGGTGGGCATGTGACTCAATTCTAGCCAATCCAACACAAGAGGAAGTCCCCTGCGGAGACTTCTGGGAATGATTTTCTTCCCTGACTGTGGAAGGTGAATAGTCCTTTTTGGCCCCTCATCTTCCTCCTTGCTTGGGACACTGTTGCGTGGATTTCATATTTGGAGCTGTGGCAGCCATCTTGTCATCACAAGATGATCCACATCTTTCTAAAAGTTGTTGATGATCTTTCTATGAACTGTTGATGATCTCTCTATGAATTGTCGATGACTGACAACATTGTAGTCAATGGTTGATGACAATATTTGGCAAAACTCAGTGAATCCATGTACTCAGGGTGTCTGAGGCACCTCACCAAGTCTAGGCATGCAGCGGGCCAGCATGATGTCCTGTAGGATGGTGAGGTGGTCAAGGTCCATGCAGCACAGAGGTCAGAAGCAAACCAGAGGAGATGTGCTGCTGTCATTTCCCTCCCCACCCTGCTTCTGCACAGGCCCAGTGGGAGAGTTACATAGGGCACACACACAACTTCACCTTGCTCACAGCAACACTAACACCTGGGCTCCCTCCTGGGACGTGGTTTTGCTTTAGATTTGCTCTTTGTTGGGGAGGGGGGCTCGGAGGGCTTCCCCCTCACCTTTCCTGTCCTAACAGCCTTTACTGTGTTGGGTCACAGAGCCAGTGTGGGGATTCTGCCTGAGGTTTAGGGTATCTGTTCCAACCACACCCAGGCCCTGGAGAAGAAGTGGGTTCAGGAGTCTGCCACTCCTACACTACCAGCAGGACTCCAATCACAGCTCCGTTTATCTCCCAACCGGTGGTGTTCTGTCCCCCAGGGATGAGAGTTAGTTCAGAGCTAGTATCTCAAATCCTCCTAAAGGTCTGGATCATCCCTTTCCCCAGGGCACAGTTTCCCTGACACATGGTCACATCCCCTGCTGGAAAAGCAGGAGTGAAACAGACAGAATATATGATGTTATCAACTGGTCCTTTCCTAAGGGGACCCAGTCTCCATTCACTGCAAGGGGCTGTGAACTGACACATCACAGAAGCCACTCTGCCGCTCTGGGATCTTCTGCTGAAATCAGAGAGATCATTTTGAGGGTAGTGTCTCCCCAGGAACATTCGGCTTAGGACGCTGGCCCTGGCATCATTGCTGCTGGCCCCCCAGGATTAAGCTGTTGGACTCTTGACTCTGCTGCAGCCACTGTGTATATTCTCTGATTGACCACAGGGCCTTTGTATCACTTCTTCACGATTTGAAGTTCTTGGCAAGAGCACCTAATTAGCTAAGTTTAGGTACCTGACCACTACGAGTTATAAAGAAGCTGGGAAAGAAAACATTTGATTCTCTTTTGGCTTCCACAGAGGGGACTAGATAAGAGCCTTGCCTTCCACCTGCCCTAGGGGCTGGGCAGCCAAAACATTGGTGACTTTTACCTTCATTTTTTGCTTATCTACATGGTTGGGTTTTCCTTCTTTTATTGAGGTATAATTGATATATAACATTATATTAATTTCAGTTGTACAACATAATGATTCAACATTTGCATATATTGCAAAATGATCACCACAATAAGTCTAGTTAACATCCATCACCATACATGGTCACAAAACTTTTTTTTCCCTTCAATGAGCATTTATGATGTGTAATTTTTAGAAAGGAGTCTGCCATTTTGTATATTTTTCAATCAACCAGTCCTAAAGTTACAATCATTATACACGTTTGGGAAGGGGGCATTAAAAGTGGTTCTTGGACCTGAAAAGGTCAGAAATACTAGCCTAAGAATTTGGAGCCTCAGGGCCGGCCCTGTGGCCGGGTGGTTAAGTTTGCATGCTCTGCTTTGGCGGCCCAGGATTTCGCCGGTTTGAATCCTGGGCGCCGACACGGCACCGCTCATCGAGTCATGCTGAGGTGGTGTCCCATATGCCACAACTAGAAGGACCCACAACTGAAAATATACAACTATGTACTGTGGGGGGGTTGGGGAGAAAAAGGAAAAAATAATATCTTAAAAAAAAAGAAGAATTTTGAGCCTCAGTCATTTGTGTGTGGGGGGGTGAAATTGAAGTGGCCTGCATGGGTCCTGCCTGACCCCCCTCTGGGGGGCCTTCTGGTAGCTTCTATTCAGGTTTCTTGACTAGAAGGGGTTGTTAACCCAGCTCCCAGCTGGGCTGCCTGTTCAAACTTTGGGGTCTGCACTTAACCAGCAACATAGAATATTCTGGGTTCTTGTCAGCTGGAGCCACAACCTCAAACTCACTCTTGTTTGATACTTAGCAAACATTAGGTTGAACTAAAGAATATTTAGGAAGACTTGTCTGAATGGCAGTCACACATTCATCCATGCTGAGAGCTCTAGTCCTTGTCAGCATTTATTTTGGGATTGAATGCTACATCTTGGATGATCACACGCTTTCTGCCCCATTGGATTGTTTTATTTGAACCCAGGTGGAGTCATGCCGTTGACTTAAAGAAGGGAGATTATCAACACCAACCCTCTGGCACTCATTGTTTTATTTGCTATAAGAATGTTTTTAGGGCCTTGTTCATTATATTACACAGGCCCTTTGGATGAAAACACATGGAAGAACTTCCTTTCTGGTCTTGGAATTAAGCACTTGATTTGTTTTTATCTAATGGACCTTGTGAGTAATACAGCTGGTCTTGTTTCTTTCTTTGCATGGGCTGCTAGGAAGCTCAAAGTCAAATTGTGGCCCATATCTAGCAACTATGGAGAACTTTCATGTATATTAATCTCATTGTGTATTGTATAAACTTTTTGTGTATTAATCTTATTCCTGGCTTCGCACCATTTCTCCTGACCTAATTTTCCCTTCTTCCTAATGTCCTCTGGGACTTTTTAGAAAGTATTTTATTGGTATATTTTGTAAGCAAGCTTAAATATTTTTTCTTTATTTTTTTAGGCAGGGCGAGATAAAAGTAAAGATACACACAAAATATTTAAAATGTTATATTTTCACTTGGACTCTTGAACTCTATGCTATTCTCTAATCTGGGAAGCTTGAGGGTTTTATTGGGTTTAAAGTTTTCACTTCAGTCTTTGGGAATAATCATTTTGTCACCACTTCTGTGATTATTGTGGTGGAAAGAGTTTGCATCCACTTGCATTCTTTCAAAACTCCTCTTCTGCCGTCTAACGTTTCTTTGATACTTGACGCAATAGTTGTGGACTTATCTTTATTCTCTGGACAGTGGAATGAGACTCAGAAACTCATAACCTTGCACAGTTTTAGAATCCTCTAAGAAGAATTCTAAGAATTTTGAGTTTTTAAGCTTGTTTTTTTCCTTTTGGGCATGGATCTGGGACATCAGAAAGTCACTAGTTTGTCTTAGAGGCAAAACTGAGAAGACCATCTACAGTCAACGTGGCTCAACAGAGCCTTCATTGGCCTCCAGCTCCCTCAGCCACCAACAGATACAATAGGGACCTAAAAATCCAGTGCTTGCTTACAGAAGAATTTATGCATTCATTGTGGTGTAATTCTGAAGGCAGCATCATAATCCTCTTCTCAACACATTTCTTGTAGACAAAAAAGAAAATATAAACAACAACAAAAAAGAAAAAATATTACCCATCTTCCTATTGTTAGCAACCAAGGGGTTAACCTTCTGGGTTTTAAACAAAGTATTTATTATATTCAACAAATCCTTGTCGAGAGTCTACGAGGTGTGAAATTGCTGTGTTATGTCCTGAAATAGAGCAGAGTTCAAAACCAGACACAGTCCCCGCTCTATGCCTCCTACATAGATCTCACAGCCCACAACACATTTACAAAGGGCACCACTCAGTACATAGTGTTCTGACACCTGCTTCTCTCCCTGGACCATATATTCTGGATATCTTTCCAATGTCAACACCTACAGACTGACATCGTCATTTCGAAAGGCCAAATAGTATTGTGTATATGATTAACCCTACTTTATTTGAAGGTACCCTAATGTTGTGAACTTTTATGCAATTATAAAAGGCACTTCTGTGCACAACCTTACCCATACAGACTTGGGTACCGGTCTTATGATGTCAGGATGTTCTTAAATCATCCTCAGATGCACCAGTGTGGAAAATTGGTCCCAAGTCTCCCATAATCTTTCTGGCTTTTCTAGTTCAATGACTTCAGCTGTCCCTGGGTAATCTTTTTGTGCAAGAAGCCCGACTTGCTCACATTCAGGTCTAGCTGACCAGGACTGATTGTGAGATGATTGGAGAGAGTATCTGGCTTCATCTCTACAATGACCTTCCTTTCTACAGTGGCAGCATCATCTCACTTTGGTCTTATAGTTAACGATTGCATTGCCTCGTTGCTTCTGGTGGTGGAAGAAGCTGACTCCCTTTCTATTTATGCCATGCTTGAGACCTGGCACCCTCTTCCTGCATTATCCTGGTGCTCATTAAGTGTGTATCTGATAGATGAAAGCAAGAATGAACAGAGTCCAGGACTGGAGAAACCATGTGGGTGAGGGACAGACAATTCACAGGTGGGAGGTGACATGTGGGGGTGGTAGACAGTCTTGAATGTAATAACATGGATAAGCTAAAGATGCATGTTTCAATTTCTAGAAAAAAACAAAACACACTAGAAACAACACCAAGAAGCTTAGCTAAAAAGCTAATAGATGAGGGGCTGGCCCGGTGGTGTAGTGGTTAAGTTCGCATGCTCTGCTTTGGTGGCCTGGGGTTCGCTGATTTGAATCTTGGGCACGAACCTACACACCACTCATCAAGCCATGCTGTGGTGGCATCCCACATACAAAATAGAGGAGGACTGGCACAGATGTTAGCTCAGCGACAGTCTTCCTCACCAAAAAGAAAAAAAAGTTAATGGATGAAATAAATGACATACTAAATGATATTCAATTCACCCAAAATATAGCAAAGAAGGATGAACAGAGAAAAAAACCATATGGGACAAAAAGAAAACTAAACCAAGATGGTGGACTTAAACCTAACTACCTTAATAGTTATTTAATATCAATGAACTAAATACTTTTATATAAAAAGCAGAGACTGCCAGATTGTATAAAAACGCATATGGAATATTCAGCAAGATAGACCATGTGCTGGGCCATAAAACAAGTCTCAATACATTTCAAAGGATTGAAAACATAAAGGCACTTTATCTGAGGTATTAAATTAGTCATCAGTCACAGGTGTTAAATTAGTAATAACAATAAGATATACAGAAATTCCTCAAATATGTGGGAATTGAGCCAAACACTTTCTAAATAATCCGTGGGACAAATGAAAACATCACAAGTGAAATCGGGAAATGTTTTTAATTGAATAAAAGTGAAAATAAAACACAAAAATTGGTGAGATGCAACAAAATCAAGATGTAGGAAGATTTGTTTGTTATCACTATGGACTAAAGATTATTCTGTGCCCCCCTTTGCCCTCAAAGCTTTGAATGAGAGAGTGTGTATTGCTTTTTCTGTCTCTGTCTCCCTAGTATTTGTCACCGTTCACAGGCCTCTGCACCTAAGGAACCATACCCCAGCAGGTGCATCTGAGTAACCACGCCTGGAGAGCATCATGCCCACCTGGATCCGGTTTTGATGGTGAGATCCTGGACTTCAAGCCTGAGTGTGATGCTAGAGTGGAAAGATACTTTGGAAGTTTTCTTTTCTTTTGAGGGGCGACTCTATTTTGCAAGTGGATATGAATCCTTAGGAGTTAGAAGGCAGACTGTGGCAGATCGTTACACTGACGGCCCCCAGTGAGCCATGCCTTCTGGTATTCACCTCCTTGTGGAGTTCCCTATTGACTCAGGGCTTGGCTAATGTGACATTAGCAAGAATGATGCAAGCAGAGACTTGATGCGTGCCTGCGCAGTGGCGCTTGTCCTCGGGGAAGGCTCCTTGGATTCAGCTGTCACGTGTAAAGAAGCCCATATTAGACTCCTGAAGGGGGAAGGCAGTGTGGAGAGAGACCCAGAGGATGAGAGGCAGTCTTGGTGCTCTAGCTCCCACCGAGCTCCCCGCTGAATGCACCTGCATGAGTGACCTCAGCTATACCACGAACCACCCAGCTGAGCTCCGTCAACCAGAGATTCATGAGAAATAACAATCATTGTTTTAAGCCACTTTGTTGTAGAGAGGTTTGTTACGTGGTAATAGATGACTGGAACACATAGGAAGCTTTGAAGCTGGGATGGTCTTTCAGAGTTGTCTCAAAATGAAACAGGAGTCCAGGTCCTTTTACCCCCGCATGGACCTGAGTGGGAACAGAATATGCTACCCCAAAGTGTGCCACTTTAGCATGTGGATTATTTTGAGCTGAAGGCAATCAAGACCCAGTGGACTCAGGAAAAGGTTTTCCCCTCACTCCTTAGCTACCCAAAAAAATACAGATAAGGAACCTGTACCAGAAAGAGAGCTATAACCAGAGAGAAGTTTTTTTTTTAACTGAGAGACTTATCCACCAGGCAGGGCAAACATCTAATTGTCAAACATCTGCTCTTCTCATTTTCCTGTGAATGGCCCTCCTCCCCTTAAGCCCCAGGCCTCTCTCCCTTTCTGTATCTCAGGATAGTATATAATCCTCAATTGCCTGACCATTTTTGAGTCATATTTTTATGGGGAATCCATTAAGCACAAAATTAAATATGCTTTTCTCTTGTTAATCTGTCTTATGTCAGTTTAATGATTAGACCAGCCAAAGAACCTAGAAGGAAAGAAGGGAAAATTTTTCTGCCCTTACGGACCTGTCATCAGGTTTATGTTGCCTCTTGGGAGGTGATATGATCTTGGTTGAGGCAGCATTTTTTTAGCCAAGGGCAATTCCTGGAGATGGATACAGCTGTGAGCAGCCAGCAGCCAACACCTCTGAAATCTGGGGAAATGAGTGTTTGGATATGGGTAGCAGAGAAGAGCATTTACTACAGTCATATTTCTATAGACTTCCACTGTTTTCCCACTGGTGGGATACAGGAAGGGGGCTACAGATAATTTATTTGATGCCAAGACAACCTCCTGGCAGGATGTGCCTGGCTTAAAAGAAGGAGTAAAGAATTAATCTAAAGACACATGACAGGTGGGCCAGTGAAGGTATCCGACCAGGATTTCTGGCCCTAGGGGAATATTCTCCAGCTGTAATTGGCTGCTGCGCAGTGAGAATTGAGTATCATATTTCCCAACCCTAGAAGGCCATCCTGACTCATTTTTATCTTCATTATTTTGGCTGTTGAGGTCATGATAAGTGACAATGTCAGGCAGCTTGTTCTTGGGACCCCAAATATGGAGAGAGAGGTGTAGGGCAAGTCTGAAGAGGGGATTGCGGGCCTTGGAAATCAGAGAATGGCATTGAGAAGCAATCCTATGTAAAAAGGTGTGTATGTTTAAGGATGTTCATTGCAGCACTGTTTTTTTGTGTTTATTTTTTAGGAAGATTAGCCCTGAGCTAACATCTGCTGCCACTCTTCCTCTTTGCGCTGAGGAAGACTGGCCCTGAGCTGACATCTGTGCCCATCCTCCTCTATTTTATATGTGTGACACCTGCCACAGCATAGCTTGCCAATCGGTGCCATGTCCGCACCGGGGATCCGAATCAGTGAACCCCGGGGCACCGAAGCAGAACGTGCGCACTTAACGGCTGCACCAACCGGGCCGGCCTTGTAGCACTGTTTATAAAAAGTGAAAGATTGGAGAAACTTATATATCCATCAGTAGGCAAACTTTGAAAAAGGAAAAACCAAAAACTTTAAAAAAGGAAAACCATCAAGGATGCAAGTGTTGATCACCTTCCCAGCATTCCATGCTTCCTTAGTAAAATTACCTAATTTTCATTTAGATATTCTGCCTCCCTCAGGCAGCCTACTCAGGGGAAGCTAACCCTAACCCAACTCATGCATGGGCCCTGGGTGGTATAAGCCAATCAGCACACTCCACTCCCCTGGTCTTAATCATTGGTGGTCATGTGACCTGGGATGGTCCAATCAGAGTGAATCAGAGGACTCTTGCTTGGAATGCTGGGAAATGCACAGATTTGTGGGCACTCTCTCTGGACGTGGACAAAGACTCATTGCAACTCTAGGGGAGGAAACATTTGCCTTCTGTCCTCGTAGGGTTTTTCAGCTGGGCCTGAGAATTAAACTGACATAAGACAGATTAACAAGAGAAAAGCATACCAATTTATATCAATTTTACATAACATGGGAGCCCTCATAAGGAAATGAAGACCCCCCCCTAAGAAATGGCAAAACCTACATGCTTTTATATTAAGTTGAACAAAGAGAGGCAATTGGGGGAAAGTTACTAAACTGTGTGGGGAGGCTAAAGAAGAGGAGAATTATTTTAACAAGGTCTGCTTGTATAGAATTCTCTTACTCTCAGCTTCTTGCCCTTGGTGATAAGAATTTACTTTCCTCCTGGTACAGGGAAGGCATCTTCCACATGAGAGTGTTTATCATGAAGAAAGGAGGAGATTAGAATGCCCTTCTTTCATCTGCTGTTTTTAAAGTGCTGTTAGCTCAAAATAATCCTTGGGCCAAGTAGCATATTCTGGGGTGGCACATGCTGCTACTCTTCATAGCCCTGGGTGCTGTTGGCAGGCATCTTACACCACAAGCAGAGTCAGTCTTAGTGATACCAGCTCAATTAAAGGTTGACATAAGGGAAGCCATATTGTAGGAAAGAAACTATATTGTAACTTTGAGTGACCTCTGATTAACCAACCCTGACATGCTTTGTAGATTTTATGGCCCTTCCCAGCTGCTATAAGTTGATAATTTTGTTGTTTTGAGTTCCTTAGGAATGTGATGACCCCCAGGCAGAGAGTCTATGCTGGTAGCCATCATCAATGACAACTGAAAGATCAGGGTGTGGGGCATTGCTCCAGTCTCTGATGCATATCCAGTAAAACAAAAGACTATCAGGAACTGAGACCAGATGTCTGCCCCCTCCTGGAGATCAGATAAGGCCCCACTGGGATTAGGCCTATTTTTCAGGGACTGTTAAAATTTGGGTTGTCTGTACTTCTTATCCTTCTGGTTGGATACTTGGTTATAAAATGTGCCTTTAGATGTTGTTCCAAAGCTGTTGAGCAAGGTACAAAATTCTAATAATGCAAAATGTCAACCTGAAGCCAGGAACAAGAGAAGATTTCCAAATGAGTGCTAAATGGTTTTATTCCTCTAACCCAGATCTACACTCCAATTCAGGAGGAAGTAGCTAGATCAGTCATCACCCTGAATCCCTCAAGAATGAGGAATGACCAAAGAATTGGGGGATTGCAACTGGAAAACAGCCATTGATGATTAAGCAGCTAGGAACTAAAGTTTTTTTTCCTTTTTGCAATTATCAATTTATAGCTTTTAGCTGTTTACCCACCAATTGTTAACTGCGCTGTTTAGGCAATATGCTATCTGACTCCCACTAGGTTCCTATAGATGACACCTCCCTGGAGCCTGGATCACCATGGTGATGGGTTATGAGCTGTTTTTCAGGAATTAGAAACCCTTGTCCACTTCAGGCCAGTTGAGACCACCAACTCATCAACTGGGCCTATGCAGATGTCCAATAAGTGACCTTTTGACATCAAGAGGCTAAAAACTCCACACTCAGATCATATTAACATCACCATTTTGTGAGCATGTGCCTTATAAGAGCCAGGAAGTCTGACTGCACTTGCACAGATCATCGATTACTTTACCTCTCCTCACCTCCAATCACCTATCTCCACATCTCAGACCACCTTGTCCCCTATCCCACAAATATCTCTGAGTCCCTATTTTCAGGGAAGCGCATTTGAGACTCATGCTCTTGTTTCCTCACTTGGCTGCCTTGTGAGTATACCCTCTCTTTGCTGCAATCTTGTCATCTTGGTGTTTGGCTTTTCTGGCAGTGGGCAAAATGGAACCTGGTGCAGTAACACCTGCAGAGACTCATTTGACCAACTATGAAACAGTCACATGATGTGACATTACGCAGCTATTAAAAAATGAGATCTCATGTGGAAAGATTTCCATGAGAAGTGAAAAGGGCGGGTATCAAACACATGGCATGAAATCCCATATAATCAGGGGAAAAAATATGCTTTTTAAACAAGTGATCTCTTGGCGGGGGCTGGGGTCAGTAGTGGCAGGAGAGAAGGAATCCTGTTGTCCTCAGTTATCTCACCTTGAATCCCACCTGATGCCTGGGGGGGAAGACCACCTCTTCCTCCAGGGAAATCTGACTGGAGGTTGAGCTGGAAGCATGGGGAAGGGACCTAGTCTTTGAAATGCCAAGGTAGGGGAAGCATAGGTAGAAATACAAGGCTTAAAATGCCCAACACTTATGGACACAATGTTCATTCCCCTGGGGATCTGCTTCTCCGGGGAGGGGTTGAGACCAGAACCTCCTGGTTCTATGGGGTGGAAAGGAGCAGGCAGGCCCAGGGCCACTGCAGAGGGGAGAGTTGGCTCATTTAGAGGCTGGTCCAGCACCCTGGATTTGAGCCTGCGGTGGGCAACAGCTCTCTTGCTGAGTCCCCAGTCACCCGGGACTAACGGGGGCACTGGCACAGGGCAGTAATGAATGAGGAGGCAAGGCCAAGGTGGGGGTGGGGCACAGACAGCAAAAGTGAGGGTCTTCACACCTTTGCACTCCTCAGTGAGATGAGCAGACTCCTGCCTTTTGTGGTCAAACCCACAGTTTCAGAAGTTTTTAAGGAGCCTCCTGCCACATGGAAGTCTGCTTAACTGCTCTCAGTGGGAATATGCAACTTTAAAGTGCTTGAAAAGAATCCGCTTCTGAGGAATTTGCATTTTCAGAAAGCTTTCAATAGAGGGCCAAGCCACAGAGCCTGTGAATAAAGTCTTTCTGTGTTTGCAGCTCCATGTGAACAGTACAGGAGGAGTAAGAGAAAGGAGGCACATTGCATTTCCCCCAGCGGCTGTGGCTGAGGGGGTGGGGGAAGGCGCATTCACGGAGAGCTTGCGAGGATTCTGGAATGCGTGTTGAGTCACCTCTCCCCTGCAGGTTTCCAGGGAGCTGGTTTGCATGAGGTAGACACGCGACCTGATTCCCAGTTCCAAGGGCCACTGTTCATGCTCTGCAGCCTCCTCTTGCCTCAAGGATATGGCCTTGAGGGGAGGGGCAGGGCAGCCCAATGGGCAGCGCTGAGGGGGATGGAGCTGGGCTGTATGATATTTGTATGGGATTCAGCCCCACACTCAGAAGGGGTCCTTTTCCATCCCTTCTCACTTCAGTGAGGTCCTGTGATGGCCACAGCAGTCATGAGATTGCGCCTGTGTGGTTTGCTAATGCTTTTTTTGGCCCCATCTCTCATTTGCCTTCAGGCTCAGGAGGTGGAGAAAGCCTTGAGAAGGAAGGAAGCTTTAAAGCCCCACCCCGCAAGAGTTGGCCAAAGCCTTCAGGTCCTGGTACAGGAGCCCAATGTGGCTCCTTGGCTCACCCCAGGGAGCTCCCCCTAGAGGTCACAGTGAGAAAGATGGAGGTGTTTCATCTGTTCCTCCATCTCCTGCCTCCCTGATATCACATCATTTCATCCATGAGGGTTTCTGTATGTATCTCTGAATGATAAGCACTTCTTTCAAGCCTAACATAAAATCATTTTCACACCTAAAAATTACAAGAATTCCTTAATACAATGAACTATCCAGTCATTAGGTCATTAGAGGGTTTTGTAACCGCAGGCCCTCCAGGACCAGTGCAACTGACCCCATCTTATCAACAGAGAAATTCAGAGTGGTTTCTCAGGAACTGAGACCCCTTGTCCAGTTCAGGCCAGTTGAGACCACCAACCCATCAATTGGACCTGCGCAAATGCTCGGTAAGTGAGCTTATTGACGTCAAGGAGCTAAAAACTCCACCCTCAGGTCATGGTAGCACGCCATTTTGTGACCATGCGTCCTAGAAGAGGCATGAAGCTTGACTGTGCTTGCACAGATCATCAATTACCTCACCTCTCCTCACCTCCCATCATCTATCTCCACACTTCAGACCACCTACCCTTTATCCCATAAGTTGTGCTGCAAGCCCTGGATCGGTGAGACAGATCTGAGATCATATGGCCCTGTCTCCTTGCAGATGGGTTTCGCAAAAAAAAAAGCTGATTTCTTTTCCCAAAAGCTGATGCCATAATTATTGGCTTTTTTAAGCGCATCAGGCAAGAGAACCCCAATTTTGTGCAGTAACAGTTTCTTGCAGAGGAGTGACATGCTCTGATTTTCTTCTTCAAATGGTCAGATTGTGTGGCGCACCTGGAACTCTCACCCTCTGGTGCAGGAGGGTCAGATGGTGCAACCGCTTTGGAAACCAGCGTGTCACTTTCTTATCAAGGTACACATATGCCTGATGACGCAGCAATCCTCTTCCTAGGTATTGACCAAAGAGAAATGAAAGCTTCAGTCCACAACATGAATCACACAAATATACTCAATAGCAGCTTTATTTAAAGATTCCCAAACTGGAAACAATCTGAATATCCATTAACAGGCAAGTAGACAAACACATGAAGGCATGGTCACACAAGGAAACACCATTCAGAAAGAAAAAGGTATAAATGGTAGATATTTATGGGAATAAGAATTAGGTTCAAAACGTTATGTTGAGCAAAAGAAGCCAGACACAAGAGTGCATGCTGGTTGATTCCACTTCTGTGAGTTTCCAGAGCAGGCAAAACTTTGTGTCTATCTGTCTACTCCGACAGAAATCAAACCAGTGGTTGTCTTGGGTGTGGATATTGACTAGAGAGGGGCTGGTAGGTGGGGAGACTTGGTGGTGAGTCTTGGAAGTCTTGGGCGGTGTGTGGGAGGTTTGAGGACAGAGAGGAGTCCTGATGAATGCCAGGTGATTCGACTCCCGCCAGCATTGAGGCCCCCTTAGAGTTCGAGGTCATGAATTTAGAGTGAGGCCATGGCCATGGCATGCATGGCTGTGCTTCCCCAAGTTCAGCTGCACAAGTGCACAGGCGTAGGATGCAGGATTTAACCAGGGTGTGGTTTTGCCAAGTGAGTAAGAGGAAGGGAGATGGGCGAAGGAGTTGAAGTTTCTTATACCAAATTATTCCTTATTCCCATCAGAAGGAAGACTTTCCTTTTGCTGCCATAGAGAAAGCAATGTCCCCGAATATGTACGAAACACTAATAGACCCCTAACAATCTTTCACCCCACTTCTCCTAGTCAGCTCTGTCCAGCTCCAGGGGTTCAGCTGGGGCCGCCGGGAGCCCTGGGCTCTTTGAGCAACTGGAGCCTCTGGGAATCTTCATACACACTACCTCCTTGAAGATAGCTCAGCAGCACATTTAAAGCACCTCCTACCACACCCACAGCATAGAGCACCGTGAGATAAAACTAAACCCCAGTGCTGTTCTGCAGCCGACTGCAATCCAAACATCAATGTCTCAGCTACATGCGGATTCCCCAGAATATGGCACAAGCAGTTCACTCTTGACCACTGGAGGCGAGCAGGCAAGAAAAGGGTGGAAAAAGTGCAGGGAGAAGAGGAGGAGGGGATAAAGAGCAGTCCTAGGGGTTCAGCGTCTCCATGGGTTTTCCTACTTGACAGTCAATGATGTTACATTCCTAGCAAGGAGATGCCTCAAGGCTCCTCGGTCCCAGTCCTTTTGCCAGCTCATGGCTCAGTTCCTCCAGGCTTTGGCCAGCAATGCATCTTGGGATGCTGACAAGGGCACTTTACCAGTTCAAATCCCTGCTCTGACTCTCTGTGACTGGCCATGTGAGGTGTGACAATGTATATTACCTGCATATTATTAATGCATATACTGTCCCTATATACAGACAGGAGGAGTTGTCTGGGGACAGATGGTCTTCCTGAGTCTCCTGGTGAAGCCAGAACTTGCAACAGCAGCAGGAAGAGCTGTCCTACCTCTGATGGGTTACCAGTGGCTGCAGGCCTGGTTTACTGCCCTGCCCAATATGGCACGGAGCCTGGGACCCAGGCAGGAGACAGAAGAGGCTGCACTTAGGTGTTCCACCTGAGTTTTATGACTAGATTTGTCAGCTCAGTTCCCTGAATCCTGGTTACTCAGTCTACCTGTAACCCACCAGCCTTCATGGTCAGTGGGAGAGTGGTTGTCCTCTGGAGGTGGGGTTAGGAAGGATGGAGACCAGCATCATATCTGAAAAGCTCAAGACCTTTCAGCTGGTCCTAGGCTCCCAGCACCATTGGGCTGGGTGGACCAGATGGGCAACTGCAGGAGGATGGGGCATCCTGGACTTGGCTCTGCCCTTTGTCTCTTGTACCCTCATCCTGTGTACCTCTCCCACGCTTGGATGGACTGCTCCAGTGGGACAGACCTGACTTTCTCAAGAATAACCAATCTATGGTCTGGAGACCACGTTCAGAGGCAAGGTTGTAGTCCAGCCTGATGAAGATGCTAGACATGCAGGCTCAGCCAGTCTGTCGCCAAACTCACAGCCATGGAAGATTTAGTTATTGTAAGGTGTTCTGAAACATACTTGGTCATGCTTCTTTCTAGCTCTAAACTTTCCCTCAAAATCACCTATTGGGCTATAGCTTGAAATTGGTTGAAATCAAAATAGTTCAATCCAATGATCACATTTATAAATCATTCTGAATACAGCAGCCCAACCTAAATCTCAACTTATCCAAAAATCATCTCCATGGTGGCAGGCCTATTCATTCCTAAGATTCCATTATGTGCTGGGAAGGATTCGAGAAAGGAAAAACACCTGGTCTCTGCCTCTGGGACCTAACAACAGAGGGGAGAGGGGGACACGCCAACAGAACTGCACACAGCAGGATGAAGAATGATGAGGGACTCTCGGCATGTGACCCTTTAGCATGCACGGTTTCCACTCTGCAAGAGGGATGCCTGTGGTCCATGACAACTACTGTGAGACCTGCTGCAAGGCCAGTGTAGCAGAGTATCCACAGAAGAACCCAACAGCAGTGGTTACTAACCAGGATGCTATTGGCATTTGGGGTGGGATGATTCTTTGTGTGGGACCGTCCTGTGCATTGCATTCTAGGCCTTCACCACTAACAGCCCATGGTAACTCTCAGTCTCTGTGACAACCAGCACCGCCTACACACTTCCCTGGGGGTGGGAAGGTAGTACTGACGAGGTCACCACTGCCCTGGGGAATCCAACCACCAGGGGTCCATGGCTCAAGGCAATTGTGAATTCTCGGCTCCTAGCTACTCGGGCTTTCATTCTGGTGAAGTGGTGGGGGTGGAGAGGAAGGGGGCAGAAGTGGAGGACAGCACCCAGGCCCTGGTTGCAGGCCCAAACCCACCTGGAGTGGACCTCTGCTGTCTTTAGCCGCCTAGCCATGCACTCTCATTTCCTCTAGCAACAGGTTACCAAAATTGCCGTTTGTCTCTTCCCTGCTCTCAGTCCTCACACCTTCCGTGGACTTGACCCTCAATTCCAAAGATGGTTGTGCAAGCCAAAAGTGGCCAATCAGAGCTGCATTCCCCTGCACAGAGCCTGAGCTCCGGGAGGGACACAGCACCTAATCAGAGCCCCATCAGAGGCCTTTCACCGCTGGGAGACAAGCCGCCTTCCCTGCCAGACTTGACCTTCAGAGGCTGGAGGGCTGTTGCTGCCGCAGCGATCTGGTGGGAAGAGCCTGAGTGAGAAGGGAACCTGGGCTGCAGAAGCAGATGGAGAGAAACAGGTTCTGGGGGCGTGGCCTGCGCCCCGGAGCAAGCCGCGTCTGAACCGGAACTTTCTCTTGACTCTTACAGGAATCAAGACATTCTCCCTTCGCTCAGGCCGGTTTGGTTTAGGCTGTCCAACATTTACAACAAAAGGGGACTTGCTATGCCGGAAAAAGGAGCTAAGCGTCTTCAGTCAGAGGAGCCGGGCTGACGGGAGGCAGCAGCCATGGCCTGCCCCGTCCCCTCGGCTGTGTCTACGGACCCCATGCCGCGCCGGAGGTCAACACTTTTCCTCAGAAGGCTGGCTTCCCAGAGAAGGTTCCTGTCAAGCCTGTTTAGGAAATTCTGGGATTGGGAGGTGATAGGTGGGCACTGGGGTTCCTGGTGACTGATCTGGCCCGCCCTGCCCAAGCCCGCCTGCCCTATTGCAGGTAGGCCAGCTCCCTGCCTCCCCAGGGGCTGTCCTGCTGGGTCCTAGCCTGACCAGCTCTTGCAGGCACAGCAGGTCACCTGGGCATGGCTCTGTGCACTCTACTGCGTGAGTTCAGGGCTGTCTTCACCCCCCTGTGACCCGCCCCCTCTTATCCTCTGGCCATTACTGCTGCGTCAGTGCCTTCTGGACTCCCAGGCTCTGCCATCTGCACTTCTTTGCCTGGGGGCTTTCTCTCTAGAGTGGACAAAAGTGCAAGGGAATTAACCACCTCCCTCCCAGCAGCCCTTAACCCATGACTGACAGGCTGGGTGTATAAACACCCAGCTTTCCCCCTTCAAGTAGGATTACTCTGAGATGTGTATTCTGTTTCCCAGAGTTGTCCCAGCAGGATTAAACTTCAGTTGCCCTGGGTGGCCACTGGACCCGTATTGACTGTGCTCCTTTCCCTGTTTCATACCTCGTTCCTCTACTGGTGTTTCCTGGAATCACTTGGAGTTAGGATCTTGGCTGCTCAGGAGCTAGATGTCAAAACCTACGAGGCTCTGGCTGGGTGAAGCTAAGTCATCGAGGCAGACCACAAGCTTGCAAGCCATGCCTTGCCCTGCCCCTCCTCCATCACAGGTGAAGCTAAATGAAGCCATTTCCCAGAGCCAGAGTGTTCCTGGGCACACGGCCTCAGTCCTCCAAGGTGCAGGCCTGGAAAGGAGCCAGCGTGTGCCTCTTGTTCCCACTAACTGGGATCGCCACCTGATGGAAGTGCAGTTGACTAGTCATGTTAGGTAATGAATTACGTTGTATAATTCCTGCTTTTAAAGTGGGAAAATCTGAAACAATTTGTTCTGCGAGCATGTGTGGAGAACTTTGCCCCCACCTTGGATCCCAACAGGAACCAGGGCAGGCTCCCACCCTGGTTGACCTGGGGCTCACAAAGTCACCAAGGTCCCCCACACTTACCTCCCAACCCATTTGCCAAGTCCAACTTTTGTGTCTCTGGGTAAAACACATTAAAGAAACAGAATTCTTTTTTTTTTTTTTTTTTCTATTTTGGTGACAAGAGAGATCCTTGATGGAAACTGGATCTGTAAAAAAAAAACGAAGACGGAGTCATTAGTTCAGACAATACTTCACAACCCCCGAATTCTGGTGGCTATGCAGTTTTATGGCCTCAGGGGTGAGGGTTCAGCAACTAACATCCTCCTGTGGAAAAATAAATTATTTAGGATTCAAATTTCTCCTATTCTCATGTCTGCTCTTCCTTTCTCCCCAACACAGCCAGACAGAAGCTGTTTTTTCCCTTCAGGCTGTACTGCGTTTATGCAAAGTGCCTGGCTTGTACTTGGCTCAGTCAGTGTTGGCATCTTCTGCTTCCTCTCCCTCCTCCAGGGCCCCCGGCAGCTAAGATGGAGCCTCGCTCCCCAAGAGCTAGGCTGTGGGGGTGAGTTTTATCAGTTCAGTGCCCAAAAGGAGAGGGGAAGCAGCCTTTTCCTTTTAGTGTCTTCTCATTTGCTGGTAGGATGCTGGGAAACCACGTTTTAGAAAAGAAAATTCTAGAAACGTCTTTTCCCAGAGAGGAGGCTTTGCCATTGTCATCAGATGGTTCTTCCCTCTCTGAACTGAGGACACCTATCTGTCTGTTTCCCTTCCACAGGGTCTAATTTCTGAGCCTATGAAACTCAAGATGACCTGGCATACCCCCACAGTGTGTACCCCCGCAGCGTGCACGCACACGGACCCACACACACCCTCAGGGAGGCTTTCAGTGGCTAAAGCACTTCACAAACCTACAGGTCTGTGTATTGGAGCTCATCCTGCACACAGCTACCATATCCCCTTCTAAACCCATTCCTGCCCGTTGTAGTGGGTGCTACTGGCTGCTCCCCGCAAGTCCACTCTCATTTCTTCCTTACTTGCAGGGGCCCCATTTGGTTTGGATGCCCCCACTCCTTTGCCCAGCAAAGGGAAGCAACCTCAGCCCCAGCCCTGGGGGAGAACATAGGGATAGGTCTGGAAAGGTCTGATCCAGTCATGATAATTTAACCCCCCTATGCTATTAATTTGCTTCGGAAGGCCCATGAGACCCAATTCAGGGGCATGTCACCCAAGTGAGAGGGCAAGTATGCCAGGGGAGGGGGCTTCTGGGAAAAGTTTCTTAACTCAAGAAGAGACACAGGAGGAGGTGGGCTTTTCTGTGCTTCTGGCTGTCAGGGTCTGAGGGTGTGACTCTGGGAGCTCCTCCAGTCATCCACCCAAGAAGGCAACTAGCCTCCCCCATCTGCTGAGGATGGCAGAGCTGAACACTGGAAAACTCTCCAGGTCTCTGATGACTCTGTTGAGTGAACCAGCCCTGACACTTCCCAACTGTTCTGTTGTCACGTGAGATAATCTCCTTATTGCCATTTTGAGTTAGGTTTTCTGAAATTTGCAGCACCAGGTAGTCTAACTCATAATCCACTTATCAGATCAAGTCTTCAAGTGCCTGTGGCGTTTGGAAACCTACCAATTCATTCTTTCATGTTACAACTGAATTAAAAAGACAGGAATCAGAGTAAAACACTTTCCAGTTTACAAAGCACCTTAACCATGGGAGGGAGGTAAATTTCATTCAGCTGTCAAGCTAAAGACTGTTTCTCAGGAAGCAGTGAAAACTCTGTGCACCCGGAAGGGTTGGCATTGAGAGCAGTGATCGCAAAGGCAGGATGCCTGGGAAGGGGGAGCTCAGTAAGCACCTGGATCTGCCCATCCAGTCAAAAGCTGATGAGGCCATGAACCTGGGTGCTGGTGCAGGGTCCTTCCTCTGTTCACTTTACAGATGGGTATGAGTTCTGGCACCAGGAAGGGGAAGCACACATCTGTCTGTCCACACTCAGCTGGAAACAGAACAACAAGCAGAAAGGAAGCAGCTGGATCCTTATGTTCAGAGGCCACAGCCCTGCTCACCAGCCCTTACCACTGAGATACTTGTCTCTGGGTGGCCTTTCCCTACCTGTGGACGCCACCTGTTGACCTGAGCCTATCTGTTCTCATCACCTCCGGGAATTTCCTGGGACCCCGTGTGCTCACCTAGACCCAGAGTGGACCCACAGTAGGTGTCTTCTCTGCATGCACCTTCCTTCACTACCAGAATTCTCAACACTGGCACCTTCCAGGCCTGGGTTCCTGGCCCTTTGCTCTATCCATGCTCTCCCCGTAAGTCATCTCAGCCACTGCCTAGGGCTTTAAAGCTCAGCTATTGCTAATGACTTCTATGTTTATAGCTAAGACCTGGCCTGTCCTGTGAGCTCCATATATCCACCTGCCTATTTGACATCTCTGTCTGACTAACATCCCAATATTAACAACAAAACAGAATGCTTGATTTCCATCCTTTCATGTATCTTGCTCCTCCAGCAATGAGGCTTCCCTTTCTCTCATCTGTCTCATCCAATCTATCAGCAAGCCTTGCTGGTTCTACCCCCACAGTATACTGTTCACTGTCCCCTCCACTGCCATCACGTGTTCCCAGCACCATCTTTGCCGGCCTAGATAGAGCAAACCATTCCTTACCCCTTACCCTGTTGTCCTCCCCACCTTCCCATTCTCAGCCTCCTGTGATTGTTTTGAAATCTAAACCAGCAGTTGGAGATACTCCCCCGAGGCGGGGATGAAGGAGTTCATTTATGTGAAGCACCAAGAACAGCGCCTCCACACAGGAAGTGCTGTGTAGGAATTTTCTATTGCCCTGCTCCAGTGGCTTCCCACTGCAACTAGAACACAATGGGACCCCCAAAGCCCTACCTTACCTGACCTTGCCCTCCCCTCCAGTGACATCCCGATGACCCCAGCTCTAGCCATATTGGCTGCTTCTCTGGCCTCCAAACATGTTAGGCTCCTTCTTGCCTCAGGGCTTTTGGATTTGCTGTTCCCTCTGCATAGAACACTCTTCCCCCAGATTTGCACCGTCTGGCTCCTTCTGCCACCTGTGCCTCAGTTCAGAGAGGCCTTTGCAGACCAGCCTGTCTCCTGCAGCATCCCCTCCTGATCCCCCCTCCCCCCTGCCTGGTTGCTCTTTATCAGATCAACGTTATATCGTTATTTCCTTGATCACTTTTACCACCAAATCAAATGATCCCATTTATTTGTGGACTTGCCAGTTGTCTATCTGTGCCCACTAGAACCTAGGCTCCCTCGGGGGAGGGCGCTTGTCTGTCTTGATTTACTCCTGTAGCGCAAGGGAGGTGCCCAAGAAATATTTAAGGAATGAGTGCATAATTTAATCAACAAACACTCCCCATCTGGATTCTGCCTCCTGGCTTCGCTGTCAGGTAAGTGTTTATGTCTCCATCGGGGTTATTACCCCATTCCTGTGCCTGGGAGCCTTGGCTACCCTAGATCCACAGACTCAACCAGACCTCAAAGTCCCAGCCTAGCCTCAGCCTGTCGGTGGACTTGGCCGTCCACTCCCCACTGGCCACCATGTCTCACAGAGTCTATTGTGGTGTGGTTGGTACTGACATGTGGCAGCTGGGCTGACCCGCTTGTCCATTTACATCTTCACAGGGGTGTGGGGAGATGGGGGAGTTGGGGTGGGAGACACCAGACTGACCAGTGTCCAGGAACTGCGACTAAAACTTCTGGGCTTCCAGAAAGGTCTTCACTGACCCCTGCTGGTGGTGCCTTAATTAGACCTCAGACCCACAGGGTCCACTGAATGACGTGGGGAGATGACACAGCAGCCTGGGCTCTGGCAAAAGCAAGTCTGGAAGAAGTAGGGCCTGGTCACTTAAGACACATCCAAGCACCTGGATGTCAACGAGCATCCATCCCCACACTGGTTCCCACACAGTCTCCAGAACAGCCATTCAACAAAAGCAGTGGGTCACGTGGGGAAAGGCCATCTCATCAGAATCTCCGGGTGTGGGCTGTGGGGCCTGGGAAGGACCCTGCCTCAGGCCACAACATGGGGGCGGGGTGGGTGGCACAGTCTCCCTCTCCTTCCAGGGAAACCAGAGCGGTTAGAGGACAGCTCGGTGTGGAGAGGCAGTCTGTTCTGGAATGACCCGCCTGTCAGGATGAAGTTCTGTCCCTGGGTGTTTTCGTTTGGCCCTGAGAAAGCTGCACCCTAACCCTGCAGCAGGCAAGGGGTCCACCCTAAGGAGACAGAAGGGGTCACCCCCAGCGCAGAAGAAAGAATCGGAGCTGCGTGAAATCCGCATAATGCACGGGTTTGTAAGCGGTGTCAGCGATGCTGAGGCCCCAGAACAAGCCCCACCGGCCACTTGAACTGCCACCCCCAACACACACAGCTTTGGGGGATGTAGTGAAGACTGGATTCAGTCTCTGGGGAGCCTTGTTGACTTAGCCACCAATTCAGACTCTCAGCTAGTCCCTGAGAAGCAACCTACTCCAGGCCCAGGGCTTTCTGGACACAGAGAAAGTTCAAGGAAAGGCCCTGAGATGAGTAGCAACCTCTGGCCCCACTGCTCCCACTGCCTCCTGTCTGGTACCCATGACTAGGGGAACCTCCCAGGTCAGTGGGGGTTTGGGGAACTCTGGGTTGACAATCCCAATAATGAGTCTGGCATTGTCTAAGAGCGTCCAGGGATGCCCGAGAGAGCCATGCCGGATGACCCTGCATCCAGGAAGGAGTCACTCAGTTCTCAAGCTTTCCCTGAGAGGCTGGGGGGCTTGGTCCACCAGGAAGACCTCTTCCGTTCAGAGAAGGGACAGACACTCCATCTGCCCTGCGCTGCAGGGATGGCACGTCAGTGGGCTTGAGGATGGCTTCCGCAAAGGGCAGTGGGCACGAAGCGGGGCCACATACCTGCCGGGCTGCGGGCCTGGGGGTTGTTCACAAGGATTCAGTGATGTAGTAGGCAGCTCCCAGGGCCCCCAGAGCCACAGCAACAGTCCCGAGGGCTTGGAGCACGTGAATTGCGGTGAATGGAGAGTTTTCTTGTAGGTCTCCTATAAAGCAAAGCAGAAAGCCCAGAGCTTGGGAGAAGTTGAGTTGCAGTGCCTATCTACAGGCAGGGGAAAGCAGAAATTGTGGGGTCCCCTCAGGATGGCAGGAATACCCATCTCCCCCTACCAATCCTTCTCTCAAGGGAACACAACTCCCACCACCCCTTCCAATAAAGCTCTCCCACAAGACCCCTCGAGATCTGAGAATGGGCCAGCCTGAGATGCCCGCTCCCCTGGACAGTCAGGGAGCAGGTTACCAAGGTGGTCAGGGCCACTGTGAGCCAGGCCCTGTGCTAAACACCTCCCACTCAGTGTCTTCCTCAAGCCTCACCACAACCCCGTGAAGGAGGGTCTATCACATAGTGCCATTTTGGAGATGAGGAATCTGAAGAAATGACATATTAAACCCCCGACAAAGGCAAGGAAAAGATATGATTGTGTTAATAATTGTGGAGGCGGCTTTCACAAAATGTAATATCCATTTTGACAAAAATTCTACTAAAGTAGGGATTCTTATTTAATGTGAACGTGTATTTAAAGCCAAGAGCCAACATGCCACTCCACTGAGAAATGTAAAATTATGGAAGCAGGAGCTAAAATTTGAACAGAAGGAAGACTACAGGTCTTACCCTGGCCACACTGGATCTCTGCACCTTCCCCCCGACTTTCTGAATTCTGAGTCTTGCTTTTGCCATCTCCTCCACCTAGAATGTTCTTTCTTTTCGTGTTAAGCCATGGAGGGTCACAAGATCTTTCAGACTCAGCACGGATACCACTGACACTCTAAAGTTTACCTGGACCCCAATTTAGGAGACAGCACTCTCCTTGTCTGAAGCTCTGTGAACATCCCCTACAGCAACATCACCTTCTGGCTTACATCTTAGTTTCTAAATGTACATGTTTTAGCTTACCACATAGCCTACACTTTTTAAGGGTAAATTTCCCTGTTCTGGTTTCCCTCACAGCGTCCTAGGCAGAGTAGGGTTTCCCACTTGCTGGTTTTAAAGTCATACGAATCCATGGCACAATTTGGTACAGATGGATGGATACACTAAGCGCGTGGAAGGACAGTCGGCAACGGTGAGTGGCGGGCAGGCCCTTCCTTGATGGGACTTACCAGGTAGTGGAGTATTTTTAGCTCTAAGTATGTTCTCCCAACACACCTGGGTATCTGTTTCTCTTCCTTTGTCTGAGAGATGGTGCTTTTCAAGGATGGACAGGAGAGGAGATTTGGTGGGGGAGGGGCCGGGAAGAGGAGCAAGATGGGTTTGGGGGATGGGTGGGCTCTGTTCCTGGGTTAGGGGTCTGAGATCCCCAAGTGGAAGGCCTCTTCCGTGGACCTTGTGAGACCCCGAGTGCAGGTGGAGCTGCTCTGGGGCCCAGAGCTGGGGGTGGGCGGAGGCCCCTCTCCCACACTTGCCCCTAGCCCTGCCCCCCTGCATAAATGGAGCAACATCTTCACTCCAGTTCCCCCAAAAAGAGGTCTTCTTATGAGGGGAAGTAGCAGCCACCAGGTTTCTCCTGGTGGCTTTGTGGAAGAGAAAAAGAAGGACAGATAGTGGGGATGATTCTGTGGGGGGCTGCCCTGCCGTGGACAGACCAGCCTGGGGACATCCTTGGTGGGGACTGCCAGAAATAGCCTGAGACCCTCTGAAGGGGGTGGAGGTCTTGCTATCACCAGGGGGCATGTGAGTTACAACCACATTTATCACTAAATTCTGAGGGAAATTCACATGCAGGTCAAGAAGCTAAAGCGCATAGCTCCAGGATGGGCCCCAGAAGGAGCCCAAAGAGAGCGTTTCAACACAGAGCTTCCGAGTGACTCAGAATTTCTGAAGGCAGTGTGCTCTAAGGAAGGAGGGTGCCTACAGAGAAGAGTAAAGTGGAGCCCCTGAAGAAGCAATTCCCCATAAGGAAGAAAACCGGCACCTCTCTGTGCAGGTAGGGACCGTGGGGGGTGGGTCTGGCCAGAAAGGGCCAGGCACCAAATCCCAGGAAGTGGCCTCCCCGAGGGAAAGCCTTTCCTTTCAGCCCAGGATTCCCAAGAGGAAGTTACACACAACTGCTAACGGTGTCTCGAGCAGAGCCTGGCCCTGGGAACCGCGTGCCCTGAGCGTCCAGCCCTCCACTCGCTCCAGAACCTGTAGAACGTGAGGAGGTTTGGGAGTTCTCTTCCTGGGATGGTGGGCCAGGCCCGAGGCAGAAGGACATCAAAGATGTGGCTGTGACACAGGCCCAGACGACGCCAGCAAGCAGACCTGCTGGGGCAAGCAGCACAGGAACAGAAGGGGTGCGGGCCCGCACGAGTCAGAGGCCCTGGGAGAAGAGAAAAAGAGAGAGATGAGGGACCCAGCTGCCCCCAGGAGGTGTCGACAGGAGAGGAGGCGTGTCTACAGGAGAGAAGACTAACTGCCTGCAAAACTAGTTGTTTGATAGGCTGGTGCTACCTGAGAGTCATAAAAATCATCATGATGTCATAGCTCACGCTTGTGCGGTTCTCCAGGCTTCACGTCATTATCCAGCTTATTTGTCAGAACAATCCTGTGAAGTGGAACATTGTTATTCTCAGTTTACAAAAGAAGGAAACTGAGGCTCAGAGAATATAAAGGATATGCCCTGAGAGCAAGTAGATTGAAGAAGCCAGCTTCAACTCAGGATTTTTTTTTTAAAAGATGGGCACCTGAGCTAACAACTGTTGCCAATCTTCTTCTTCTTTTTTTTTTTTTATTGCTTTTTCTCTTCAAATCCCCCCAGTGCATAGTTGCATATTTTTTTCAGTTGTGGGTCCTTCTACTTGTGGCACAACTCGGGACTTCTGTCAATTTGGTGCTCTTTCCATGGAATTCTCAGGAAGCGATGGCAGCAGGTGACTGTCTGCCCAAAGAGGCGACAAGGAGATTCCTGCTACTGGATCTGCCACGTTCCATTTTTCCGGGATTCACTGATTCATTCGGAAGACAACCATTGCTCCAGGTTACAGTCCTTGAAATACTTTCCCAAACTTATCTCCCATTTCTGCCCTCCTGTGCTGTGGATCCCAGCAGAACTCGCAGATGGCGCCCTCTGCTGCTACACGAGAGGACATCTTGCTGGATGATTCGCTCTTCATGCAGCCTCTTCTGTCCTGGCTTCTTGAGAGAGCTCTAGATTCTTTTCCTTTATTTTTTTAAAGTATGCTTTTTTTTTTGTTTTTGGTAAGGAAGATTGGCCCTGAGCTAACGTCTGTTGCCATAATCTTCCTTTTTTTTTTTCCTCCCCAAAGCCCCAGTACATAGTTGTGTATCCTAGTTGTAGGTCATTCTAGTTCTTCTATGTGGGATGCTGCCACAGCATGGCTTGATGAGTGGTGTTAGGTCTGGGCCCAGGATCCAAACCAGTGAACCCCAGGCCATAGAAGTGGAATGCGCAAACTTAACCACTCGGCTACAGGTCTGGCCCCAGAGCTATATATAGATTCTTCAACCAAAGCTCCATGAAGCCAGTGACCAACCTTGGCAGACTCAGTACACTTCCTGCTTACACCGACCCATGACAAATATTCTTCTTGAAATGGGGAAAGAGGAAATTCTAAAGGCAAGACACTTTTTTGTTTTAATTAAAAAAGTGTTTTTAAATGGACATGTAATTTCCATACCATAAAATTCACCCCTTTAAAGTGCTCAGTGGTTTCTGGTATATCCTCAAAGGTGTGCAACCATTATCACTCTCTAGTTCCAGAACCTTTTCATCTCTCCCCAAAAGAAACTCCATACCCTTTAGGAGTCACTGCCTCTTTCCCCCTCCTCCCAGTTGCTGGAAATAGATTAGCCTACTCTGGACATTTCATAAATGGAATCATACAATATGTGGGCTTTTTTGGGAGTGCCTTTATTCAGCCTAATGTTTTTAGGGTTCGCCCATGTTGTAGCATATGTCATCTCTCTTTATTGCCAAATAGTATTTCCTTGGGTGGATGTATCATATGTTGTTTATCCATTCATTGGTTGATGGACATTGAGTTGTTTCCACTTTCTTTTTTCCCCCTAACATCTGTGCCAATCTTCTTCTACTTTGTCGCTGCCACAGCATGGCTGACAAGTGGTGTAGGTCTGTGCCCAGGATCCAAACCCACAAACCCAGGCCGCTGAAGTGGGGTGTGCCAAACTTAACCACTATGCTATGAGGCTGGCCCCCAATGCTTCTAGTTTTTGGCTATGATGACTAATGCTGCTGTGAACATTTGTGTACAAGTTTCTGTGTGGATGTATGTTTTCAGTACTCTTGGGTATATACTCAGGAGTAGAATTGCTGGGTCATATGGTATTTTCATGTTTCACCCTTTGAGGAGCTGCCAGACTGTCTTCCATGGCAGCTGCACCATTTGACATTCCCACCAGCGGTGTATGAAGTTTCGATTTCTCCACAGCCTCACCAACACTTGCTAGCCTCCGTCTTTTTGATTATAGCCATTCTAGTGGAAATCATGTATTTTCTTGAGCTAGAATATTTTCTGCGTACAAAAGGGTTTGGATTTTAGAACACGGTGTCCTTTATTTAAAGGCCCTCATCCCTTATCTCCAACATTCCTTCCCATTCTGGCTCAAAGAAAGAAAGGTCCTTTGGAAGAAGAAGAGTAGGGTCACCATTGATGAGCCACCACTGTTTTCCTGTCTTGTTTCCTCAGTAAGCAGAGCTCCTCCCCATGGTGGGAGCCGCATGCGTTCATTAAAAGATTTGGGAAGGAAAGTTTTGCATTCTTTAGATGTCAGTTCTGAAGGCCATAATCCAGAAATGTTTATCTCAGTGGTTGATAAACATAATATACATAATATATAGTAAAACACTCGAATCCATTGCCGTATATTAATAACAGATTGATTCCTAGCCGCAGAAATATGGTTGTCACTGCGATAGCATGGATTTAACACTCATGCTCACACCTCTCATTTATTTTATGTCCATACCATCCCAGAGAAATAAGCTATGGCCTGGGGAGTGTGGCCGGCTCCAGACCACAGAGCCGCGGGTACCGGCTCACGGTGGATCCAGGAGAAGCTCAGAGAAGGGTGTTCTCCTCCTGGGGAGACCCCCAGACCTCTCGGGATGGGAAGGTCAGTGCTGCAGTTAAGAGCAAGGATTCTGGAGTCAGAATAGACTGAAGATCCCCTCTTCACGCTACAGTGCCTGCTTGAGAGGGAGCTGTTTGACTTTGAGCCTCAGTTTCCCCATCTATAAAATGGAGATGATGAGACTAGTACCTCCTTCACAGGAGTGTTACATGAGCTCAACCTAGATGGCTGAGTCGGAGGCTGGGGGTGCAGCAGAGGCTCGGTGATAAATGTTGGTTAGCTATGCCCACCATTATTGGTAGGAGGATTAACCAGCCCTCCACTCTAATTTCCTCTACACAACCCAATGCTCATTCAGACTGCCTACCTGAGGAGATGGGACCACTTTTCCTGGACAGCCATTCCATTTTCAGACAGAGCTAATTGTTGGCAATTTTTTAATGTTGAGCACAAATCTGCCTGTCTATAGAGTCTTCCATGGGTAAGGTTGCCAGATTTAGCAAATAAAAATACACGACATCTATGCAATATTCAGGACACACTTATACTAACAAAGTATTTATTGTTTACCTGAAATTCAAATTTAACTGGGTGTCCTGTATTTTATCTATCCATGGCCCCTAGTCAGACATCTGAGTACAACATGGAACAAACCTATTCACATCTTCCAACTGATAGACAGATATCCTTCAGTTCCCTTGACCAATTTTCATACACCAGATGGTTATTGCCTCTCCTCACCCCTCTCATCCCCCATTAACCTGGACTATCTTCTTTGGACTAGATTGTTTGGCATCTTTTACAGCACACAAGAATGGCCTGATGAGGACAGACTATGGCAGTATGATCACCTCCCTTGTCCTAAACCACATTCTTCTATTAATGCATCCTTTTTTTTTTTTTTTTTTAGGAGCAGCCACATGGCACTTCTGACTCCTAATGAGCTAGTATTACCACTGAGCCAAGTTAAATGTTAATATGTATGTGTGGCTGTCTTCTTCAGTGAGACTCAGGATGGTGAGGAGTGACAAAACCCAGGAATCCTGGTCTCTTGGGTAAAAACAAAATTCTCCCACGCCACAAGCACGGTTCCAGAATACACATTAACCACGCATCACTACCCGATGAGATCCAGCCACTGCGGTAGCCCTGGGACTCCGTCAGCAAGAAGGCTGGAACCGCTTGAGCTAGAAGATGCCAGCCCACCTGTTTTCCTGGACCGAGAGGATGCTTTTGCGTCAGTGTCCTGAGGCACTGGGCCCCGAGCCGAGGTGTTGACTTCAGGGGCTGGGATAGCCTGGGGTGCAGGCTGCGCTGGGGTGGATTCAGAGCTGGGCTGCGGAGCAGATGCACTGACGGGCTGCTGCTGCTGGGGGGCGGCCCCGGGGGCGGGCTGTTGCAGCGTGGCTGCAGAGCTGGGCTGTCGGGGGCTGGATTCAGAGCTCAGCTGCTGCGGGCTGGATTCAGAGGAGTGGCTGGTATGGTGGGAAGTGGAGCCATGACGCTTGGTCTCTGTCTTCTTCCTCTTGCCCTTCTTCATGGTGGACCCTCCCTACCTAAAGCTGGACCTACATGGAGCTGCCTGATCTCCCGGCTCCCTCCTGGAGGAGCCGTCTGCCCCTGCCCTGGGGGAAGGCTCCGGCCTCTGGCTGGACCCAGGCCCCCAGAGAACAGTCACTCACACCCCTCCTGTGAGGTCACAAAAGCCAGGTGGCTCCCATGGTGGGGCTCTGGGGACAGTCTCTGCCAACCCCAGCCTGCTCCTCCCTCCTCCCCAGCTACTGGGATGGGCAGAGGGCCGCTGCCGGCCCCTCACGGACCTGGTTAAGCCCGGCCATGGAGCCTGTGACAACCTGGACCCCCGTGATTCTGCGACCGGAGCGCCTGCTTCAGGCACCTCTCCGCTGGTGTGTTCCTGGGTCCCTGTGTGCCATCTCTTTCACTCTAAGACACCCTGGTTGTGACACTCAGCTGTGTCACCGGTTTCCACATGCAAAAACCAAAAAACCCACAAGAAACTGCTTCACCATGTGTTCTGTGAGTTTTAGGTAACTTTACTGAAGATTTAGGGGTCCATGGAAGACCCAGAAGCCTTCTGCCATCTCAGCTGTCCCCCGAATCTGGTTATCTTATATAGAGTGGCTTCCCCCTTCTCCCAAAGCCTGCCCTCCTCCACTGTGGGAAGGGACTTGGGGGGCCCCCACTTTGATAAGAACCCTTGCATTTCACAAAAGAACTTCCCCCCAAAATATAACAGCTCTTTGCAAAGCTATACTTTTTCTCAGACTCATTACACTGGCAACAACAGACCACCTCTCCAACCCCAAACTCTTCGGGTCAATTAGGGGACTATGCGTCTTTCTCAAAGTTAACCAGGTGATTTTCCTTTTAGGATGGAAGAGGAAAAAGCATTTGTAAAAGACAACCTTAACCTTCACGCTTGGATTATGACATAAAATGTTCACCTTAGAAGACTCCACTTCCGCCACCGCTGCCTCACGAGGTGGGTGAGTATTAGACTGTTAGCCCCATGCGCCTGGGAGGTGATACTCCTGCCCTAGGATAAGATTTAGGGCAGACCCAGCTAGAAGGAACCCCCATGCAAGGCTAGACGTGATGTGAATTGTGAAATGACAGAAAACATTTTAGGGATCCTAGAGCCCGGAAAGACCTAAATGATTCTCTTTTTCCAGAGCAGAAACAGGTTCAGAGAAGTTAAATTACTTTTCCAAGGTTACACAGCTGGTTGGAGGCATGGACAGGGTTAAGTTCCAGTTCAGGGCTCTTTTTTTTTTCCATGACTCCAGAAGGCAACTGGGAGTCAGATCGTTATACAGGCCTTAAAATGAATGAATTAAAAAAAAATCCCTCCTGGGGCTGGCCCTGTGGCCGAGTGGTTAAGTTCACCCGCTCCACTTCAGCGGCCCGGGCTCGCAGGTTGGGATCCTGGGTGGGGACCTACGTACCGCTCATCAAGCCATGCTGTGGTGGCATCCCACATACAAAATGGAGGAAGGTTAGCACAGACGTTAGCTCAGCGACAATCTTACACACACACACACACAAATTCCTTGAGTGAGAGGACTGAAGAAAAAAAAGGCATGCAGGATTAGAAGCGAAAGGAAGCTCAGCTCAATAAAGTCAGATTGAAGTTGGTTAAGCCCTGGAGTCAGGAGGTTCAGGGAGGAGGTGAATCTATGAGAAGGTGGTCATTCCACGAAGTCAAGAGCAACAGACCCCTCGGGGGATTCAATTTAGAATCAAAGAGACTGGAAATCGGGTCAGGAACGCGGTCCAGAGTCAGCAGTCGGGTCAGGAACCCCTAAGACGTTTGTCTTTGCAAAATCAGATTTTCAGGCACCAATGGGCTTTTGACTGAGGGCCTCAGGATTTAAATCAGAGTTTCTCAACCTCAGCCCTATGGACATTTTGGGCCGGATGATTCTTAGTTGTGGGGCTGTCCTGTGCACTGTGGGAAGTTTAGCAGCCTCTCTGGCCTCTGCCCACTAGAGGCAGTAGCAACTACCCCTCCCCTCAAGTTGTGACAACCAAAAATATCTACAGACATTGTCCGTGTGTGTGTGTGCGCACGCGCTTCTGTGTGTGAAAATTGCCCCTGGTTGAGCACCACTGGTTTAAATGAATTAGATGAGGCAGACACACATGGGTAGGATTTCCTGGTAGCAATGAAGGAAACATTCCTTTTCACACCAAGGAGCCAAACAAGGCACAGAAAACAGGTCCCGGTCCCCGGGAGAGCGATGGAGGAAACACAGAAGGTCAGGCTTCGGGAGGAGTGAGTTTTCTACGGCAGTGGAGAAAATATGTGTGGGTCCTTTAGTAAGGATGGTCCTAAGAAGCACAGAAGGGCACTCGTGGAGTGAGAGCTTGGCCCAGAAGGATGAGGAAGAATGGACTGCAATGGTTCTTGGCTAGAACATCTTACCTCTGCCTTCTGGCTTGAGCACAAGTTCCTAGCCTGGCAGTCAGACCCCTCAATTACACTTCAGAGCCCGCTGTCCCAGCTTCTCAGCCAGCTCACTGCTCCCCATGCCCAGCTCCAGCCAATGGTGAGCCCCGGAGGTCTGAACATGCCTCACTTTCCTACATTTGTGGAAGCCCTTCCCCTCAATCAAGCCTCTCTCCTCCCTGTCAAAACACATCCCATCATCAAGATCCATGTCATGTGGAGCCATCTCCTCATGGAGCCTTTCTTGAGATCCCCAAGTGGAAGCGATCTCTCCCCTCGGAGCCCCGGATCACACTCGGCATGGCATTAGAACGATTTCTATCCTGGTCTTCTCTCGAGTTCCCCACTCCCAGACTGTGGGCGCCATGGAGGCCCAAGTCTAGAGAAGGGGCCACACAGAAGATGCTTGACGGGGAGGGTGGGAGGACAAGGAAACCAGGAAACTGTTGGAGGTGGGGTGGGTGTGGATGATGGGGACAAGGATCCTTGGAGACTGCGTCACTAGAAGTTTCAAAGAGGAACTGAGATTTTTCTGGCCTTTGCTGAGGATTGTGGTTGGAACAGTCCATAGCCAAGAGGCTTTCCTAACCAGGCATGCCAGCCGCGGGCAAATTTCATGGACTATTTAGAAGAGCAAGGAGAATGAGTCTAAGGGGATGCAAACTCAGGTAGTCAGGATAAGGGCCTGAGGGTGTTAATAGCCACACCTAGAAGGTCCCTGGTGGTTCTGGCCCTCTGGATGTGTCCTGGGCACCCAGAACAAGTGTGTCAACCTTTGCCCTGAAGCTAGCATCTTAGAGCCGGATGGCGCCTCAGACACTAGCTGGCCCTTGGCCACCACATGTCGGGAGGGCTATTAGTCCGCAGAGGGGACAACTTGCTCTGGTCACCAGCAGGAGGGTGGCAGTGCCCAGAGTGACTAGCCTTTGAGTTACCTGGCCCAGAGCACTTTCTTCTTCCTCACTGCCGCCCCAGGAGACAGAAGGCACTGGGTGCTCATTTAGAGCCCACTGCCCGGAGCCCTAAGACCCATGGATTTACCCTCTGCAGCCACAGGCCTGGATTCCCCCAGGAAGGGTCTCAAGGGCTGTGAATAAGAATTCTGCAGTGGGCCAGCTGCTTGAACACAGTCCCTCCCTCCCAGGGTTGTTGTGAGGATGGGATGTGAAAAGCCCTTAGGACAGTGCCTGGCTCACAGTAGGCAAGTTTTTATTACAATTATGATTCCCTTGCAGGAGAAGAGTAAACAATGAAGCAAGGAATAAGTTGGTGAGGAGAGGAGGGGGTGGGCCCCGGTCCTACAAACTCCCAAATCTGTCCCTTGCAAAAGCTGATTCCGAGTAGTGGGCAAAGGGGAAGAGGTCAGGTGGCTGGGGGGAAGGGTAACCCTCCGAATTAAGTTAGCTCGAACACTTCTGACCCTAGATTGCCCCAGTGAGCACCCCTGGGGGGAAGAATCTAGTTCATTTTCACCCAAAACGGTGTGAGAGGAGGCGCTAGGGGAGGGGTCCTGACATCAGGGATTTGTCCCCTACTCGGGACCAGCAGGGCCAGGGCAGAGGACTCCCTCCGTACTTGACGTTTCCCCACCTGGGGACGCCCCCGGCAGCCTGGCGTTCCCACACCCCGCCCTGGGGCCCCTCACCATCCGTCTGGGTCTCCCGATCCACGAAGGGGACGCAGCCCCGCGCCGCGCCCTTAAGCCCTCGGCAGGTGGCGCGCTGGACGTCCAGGGTGCCCTCGGGGCGGCTGGGGCAGAACACGGCCGTGTGCACCTCCACGGTGGGGCTGTGCGGCGCGAAGGCGCTGCAGAGCAGGCTCTCCATGCGGCGGCGCGCGTCGGCCTCCTCGTCGCGCCGCGGCTGCACGATGATCCCGACCAGCGCGGCGGGCGGGCTGCGGCCCCGGGCGTGCACCTGCTGCAGGAGCAGCTGCAGCCGCGGCAGCTGGGAGCGCAGCGCCGACGCGCGGCACAGCACCAGGAGCAGGCGCGCGCCCTGCTCCGGAGGCGCCGCGCATCCCGCCGCCGGGTCCTCTGCCGCCCCGAGGCCGGGAGTCCCGGCCGGAGCCGGAGACACCTCGCGCTCGCGCTCGCGCTCGGGCGGGTCTGCAGCCTTGCCCCTGTCGCACGGCCGCCTCTGGGTGGAGCGCTTGGACTTGGCGGCCGGGCAGTCAGCGTTGTCCGACGAGATGTCGCCGGAGCGCTTGGGCCGCCGCCTGGCGCGGTTGCTGGTGCTGCTGTGGCTGCTCGTGGCTCGGATGGACGAGGGCCCGGCGGGCTGATCGGTCGAGGCCTGCTCCAGAATGTTCTGCAGGGTCAGGCAGCACTCCTCCTGCTTCCAGAGCTCGCCCAGCAGCAGCACCTGGCCATGTCCCTCTGCGCACTGGGTCGGAGCCTGTTGCTGTGGCTCGGCCTCCCCGTCCTGCGGGGCCACGAAGGGCTCGGCCCCAGGCTCCATGCCCGGTCCGGTTCTCTTGCCCCTCTGGGCCTGAGCCTCCGTTGGCCAAGGGAAAAGCTGCCCTTCCCTGAAACATGTCACAATACCCCTGCGCCCTACCTCTTCCTGTCCTGACCAAAGGCCTCCATGCCGGTTATTCCTTGGAACTCTTCCAACATAGGGAAGTTGCTGGTGGGCGCTGGTGTTTAGTTTCTCTATCATTTTGAATGTCTTTGGTGTTAAAAGGACAAATCCTTTTATCCCAACGATGGACCATTATGCCCAAGCCTCCAAGTAAACTGGATTTTTGTGTTCCCCAGAGCATTTAAAAAGGAGTGGACCCAGATGCTCATTGCACCTGGGACCTTTGGAAATCAGTGAGGAAAAGAGAGGCTGGTCCCAGACGGCTGCTGTGGGATGCAGGCCTTACCCAGCTCAGGCGTCTGCTCCCTGGGTGGTCTGGGAGCCAGAGTCCTGGGCTGTTCTAAACTGATGGGGCTTCAGGAGACTGTCTGGGGTGCCTTCAGTTCCAGACTTTCATGAGCGTGGGTGTGAAAAATCGCTGCATCCTCTGTGTCTTCTTTACTACTCAGGCAGACCACTTCACTTCTGACGCTTCTGGTCACCAAATGTGGGCGGGTTTCCCCCACACCAAGCAACTCTGTGACACCAGCTGGGTGTCCTACAATCTCTACCTGGCTAAGGGCAGTGTCCCATAAGACTGCCAATTGGCTATAAACCTGAGGTTCCCATGACCGCCTCCTAGGGTTTGATTAATTTGCCAGAGCAGCTCACAGAACTGAGGAAAACAGTTTACTTACTGTTTATTAGTGCATCGTAGAAGGATAGGATAAAGGATACAGAGGAACATGCAGATGGAAGAGATGCAGAGGGCAAGGTGTGTGGGAAGGGACATGGAGCTTCCATGCCCTCTCTGGGCACCCCACTCTCCCCCAGCCTTCACGTGTTCACTAGCCTGGAAGCTCTTGGAACCCCATCCTAGTGAGGTTTTATGGAGGCTTCCTCACGTAGACTGATCAATTATTAACTCCATTTCCAGCCCCTGTCCCCTCTCCGGAAATGGGGGATGGCGCTGAAAATTCCAAGCTTCTTATCCTGTCTTGGTTTTTCTGGTGACCAGCCCCCATCCAGGAGCCCAGCCAGAGTTGCCTCGTAAAACAAAACATACTCTTATCATCTGGGAAACCTGAAGGGGTTTAGGGGCTCAGTGTCAGGAACTGGGGGCAGAGGCCAAACATTAGAACAAAAGATGCTCCTAGTGCTCTTATCACTCAGGAAATTACGAGGGTTTCAGGAGCTCTGTGCCAGGAACCAGAGGCAGAGAGACCAATATATATATTTTCTGTTATTTCATAGGATACCGGAGGTCTGTCAAAGTGCCAGAAAGATCCTCAGGAAAACAAAATGAAACAAAAACATAAAAAAACATAAAAACTCCTTATCTTCCTGGCACACAAGATGTGCAAAGAGAGCTCTGTGGAGGGGGGACAGAGGTACCCAGGACAGCCACAGTAACTGGGAACTCAATGGTGGGGAAGATTTCTCCCTTTGTTATTATTGTTTTTTTAATGAGCTGTAGCAGGTTGTTTAAAATGATTTTGAAAAATACAAAATTTAAAGACTCTGGAAAGCAAGCCGTGAAGCAGAAATCCCCGTGTTGGAATCCCGCTAAAAGCTCCAGGAGCCCCAGGCCAGGGAGCCTCAGGAAGACCAGGTAAAGGCAGAAGGTCCCAGTGGCTTTGCAGAGCCAGGATGGACAGTGGTGGGGGACTCTGTTCCTCTGTCCTGGTTTTTCATCCTTGGCCCAAAGAGACTCAGCTCACCCTCCATCTGGACCGTGTCGCTGGGAACACTTCCAGCCAGCTCCCCCTTTCTCAGCAAGTCTGAAAGGTCAGAGTCAGAATTCATTGGTGGACTTTCTCTTGGGCACAGGGTCACTGTATTGAAAAATGATGCTAATTTCATCCAGGATGAATGAGACCTGCCAACCCCACCGCAAAGGTGGACCCGAGTGTAGGAGTCTCGATTTAGATTACCTTGGGAAGTAGGGACCCCTACCTGGGCCTGGGCTTGACCTGTGCTTTCTACAGCAGCTTTTATCAACAAGTCTTGAACTGGCGAGTACCAGTTTAGGAAGGACTAGAGGTTCCACACTCCCCAAACACAGATGAACTGACCTGTAAGGAGGGCGGGGTGCTTCCCTCTCCTGCTCTGTCCCCACTGACTGGGGGCAAAAATGGCTCAAAGCCCGCCAGTGGTCAGCACCGTGTTCTTCATCGTCAGTTCTATCTGATCTGGACAGCGCTATCAGAGGACCCTCGTATTAAACTGTGTGACATAGTGGACTGCTCTTCATCAGAGGGATAATTCAAGTGCCATGGACAAAGCATCCCACTGAGGCCACGCCCCTGGGCACAGTGAAGCCACAGCATGGGGAGAGGAGCAGGGAGGTGGCAGAGCTACCAGCTTCCGTGGGACCTTACGGAGTGGGAGGACAGAGGCTGGAGTCAAGCCATCTCTAGGTTCTTTGAGCTTTTTGTTGGGAGAGAGAAACTTAGGGCAAGAAGTGGCCCTAAAGTCAGGAGCTCTATGAGCTGGTATTCAAAAGTGAGTGCTGACTCCTGAGCATATACTTTGAAGGGGAGCAGAATATGCCACCCCAAAATGTGCCTTTTTTGCATGTGGATTATTTTGAGCGGAAGTCAATGAAGATCCAACAGACTTAGGAAAAGCCTTTTTTCCTCTCTCTTAACATCCGTGAAGAATTTAGAAAAGGGACCTGTACCAGAAAGAGAGCTATCACCAGAGATAACTTTTTTTTTTAATCTGAGAGACTTGTCTGCAAGGCAGGGCAAACATCTGATTGTCAAACATCCTCTCCTCTCATCTCCCTGTGAATGGCTCACCTCCCCTTAGAAGCCCCAGGCCCCTATCCGTGTCCTTAGCTCAGGACGGGATCTAAGCCTCAATTGCCTGACTGCCTTAGAGTCTCATGTTTTCATGGGGCTCCTGTATGTGTGAAATTAAATTTGTTTTTCTCCTGTTAATTGTTCTTATGTCAATTTAAGTATTAGACCAACCAAAGAACCTAGAAGGGAAGAAGGGAAAATTTTTCCTCCTTGAAAACTTTAAACTCCTTCGCAGCTCATCTAAGTTGATTTAATTAAGAGACTCAGATATATTGGCTTAGAAATGGCATTTATTTCTTCTGAGGTCAGTGATCCAGGTGTGGTGGGGAGGCTCTGCCACCCTCAACAGGTGGCTTCCTTTCCTACCTCCAGGGCAGCTGGCCCAGGACCCTTCATCTCCTAGCCAGAGGGAGGACGGAAAGGCAGAAGGGAGGGGAAGGCAGTGTCTTTTCTTGACTTGGAAGTTGGGCACGTCATTTCCACTTACATTCCATTGGCCAGAAGTAGCTATGTGACCACCTTGGCTGCAGAAGAGGCTGGGAAATGTGGCCTCTGCTTGGGTGGCCAGGCACCCAGTTAATCCTATTACAACGAGGAAGAAGAGGTGAGCAGATATTGAGGGACATTTAACACTCTCTTTTGTGTCTAATAATAATCACTCCCACTAACTGAGGTCCTTCTGTGTGCTGGGTCTTTACATATGTCATCTTTACTGCAACCCAGCAACAGAGAGGGCACCATCCCCAAGTTATAGCTGCAGAAACTGAGGCTCAGAGAGGTTAAGTAAGCTGTCCAAATTCAATTAGCTAGTGAGTGGTGGTTTGGGATCTAAACCCAGGCCTGACTGGCTGCAAATTGTAGGTGTCTGCCAGGACTCAGTAAGTACCACCATATCCTGAGGCCGAGAGGTGGGGCTCATGCTCAGTCATACCAGCTTCTGGAGGCTAATCCTGGCTGGGATTGGGGTGGGGGTGGGGGATAGAGAGGGAAGCGGAAAGGTGGGTGAGGGGAGAAGGGAGAACCTGGGACGAGCCCCTCACCTGTTTTAGGCTCTTGGGTTGCAAATCTTTCTGGGTACAATTTTTTTGTTTTTATTGCGGTCATGATAGTTTATAGCATTGTGAAATTTCAGTTGTACATTATTATTTGTCAGTCACCATATATATGTGCTCCTTTCCCCCTTATGCCCACCCCTCCCCTTCCCCTCTGGTAACCACTAATCTGTTCTTTGTCCATGCGTTTGTTTATCTTCCACATATGAGTGAAATCATATGATGTTTGTCCTTTTCTGTCTGGCTTATTTTGCTTAACATAATACCCTCCTCCATAATACCAGCTCTCAGCTACGACTCCAGATTTTTCTTTCTCTCATTCATTGTGTTTTTCATCTCCAATATTTCTGATTGGTTTTTCTTTATAGTTGCAGTCTCTTTTGTGAAGAATTCTCTCATCCCTTAGTTTTATTCATGATTTCATTGAACTGCATTTCTGAATTCTCTTGTAACTCGTTGAGTTTTTTTTTTAATGATAGCTATTTTGAATTCTCTGTCATTTAGATTGTAAATTTCTGTGCCTTCGGGATGAATTTCTGGGTGTTTGTCTTTTTCCTTCTGGTCTGGCGTATTAATATACTTTTTCCTATTATTTGATGGGGTGGATTCATGCTTTTGCCTAGTGATAGTATGTGGTTGCAGATTCCAGTTTCCGCCATCGGGGGTTGGGCAGAAGCTGTGTATTCTGAGCCCACTGTGACCCCTGTCAGTTGTGCCTGTCCAAGCCTGGGTCACTCCTTGGGACCACAGTGGTCCTGTGGGCTGCCCAACCAAATGGGGAAGCCATCATGCGGGGGCTCATGGCTGCCACTGCCTGCTCCCACAGTCCTGCTGAGACACACTCCCCCTGCAGGGCTGCAGTGGTAGTATGGGTGTTTGTGGCATCTTGGAACTCATTTGCCTTGGGGCACAGATCTGCTGCCATCTCCTCCTAGGTCACACCAGCCATTGTGCTTGGTGGGTGGGGCCTCCCCACTGAATCTGACCCTGGATCACTCCCCGGGGGCTGTGGTGGCACTGTGGGCTCTCCAACCAGGTGGGAAAGTGACCATGTGGGGGCTCATGGCTGCTGCTGCCTGCTCCCACAGTCCTACTGAGACACGCTAACTCCTTCAGGGCCACAGAAGTGCTATGGGCATTTGCAGCAGCTGGGAACTCTTTTACCCAGGCATGCAGATCTGCCACCATCTCCTCCTGGGTCATACCAGCCACTGTACTTGGTGAGCAGGGTCTCCCCACTGAGTCTGAGCCTGGGCTGCTCCCTGGGTTCTTTGGTGCTACTGTGGGCTCTCCCACCAGATGGGAAAGTAATCACACGGGGGCTCAGGTCTGCCATCACCTGTTCCCACAGTACAGCAGAGGCGTGCTCCCATCCTTGGGGTTGCAGTGGTGCTGTGGGCGCTCCAGCTGGGAAAGCAGTTGCATGCATGCACAGGGCTGCCAGGGGGCTGGAGAGTGCTCACCCAGCTCCACCACCTCCCCAGGGGTAGTCCATCCTCCTTCAGATGTATAGCTGCCTGGGTCTCTCAGGCGTCCTGTTGTGCTGTGTGGGTGTCCTCCATTGATCCACGAATATCTGCTTAGTTGTAGTTTGGAGGGGGAGAGATAAAGGGAACAGCTCACTCCACCACGGTGCTGATATCACTGGGTACACAGTTTTAAGGGCACTGTGAGAAAAAGTTGAGAATTTCTGTTCTAACCAAATGACTAATTCTTCCTTCCTTCCTCTGAAGGTTGGTAACTCTCTGACTAAAAAATTTATAAAATGCAATGTTTTCATAATAAAGGGACATTGAGAAGAAAAGACTACAGGCAGAGGAGAAAATAGTCTTTTTACCGTTTCAAATCTCACGAAAGCTCTTATTTCCAGCTTTGAAAAGTCAGGAAGATCCAGCTCAGAGAAATGCTTAAATCGAGAGGTTTGTAAACTGAGGAGTGAGAGGTGCATAGACGGTCCTCAGGCCTTGCCCCCATTGGAGACACTTGCCCTTGTATCTGGCTGCTATATTGAGATTCCCTGTAAAATTTCAGCTCGGGAAAAGATTCTGCTGATACTGTTTGGAAACTTCAGAACTAGACCAAACTGAGTAATGTTGTGGGCAATTTTTATTTATTTTGAAAAATTAGCTAATTACTTTAAAGATTTTATTTTTCCTTTTTCTCCCCAAAGCCCCCCTGGTACATGGTTGTACCATTTTTACTTGTGGGTCCTTCTAGTTGTGGCATGTGGGATGCCTCCTCAGCATGGCCTGATGAGTGGTGCCATGTCTGCGCCCAGGATACGAACCTATGAAACCCTGGGCCACTGAAGCAGAGCGTGCAAACTTAACCACTCAGCCACGGGGTTGGCCCCAGTTAATTATTTTAAATAGGTAATGTATGTACATGGCTAGGTAAGACACTGTGGCTTCTGTTTTCCTCTCTTGGATCACTCTCTCTAGGGGATGCCAGCTGCCACATCATGAGGACACACAAGCAGCCCTGTGGAGAGGTCCACGTGCGAGGAACTGAGGCCTCCTGCCAACAGCCACTGAGGGAACCATCTTGGAAGCTTTTCAGCCCTGGCCAATCTTTCCAATGACTGGAGCCTTGGCTGGTATCTTGACTGAACCTTACGACAGTCCCCGCACTAGACTACTCAGCTAAGCTGCTCACTAATTTCTGACCCTCAGAAGGGGTGTGAGATAATAGCGTTTTATGCCACTAAGTTTTGGGGCAATTTGTTACACAGCAATAGATGACTAATATAATCACTGGCCCTGATCCCTGCTCCCAACATTGAAGGAATTCAGCTTTATAAAGAAATGGACTCTTGGGGGTTATATAACTACTCTGGATTTGTGGTAGGCAGCATAATGGCCTCCCAAAGGTGCCCATGTCCTAATACCTGCAACCTGTGACTTTGTTAGGTCACCTGGTGGAGGTGAATTAATGTTTCAGAGGGGATTATGGTTGCTAATCCCTGACTTTAAAATAGGGAGATTATCCTGGATTATCCAGGTAGGCCCAACACAATGATAAGTTCCTTAAAAGGGAGGGGAAGGAGTGAGCCAGAGGGAGATGTGACTGTAGAAGCGCGTCAGAGTGTTGGCTCTAAGGATGGAGGGAAGGAAAGCGGCTGTGAATCGAGGAACGTGGGCAGCTTCCGGAAGCTGGAAAAGGCAAGGGAACTGTTTTAGTCGGCTTGGGCTGTGATAACAAAATGCCATAGACTGGGGGCCTTACAAACAACAGACAGTTGCTTCTCACAGTTCTGGGGCTGGGAAGTCCAAGATCAAGGCGCATGCAGATTCAGTGCCTGGTGAGGCCTTACTTCCTGGTTCGTAGATGGCCATCTTCTCGCTATGTCTTCACGTGGTGGTGGGAGAGGTTGAGGGTATCTCTTATAAGGGCACTAGTTCCATTCGTGAGGATTCCACCTTCATGACCTAATCACCTCCAAAGGCCCCACCTCCTAACACTATCACCTTGGGGATTAGGTTTCCACATGTGAATTTTGGGGGACACAAACATTCAGTTGATAGCAGAAATGGGTTTTCCCCTCGAGCCTTCAGAAAGGAACACAGCTCTGCCAACACCTTGATTTTAGCCCAGTGACAGCTGTGTTGGACTTCCAACCTTCAGAACTGTGAGATAACCCATTTGCATTGTTTTAATTTGCAGCAATAAGAAACTAATACAAGGTCAACAGCCAGAAAATGGCAGAGCAAGGATTCAAGTCTGGTCTGTCTGACCGGAAGCTCATCCTCTCCCCTCCACCCCACCCCCGCTTCACCCTGGCTCCCAGATATCGGAGAGACTTATCTTTGTTGCTGCTCATGACGCTAATGACTGAATTCCCAGAGCAGCAAGTGTGGGGAGCTGTGTTACTGTGGGGAGAGGGCAGGCAGGCTGATCTGGCTGCTTAGGAGCATGTGGTTAGAACCCAGATCGGATCTGGTAAATTAATTAAACAAGGAAACCATTAGATGAGGTGGCTGTAACTGTGGTGGCCTACGTAAGCAAACCAAAATCTAAGCCCACAAATGCCCCAGGGTTACAAAATCAAAATGCTAAGGACATGCAGTCACAAGCAGCTAACTAGGCTTTAAGCTACAGTCAACCAATGATTTCCTTTCTCTGCTTCCACACGGCCTCCATGTGTCTTTCCCCTGGCTCCTACTGGCTGAGCTCTCCTAAGCACTTCCAGTTTGGGGCAGCCCAACTAGAATCCATTTTCGCTCAAATGAACTCTTAAAATCTTTAATATACCTCAATTTATTTGAACAGATCCTGACAGCGCTGCGCTATCTCCGCCAAAGTGGGCAGTCTGTGGAAAAGCATCCATCATTTGGTCATTTCGTCAACAAGTATTTCTGAGTGCCAGTGATGTGCAAGCATTGAGCATCTTCTATAAGGATTTAATGGCGACCGTGATAGACATGGAAGCTTCTTGCCCACGTGGAGGTTGCAATCTAGCAGGGAAGAGAAAGTCTAATCCTCACAATAGCTCTGCCATGATCGCCAGCCCCATTTGCAATCAAGAAGGCTGCGGGTGAGCAGTTACAGGCCATGTCCAAGGCCATGAAGCTAGGGAGCGAGGAGCAGCAGAGAAGGTGTTTGACCATGCAATCTAATTCCTGGGCTGGAGCCGTAGTGCTTCTCCGAAGAAAGTCTCAGTCATTGCTTACTAGTGTTGCAGAATTCAGAGTGGTACCTGCTCCATGTGCTACCAATGGCCTGCCTGGTGGAGAAGCACCGGAAGCCATGAAGGATTCCAGGCAGTCAGGCCTGGAAAAAAAGAATAGGGGATCAGGAAGCTGTAATAATCTCCAGATGTTTAAGAGTCTTACATGATGTCGGCATGGAAAACGAGGCTATAAAAGAACATTCGATGCCATGAAAAGATGTTCATGGGATGTGGTTAAATGGAGAAATCGGGTTGCAAAAGAGTCTACCTTATGAGCCTCTCCTCCTTTTTGGGTAAAAAATATACATGCAGGGATAAGAAAAAAAAAGCCTATATAAATACACTTCAATGTGTTAACTAGAGTGTAACTAGGTTGTGGGTATAGAGTTGCCAGATTTAGCAAATAAGAAGACAGGACTTCCAGTTACATTTGAATTTCAGATAAACTGCGAATAATTTCTTAGAACAAGCAGTTATTCGTTGTTTATCTGAAATCCAAATTTAACGGGATGTCCTGTATTTTATCTCGCAACCCGATATGGAGGATTTTTCTTTTTGTTTGTGTTTTTGATAATAAATGTATGTTAGTTTTGAAATAAAAAGGGGCACCAACTGGAGTCCTGCCTTGTGTAAGAAGGATTAGTTATTGGTGTGCACGGTGGTCCCACCGGCCAAGTCAGCTAAAGTGGAGCATAAGTCTGCCCTCCCACTGGGACCCTGGCCCGGGCCGTGATTCCCGGCGCTGGCTGAGCGACGCTGGCTGCCAGGTGGCGCTGCCGGGCTGCTGGTCCTAGTCGCCAAGGCTCGCAGCGTCAGGGGAGAGGGACAACAGTGCCCCTCTGGGATCCAGCTGGCTTTCGGATCCAGATGGCCCTCAGCAGTCCCCAAGGCCAGAGCCAGAGGTGCAGGAAGAGCTGGGTGCAGAGTTGGAACTCTACCTCTAAAACACACCCCAGGCCCCTTTCCTCTGCAAAGCTCTGCAGCTGCTGGGACTGTGCATGAGTCCGCACAGGGCTGAACAGCGTGTCCACTTCCCTTTCCTCCACCTAGACCCCAGGCATCTCCTCTTTGACTCAGCGCATACTCCTCCCGGGACTGAAAGAGACTCAGTTCCTGCTCTGGGACGCTCAATTGTGGGCAGACTCCGGGAGCGAGGAGGGAAGGTGACTCCTGTCCTCGTGGAAGGGAGGGTCTAGCTCCCAAGGAGAGAGAAGTGAAGTGTATTCGGCAGGTGTTTGGAGATGCTCTGAAATTGTAAATTGCCCGCTGAGTTTATGCCCACAGCTTGGCACAGCACGTGCTGAGCAAAGGAGAAGTTCCATAAATGTTTTTCATCCAGTCAACAAATTCTCTGAGCCCCTCTGTGCCAGACGCTGGGCTAGGCTCTGGGGATGAAGTCCCTGTCCTTCTGGAGCTTATGATTTGGTGGTAGAGAGACAAACAATAAACAGGTAGAATAATGCTATAATTTCACATGGTGTTAAACTCTAGAAGAAAATAAAACGAGGTATTAAGCTCCTAATCTTGTTTCCTGCTGGTCCAGGCTGGCTGTGATGCAGGGGAGGGAGGAACAGGAGGAGGGGGCCAGGGAGAGCCACTCCCATCCTCTGGGCACAGCCGTCAACCCTTGATTCCATCTGGAGGGACTCTTGGGGAGAATATTCTGGGAGCTGCCAAAGTGGGGGGGGGGGTGGGGGGGAGGGCTGCCTGGCTGGAAAGAGAAAGATCCAGGAAAGAGGAGTTCAGGTTGCTGGGGCCTCTTTGGGTAGAACAGGGCAGGGGAGAACCACAGGGTCAGCCCAGCCTGGAAGGGAGCTGGCAGAGCAAATGCGAGGGAGAACCTGACTCTTCAAAGAGCCCCAGAGGGCCTTGGTTGGGCAGGGGTGGGGGAGTGTGATGGCTAATTTTATTTGTCAACTTGGCTGGGCCATGGTACCCAGATGTTTAGTCAAATAGTACCTTAGATGCTTCTTTGAAGGTATTTTTTTGGATAGGCTTGAGTTTAAATCGGTAGACTTTAAACAAAGCAGATTGCTCTCTACAATGTGGGTGGGTCTCGTCCAATCAGTTGAGGACCTTAAGAACAAGACTGACCTCCCTCAAGAGAGGGGGAATTTGTCAGCAGACTGCCTTTGGACTCCAACTGCAGCATCAACTTTTCCTTGGGTCTCCAGCTTACTCTGTGGATTTTGGACTTGCCAGTCTCCAAAATCATATGAGCTAATTCCTTAAAATAAATCTCTCTCTATATATACACATCCTATTGGTTCTGTTCCTCTGGAGAACTCTGACTAATACAGGAAGCCCCAGGGCCCCGGCTGAGATTGGCAGACCTGAGAATTCTCTGAGGCAGTCAACATTGAGTGAACATCTACCACGTGTTGAGCTGTGTCAGGCACTGGGCACAATGACTCTCTGCACATGGCTGCCACCTGAGACTTCAGAAGTGGACGGTGTGGCCCTTTGTCCCTGTTGTGGCTTTGGATGGATATTTGGCCCAGAGGAAGTCACTGGACCTGTGCAATGAGGTGAGAAAGTCCTGTCTTAATAGCTCTGCCCAGAATTCCTCTTCTTGGGAACAATCTCTTAGAGTCACTTGGAGGAGTGAGACCCCCGTCACTACTCGGTTGATGGCATCACTCCCCCTTCCAACCCTACTTTCCCTCAGCGACTTCATTTGGCACCTGCTCTGCCCAGCCTTGCGCAGCCTGCCCTGTGGCCCCCTCAACGGGAGGTGAGGGCATTTCCTTCTGCTGTCAAGTAGCTTGTTGTCAGGGTGGCTCGTCCACGAGGAGAACAACACACAATAGGTTGGCACACACGTGCCCATAATTTAGGAAAGCCAACTATACAATCTGGAGATGGAGAAAGAAAAGAGGAAAGCCTCGATAACTCATTTCCCTCTCCTCCCCAACCCACGTTTTCACACTGACTCTGCCGCAGGGCAGGGACACCTCCCTACATGTGAGGGAGCAGGCGGAGTTTTGCTTTTGAGCCTCAAGACCTGCCTCTTGGTGCTTTAACGGGGATCTTTGAGGGCGATTTTGGCTTTAGGGAATTTAGCTTCTTTACTGCTTTTGAGCCTCCCACTCACCCCCCAGGAATCTGGGATGTCCCAGAACCAGTCCAAGGCTAGCATCCCAAAGCAATTAGCAGGATTAATTGCCAGATGTGTTTCCCCATAAGCCTGGGGTCCAGCATAGAGTAGGCAGGCAGCAAATGCTTGTCGAGGGGTTTAAACAACATCAACATCCAAGGTTGCTGAGTCTGATGGAGGGTGGGATAGTGGGGGCCTGGGGTGGCCAGCCAAGGGACCTCAAAGCAGGGGGCTTGGAACTTGGCCGTGAAGAGAGGTATCATTTGCATAGCTGGGAAGGGGTTTGGGGCCCTCCAGCATTTCCCAGAATGCCTTCTGTTTTCTTGTTGAGAAGCGGTGAGTGCCTGCGGGACCGATGGGTTTCTCAGCGCAGTTCTGGTATGAGTGGCCCTCACCACAAGGAGCCAGCGCCGAGTCAGAAGGAAAGAGAGCTGAACCGCTGCCTCTGTCCCCCATGTTCTGTGAAAGTTGCATCCTGCAGTGGGTTGAAAGGTGGCTCCCCCCAAAAGATATGTCCATATAAGAATTCTTGGGACCTGTGAATGTGCCTTATTGAAAAAAGCAGTCTTTGTAGACATAGCTGAGAATCTTGAGATGAAGACATTTGTGGGATCATTATCTGGGTGGACTCTAAATCCAGTGACAAGGGTCCTTAAGAGAGACACACAGAAGAGGAGAAAGCCGCGGTAAGACGGAGGCAGAGGCTGGAGTGAAGCAGCCACGAGCCAGGGGACAGCTGGAGCCACAGAAGCTGGAGGATTCAGAGAACACAATGTCCCCTAGAGCTTCTGGAGGGAGTGAGACCCTGCTGACACCTTGACCTTGGACTTCTGGCCTTAGAGCAGTGACAGAGTAAGTGTCCATTGTTTTGGGCCACGAAGTTTGCGGTAATTCATTGCAGGAGCACCGGGAAATGAATGCACATCCAACCCACATTTTCTACTAATTCCCAAGGGTTTACACTCCTGGAACTTCTTCCACACATGCCCTGTCTTGCTCAATGTTCATCTGGAAGTGAGGCTTAGTCCCCTTGTCTCGTTCCACGTAAAATGCACTTGCACCAAGAATTTCTTGTTTTTAGGAAATTGTGGGTGATGGCGGTGGGGGGAGAAGGGTAGCAGAGAAGGGCTCCATTCTCCAGCACAAATACTGGGTTTTCCCCTAACCAAACCCTGGCAAATAAAATGATCTTCAGTCTTTACAGAGCTAATCAAACACCTGAGAGACAGAATCGTGCTTATGAGTGTGTGTTTGTGTGTGTAAGAGAGACGGAGAGAATGTTCGTGCTTGCATGTGTGTGCATGTGAGCTGCTTCCCTCCTCCACACCGCCCCCTCCTTGATTTCAGGGGTGAAAGGAAATGCACCATCCGCTCCAGCAAGCCAGAGGAGCCTTGTGTCCTGGGATGTGAGATGCTGCCCAGAATCATCTTCTGAGAACAAAGAAGAGCAAAGTAGAAGGAGACTGCCCAGGATTGAAGACTTTCATGGGTGGCCTTCTGGGAGTGATGGAAGCTTCCAGAGGAGATGGGCAGGTTCTGGCCACGTATGGCCTCTGTGACGACTCAGAGACCCACAGCACAGCGCAGGCCTCTCCTCTGTGTGCCTGACTGTCATGCAGTGGCCTGTGTGGATTTCTGTCACCCCCTCCACTGCAGGCCTCTTCCAGGATGTCCCGCTGAAGGCCAACACTGTCTATCCAGTGACACAAGCCAGAATCCTGGCAGCATCCCTTGACACCCCCCTTCTCATCGCCCCTCAAATCCACCCATCCCCAGAGCCTGTCGATTGTATTTCCTGCTTGTCACTCATATGTCACTCCAGCAGTTTCCTCCGCTACCAGCTCTGTTGGCACCTTGTTCCTCCCCTTCGTGGCACTTGTCACGGTTGCAATGTGCCCATGGGCTCCGCAAGGGCAGAAACCACGGCTGCTTGTTCATCAAGGTGCCCCTACTGCCCAAAACAGTGCCTGGGACTCAAGAAATACTGGTCACATAATTGAGTCACAGTTTTGAGTCAGGATGGTGCTGGAAAGGAATAGGGGGCCTTCCTCACCAGAGCCCAAGGTCCACTTAGAAATAGCCCCCCGTGTCCTAGAGGATAAGAAAGGAGAAACCTTGGTATGGTAGGTGGACCACTCCTCCCAGTCGAGCATAGGCCTGGGATCAGCCAGAGGCCTCACCAGCCAGGAACCTGGCCGGGGCAGGGGGTGGAACCCCGTCCCAGAGCTTGGGATACAGGAAGACTCTTCCTCTCCACCTGTGTGGTGTTTGCAAGGTGTGTTTTCCATTGATTACACTTTTCCAGTGGGTGTTTGGTTCAGAGTGTCTGCAAGTGACGGGGGTTTTACCAGGGGCTGAATGGGGGCCCGGGGGTCCAGGGAATGCGAAACGTAGGCCTTCCCCTCTTTTAGGAAGACTCAAAGGAGGTTAGTCTAGTGTAACGTGGGGAGCCGTTCTGAACTTCCTGTGTGGGTGGCGGACTGCCTCGGGCCTGGCAGCAAGCTCCATCACACCTTCTCTGTCCACCCTGCAATGACCCGCTCCCCACGTTTTATTCTGAAATTGTCAAACCTACAGAAAAGTTGAAAGAGGAGTGCAATGAACACCCCTATACCTTCCCCTAGATTCTCCAACTGTTGGCGTTTTTGCCATGTTTGCTTTCTCTTTCTCTCTCCCTCTCTCTGTATATTTTAGATACTTTTATTTTGCTGAATGATTTGAAAACAAGTTGCTGACATCTTGACGCTTCGCTTCGAAATATCTCAGCATCTCCTGATAAGGATGTTCTCCCACAAAACCACAAGACCATTATTATAACCATAACAGCATCCAGCATACCAACTGTACTCAAATCTCTAAATTGTCCCCTCAATGTCTTTTATAGCTGGATTTTTTTTTCCTATCCAGGATCCAATCAAAGTTCATATATGATCATTGGTTATGTCTCTCTAGTCTCTCTTAATTTAAAACAATCTCTCACCTTTTTGTTGTTTTCATTGCTATTTGTTTTCGTGACATTGGCTTTTTTGAAGAGTCCAGGCCAGTTGTCTTGTAAGATGTCCCACGTGCTGGATTAATCTGGTTGTTCATTCATGATTAGATTCAAGGTTAATATTTTTGGCACGAGGACTACCTGGTGAAATTGGGTACTTCTCGCTGTGTCACCTCAGGGCAAATGATGGCAGGTCGTGGTCCTCTTGGTGACGTAGTTTGATCACCAAGCCTCTCTACATTTTCCCCTTTGTAATTAGTAAGTCATTTGTAGGATCGTTACATGGTCACAGGATCAGCTGCCTATCCAGTTCACCCAGCAGCTTTAGCAATCATTGATGAGATTTGCCTGAATCAAGGACTACATTGGGGGTTGCAAAGTGGTGGGTTTTCATTCTTTTATTTCTTCCACACTTACTAGCTGGCATTTTTCTGTAAGAATTTGCCCCACTCACCTTTTTTTTTCTTTCTAAAAATCACTGTGGATTCATGGATTTTTTAAAAGTGTGCTATAATCTGATACTATCATTATTCATTTGGATGTTCACATTGTCCCACGTTGAGCAGTGGGAGCTCCTTAAGTCACCTCCTGTGTCCCTTTGACATGGTCACATTTATCTTTGTGTGCCTTTTTGCTTTGTGGTGTGACAGATAGTCCAGGCTCATGCTGTACACTTTCAGCCCCAGCCTGAGAATGAACCATTTCTCCAAGGAGTCCTGGTTCCCTTAGTGGTGAATGATATCTAGAAACAAGAACCCAGTGTTACATATGTTCATTGCTACCGGGGTGCAGCTGCTTCTAGACTCTTCAGGGAACAGAACTAGGAGACTCAGTTTTTAAAAAAAGAATCATGTGTTCAAACTGATATTTCCACCTCAAATTTAACATTATAGGGTTTTTCTTAACTCCTTTTACATATTACTAGTATTGTTTTTCTTTTACAGTAAACTATGTATTTGCTTAATTCTACATTATACATAAAAGAGTTTCAGAATTACAAGGCCAATATTACTACTAACGGCATACCTACAAAGTCAAGAATAAGATTCTTTTTTGGAGTTGTTTTTGTTCTCAGAACAGATCTCATTAGGGATGTACAATCAGAATACCGGATTAATTCCTTGTTCTGTGTGGTTGTGTTATCAGTGTGATATGTAATCAATTTGTTTTGCTCCCGTTTGTACTCTATTGTAGGGTTTGCTTTATCCTATCCTTTTAAAATTTAAATTTTTTTTTTTTTTTTTTGCTGAGGAAGATTTGCCCTGAGCTAACATCTGGAGCCCTGTTGCTAATCTTCCTGTTTTTTTCTTTTTGTTTTTTTTCATGTGGGCCACTGTCACAGCATGGCTGCTAACAGATGAGTGGTGTAGGTCTGCACCCGGGATCCGAAACCTGGGCTGCCGAAGCAGAGCATGCCGAACTTAACCACTAGGCCACCAGGGCTGGCCCCTAAAATTTAATTTAATTTTTTTAATGCATAAAACATTCATGCGGCTCAAAGTTAAAAGGATATAAAAAGGTATACAGGAGAAGTCTCACTGCCACCCCATTCCTTCAGGGCTGTCCCTCCCACCTCCATAGTTAACCCTTTTCATTAATTTCTATTATCTTTCCTGTATTTCTTTGCATGAAAATAACACACTCATATTCTCATTTTCTCTTCTTCCTTATATAAAAGACAGCATAATGTATATCCTCCTTTTCACATTATGCTGTGCTTTATTACCCATTTAATCGGATCTCTGGTGCTCACTTTCATTTCTTCCTGTTTCACATTCTGCCTTCACGTGAAATCTGTTCAGTGTTGGCTTTTGTCTAATCTATGGATGCTGGCTATTTGGGAGGACCATGGGACACTCTGGATGCCAGGGCATCGGGAATACCCGGGTCCTTCTGGGGCTGGCGTGACCTCCAGATGCGAGAGCGATGAGAAGGCCATAGGACTAAGGTCCCAATTAGGGGGAAGATCACACTGCAGGCTGTCCTCTCCTGTCTGGCTTCTAGTCCGTGGGCATCTCTTGGGATGCGGGTGACTTTGGAGACGGGTTTTGGAGGAGGGGCTTTGACGCCGGAGGGTTATGAAATGCTGCAAGGAGAGAAGCAGTTTCTGTGACAAACATTTTCCTAAGTCAAAGCACACAATTTTTAAAAAATTCAGGTAAAATTCACATAACACAGTTTAACACTTTAACCATTTTAAAGTGTACATTTAGCGGCTTTTAGCACCTTCGCAATGCTGTGTAACCACATTTTCATCACCCCAAGAGGAAACCTCAGGTGCATTAAGCAGTCACTGTCAATGTCCCCTCCCCCCAGCCCCTGGCAATCACTAATCTGCTCTCTGTCTCCGTGGATTTGCTTATTCTTGACATTTCAGGTAAATGGAATCATACAATATGTGCCCTTTGTGTCTGGCTTCTTTCGCTTGGCGTATGTTTTTGAGGTTCATCCGTGTTGCAGAGGTATCAGTATTTCCTTCCTTTTTATGATGAGATATTCCGGTGGAGGGATACGCCACAGCTCACGTATCCGTTGATCAGCTGATGGACAGCTCGGCTCTTCCTCCTTTTGGCCACTGTGAACGGTGCTGCTGCAAACATTTGTATACAAGTCTTTGTTCAACACCTGTTTTCTATTCTCTTGGTCACAGACCTAGGAGTGGACTTACTGGGCCGTGTGTAACTCTACGTTTAAACTTTTTGAAGAACCCCCAAACTGTTCTCCACATCAGCTGCACCCATTTGCATTCTCGCCAGCCATGTATGAGGGTTCCAACTTCTCTGCATCCTCGCCAACACCTGTTATTTTCCATGTTTTGATTATAGCCATCCTAGTGAGTGTGACGTGGCCGAAGTTTATACCTTTTGACACAAGCTTCAGATGTCAGGTTAAATGTTCTAATGTTGCCCTGTGGTTTTATGAGGCTACTTAAGGCTTCCATTTTCCTATCAATAAGATTAGCCTTCGTTGTGTTTGCCTCGAGTTGGTGACCCCAGGGCTTCACGGCCATAAGAGGGGAATCCTGGTATACTAAGCGTGATGTTAGTTGAATGTTTGCAAAAAACCTCAAAGAAATCAGCTTCTTATAGCAGGTAGCCGCATTCACAATGCACTAGGGAGTTTAGAAAAACAGAGGAGATATTATTAACTGGGGGAGGGGTGTGAAACACTTAACGAGACAGGCGACCTTTAGGACTCTTTTTAAATCTACGATGGTGTGTGTGATCAAGAGAACATGGCCCAGGCCTACGGCCTTCAGTCATCCTGACGAAACCACATGAATGGGAGAGTGGTCCTTCTCACGATTAGCCCCCTAGGGGAATTTTCCAGCCACGTACCTCATTGAGTTGCTCAGAGACTTAGCAGCACAGAGGCCAGGCCCTGGGGTGTGGGGACCCCAGTGAGTCAAAACCTGAGACCAGAGAGGTTGAGAATTACCACTTCCTGTATATGAAAAACATTGAGAGGAATGTCGATTCCCACCACGTTCAAGAGGCAAATCAGACTCTTTCTCCACGCCTCAGCCTTAAGACCCCCAGAAAGTCCTGGAAAACCCAAGACATTGCCCCTGGAGTTTACATGTGGAGGTCCAAGGGAATTTTTTTATGGCTGGTTAATGATTTTAATTTGGTTATTTTTCAGAGTTAGCAGCTAAGCAGATGTCAGTAACATTCATTCAATAATCGAGGTCTTATTCAAGTTATCCTCACGTCAAGTAAAGTACCACTGAAGTTTGGAAGTGGAGGAATTCCACTTGGCGGATCAGAAAAGGCTGGACAGAGGAGGGGGCATTTGTAGGAGACCTACTTGAAAGGATGGATACGATTGAAATGGAAGTACATAGGGAAGAAAGATGGGGACAGAGGCGGGAAGGTAAAGATGCATCCCACGTATACGTACTGACGGCTGAGCCTGGAAACCAAAGGTGACTGTCCCAGCATAGAATGGACTTCTGAGATAAACCCATAAATCTGAAAAGTATCCAGAAATTATCATGATAATTTTATCTAAAAAGTTTGAACCATCAACAAAATGAAAAGACAACCTAAGAATTGGGAGAAGATATTTGCAAATCATAGATCTGATAAGGGGTTAATATCCAAAATATATAAAGAACTCATACAACTCAACAACAACAACAAAACAACCTTATTAAAAAATGGGTGGAGGACCTGAACAAATATTTTTCCAAGGATGATATACAGATGGCCAAAAGGCACGTGAAAAGATGTTCAGCATCACTAATTACTAGGGGAATGCAAATCAAAACAATGAGATATCACCTCACGCCCGCGAGAATAGCTATTATTAAGAAGACAAGAGGGGCTGGTCTCATGGCGTAGTGGTTAAGCACGTGTGCTCCGCTTCAGTGCCCCGGGGTTCGCAGGTTTGGATCCCAGGGGCGGACTTACATACCACTCATCAAGCCACACTGCGGCGGCATCCCACATAAAATAGAGGAAGATTGGCACAGATGTTAGCTCAGGGTCAATCTTCTTCACACACACACAAAAAGACAAGAAATAAATAAGTATTGGAGAGGATGTGGAGAAAAGGGAACTCTCGTACATCTCATACACTGCTGGTGGGAATGTAAACTGGTGCAGCCACTATGGAAAACAGTATGGAGATTCCTCAAAAAATTAAAAATAGGACTACCATATGACCCAGCTATTTCACTTCTGGATATTCATCCAAAGAACATGAAAGCACTAATTTGAAAAGATATATGCACCCCTATGTTCATGGTGGCATTATTCACAATAGCCAAGACTTGGAGACAACCTAAGTGCCCATCAAGGGATGAATGGATAAAGAAGATGTGGTATATATATATACAATGGAATGCTACTTAGCCATAAAAAAGATGAAATCTTGCCATTTGAGACACCGTGGATGGACTTTGAGGGCATTAGGCTAAATGAAACAGGTCAGACAGAGAAAGCCAAATACTGTATGATTTCACTCATATGTGGAAGATAAAACAACAACAACAAACAAACACATAGAGACAGAGAACAGATTGGTGGTTACCAGAGGGAAAGTGGGGAGAGGGGAGGGTGAAAGGAGTAAAAGGGCAAAGGTGTACAGTGACAGATGGCAACTAGGCTTGGGGTGGTTAACACGATGTGGTCCACACAGGAGCTGAAATACAATGATGTACACCATCTTTTAAAACTGTTTTAGCTTGCGAAATTCAAATTCTGTGCTCATTAAACCTAATTCCCCATTCCCCCCTCCCTCCCAGCCCCTGGAAACCACCATTCTACTTTCAGTCTCTATGAATTTGACTACTTACCGCATGTAAGTGGAATCATAGAGTATTTATCTTTTTGTGACCCACTTATTTCACTTAGTGTACATAACGTCCTCAAGGGTCATTCGTGTTGTGGCATGTGTCAGAATTTCCATCTTTTTTATGGCTTCTATCCCTTTAATCTATCTGTATCTTTTATATTTAATAACTTACAGTTGGATCTTGGTTTGTATCCTCTATGACAGTCTCTATCTTCTAATTGGTCTATATAGACCATTGACCTTTAAAATAATTAGTGCTATAGTTGGGTCAATATCTGCTGTGTCCGTAACTGTTTTCTATTCATTGCACTTTCTCTTTGTTTCTTTTCAAAATCTTCTGCTCTTTTTCTACCTTCTCTGGTTTTACTTGAGCATTTTAAATGATTTCATTTTCTTTCCTCTTTGAATGTACATCATACTTTTTTAGCGGTTGCCCAAGAGTTTTCAATAGATGTTTATAATTAACCTACGTCCACTTTCACACAGCGTTATATGCCTCACTAGCAGTGCAGATGTCTTATAACACAGTAGTTGTGCGTCGCTTAACGACAAGGATACATTCTGAGAAATCTGTTGTTAGGTGATTTCATCGTGCAAACATCATAGAGTGCACTTGCACAAACCTAGATGGCATAACCTACTACACACTCAGGCTATATGGAACTAGTCTTATGGGACCACTGTCGCATCCGTCACTGACTGAAACGTCGTTCTGCAGAGCATGACTGCATTCCCAATTCCTCCCTCTTGTCCGGTAATAACATCTGTCGTTCATTTCACTTACCCACAAGCTATAACCACCCAATACATTGTTGCTGTTATTACTTTGAACAATGATCTACTGGATCAATTTAGAATAAGAAAAATAAAAGATTTTATATGTCTGTCATTTATTCCTTCTCTAACTCTCTTCCCTTCTTTACATAAGTCTGAGTTTTGACCTGTATCATTTTCCTTTTCTCTGAAGAACTCCTTTTAACAGTTCTCGCAAGGCACGTCTCCTGGCAACAAATTTCCTCAGTTTTTCTTTGTCTGAGAAAGTTTTTATTTCTCTTTTTTGCGTGTGTGTGCTTTTTCTTCCTGAATCCCCCCAGCACATAGTTGTATATTTTAGTTGTGGGTCCTTCTAGTTGTGGCATGTGGGACGCCACCTCAACGTGACCTGATGAGCGGTGCCATGTCTGCGCCCAGGATTCGAACTGGCAAAACCCTAGGCTGCCAAAGTGGAGTGCATGAACTTAACCACTCGGCCCTCTCCTTAGCTTTTGAAGGATAATTTCACAGTATATAGAACTCTAGGTTGGTGGGGTTTTTTCTTTCAACATCTTAAATATTTTGTTTCACTTGCTTCTTGTTTGAATGGATTCTGACCAGAAGTCCAATGTAATTCTGATTCTTCTTCCTCTCTTGTTAAGGTATTTTTCCCTCTGGCTTTTTTCTCAAGATTTTCTCTTTGTCTTTGGTTTCTGGCAGTTTGAATACAATATGCCTAGGTTTAGATTATTTGGTATTTCTCCAGCTTGTTCTCTGAGCTTCCTGGATCTGTGGTTTGGTGTCTATCATTAATTCTGGAAAATTCTCAATCATTAATACATCAAATATTTCTTCTGCTGCTTTCTCTCTTCCTTCTCTTTCCAATAGTCCCATTATGCATATGGCACACCTTTTGCAATTATCTTTTTGTTCTTGGATATTCTGCCCCATTGTCTTTATTCTCTTTTCTCTTTGCATTTCAGTTTTGATTTCTTTTATTTTTTTAATTAATTAATTTTTTTTTTAAAGATTGGCACGTGGGCTAACAACTGTTGCCAATCTTCCTTTTTTTTTTTTAAGGATTGGCACCTGAGCTAACAACTGTTGCCAATCTCTCTTTTTTTTTTTTTTCTGCTTTATCTCCCCAAACCCCCCTGTACACAGTTGTATGTCTTAGTTGCAGGTCCTTCTAGTTGTGGGTTGTTGTGGGATGCCGCCTCAACGTGGCCTGATGAGCGGTGCCATGTCTGTGCCCAGGATCCGAACCCTGGGCCGCCGTAGTGGAGCGCATGAACTTAACCACTCGGCCACGGAGCCAGCCCCTTATTTTTTTAATTTTTATTTATTTATTTATTGAGAAAGATTAGCCCTGAGCTAACATCTGCTGCCAACCCTCCTCTTTTTGCTGAGGAAGACTGGCCCTGAGCTAACATCCATGCCCATCTTCCTCTATTTTATAGATGGGATGCCTGCCAGGGCATAGATTGACAAACAGTGGGTAAGTCCTCACCTGGGATCCAAACTAGTGAACCCTGGACCACTGAAGTGGAACTTGTGAACATTACTGCTGTGCCACCCGGTAAGCCCCTCAGTTTTGATTTCTAGTATCTCCTTTTGATTCCTAGTTAGAATTTCCATCTCTCTGCTTTCATCACCCATCTGTTCTTGCATGTATGTACTTTTTCCATTGGAGCCCTTAACGTATTAATCATAGTTATTTTCAGTTCCCTATCTGATAATTCCAAAATCTGTGTCACATCTGAGTCTGGTTCTGCTGGTTGCTTTGTCTCTTCAGACTGAGTGCTGCCTTTTAGCATGCCTTGTAATTTTTTTTTTTTTTTGGTGAGGAAGATTGACCCTGAGCTAATGTCTGTGCCAGTCTTCCTCTATTTTGTATGTGGGATGCCGTCATAGCATGGCTTGATGAGCAGTGTGTAGGTCCACACCCGGGATCCAAATCGGCAAACCCCAGGCTGCCAGAGCGAAGCACACAAACTTAACCACTATGCCATTGGGCTGACACCTGCCTTGTAATTTTTTGTTGAACCCTAGATATGATGTATGTGATAGTAGGACTTGAGCTAAACAGACTTTCAGTGTGAAGTTCTATGTTAAGTTGACTAGGATCTGGGCTGTGTTTAATGTTTGCTGTAGCTGTAGGTGCCAGAGACTTCAGTTTCCTCATTTTATTTTTTTCTGTTTGGTTGTCTTGAGTTTTTCCTAAGAGCTCCACCTTAAATGGCTTCTGTGCCTTGCAGCTCTCTCACTTGTAACCTACTTTTGGTGGAATCTATTGATGTGGTGGTAAGTGTAGTGGGTTGAATAAAGTCCCCCCAAAATTCACGTTCACCTGGAACCTCAGAATGTGACCTTACTTGGAAATAGGGTCTTTGCAGATGTAGTTAGTTACATTGACATGAGGTCGTCCTGGATTAGGGTGGGCCCTAAATCCAATGACTGATGTCCTTATGAGAAAAGGAGAGGACAGACAGGGATACACACAGACACACAGAAAGGCCACTCAATGATTGAGGCAGAGATTGTGTCTGAGTAATCGCCCCAAGGAGCTCAAGGGAGGTTTGCGAAACATTTGACTGTTTAAAAGATGCAATCTGCAACCACTCTGAGCCAGACCAAGCCCCACCACAACAGCAGCACCTCCGGCCTTGGCCTTATTTGTAATGCTAAGATCTCCTCCCTGGGAGGAGCTTAGGCCTTATTACCAACACCTGCAGTGTATGTGGAAGCGTGTTTTCCAGCTGAGTCTGCACAAGCAAATGCCCACCTCTCCCTTTTGAATATTCATTCCCCATCCCAAATGAAAGGCCCCTGCTTGCCCGTGTTTGGGGACACCAGGACTTTGGCAATGATTTCACGTGGCCTCCTATTTGCTGCAAATAAGTTCTGCTTTGTGTGACAACTACTTCTGGTCAAGAGTCTGAGTTTTAGCTCTTCTAGGAGACGAACCCACCTTTGGTTCAGTAACCATCGGAGGGAGGCAGTCACAAGCCAAGGAATGCCAAGGATTGCTGGCGACCACCAGAAACTAGAAAGAGAAGGAAGCCTTCTTCCCTCATGCCTTCAGAGAGAGCACAACCCTGCTAACACCTTGATTTTGGACTTCTATCCTGCAGAACTGTGAAAGAATAAATTTCTGTCGTTTAAGCCACTCAGTTTGTGGTGCCTGCTTACTGCAGCCCCAGGAAACTAACACAGTAAGGTGTTGGGAAGGGGAAGTATTCCATAATCTTATGATTAAATCTCAGTGGGCCTGAGACCCTGGGCCTGGCCTTCAACAGTTTTCTTGGCCTTTCTTCTTCTCCCCTACAGGCGACCAGAAGCTGGAGAGGTTTGGAGTTGGGTGGCCGCCCTTCCCCCACAGCAGATAAGGTTCTGGTGAAACAGCTTTCCTTGCAACAGGCCTTGACGACAGGTCTTCGGTAAGGGGAACACAATGCTCTGGGCTTTTAAAATGGTTACATTCCCCCAAACTTATTTTTAAATGGTTACTTTTCCCCCTCCCCTTCTCTGAAGCGTGGGGATTTTTTTTCCCACCTCACAGTAAGAACCTGGTGGGGCTCCTGGAGGTAAACTCCAGGAAAGTGTGGGGCCTCCCCAAGACTGAGACCCCAGGAGTTTTAACTCAAGCTCGGCCGCCCTCAGCCTCCAGCAATCCATCACACTGTGTCAGTGTTCCCACCAGTTGCTGGCTTCAATGGCGGCTCCTGCTCCCGGTAAGTTGTGATTTCTCCGTGCTCCCGTCTCTCCAGATTTCAGGGTGGTGGTTTGCTCTGTGACCTCAATTCTCCAATGGATTTAAGAAAAGTTGCTGATTTTTGGTTTGTTCAGCTTTTTCTTGTGAGGATGGAAGTAATGGCTTCTGAGCTCTTTACATGTAGGAGCTGTCTGATGGTGACTTTTGATTTTTGATCAGAATTATGTTTGGTTTGGTATTGTGATTCAATCTCCCTACTATTTCTTCTTTTTCCTTTTTTTTCTTTTGTGAGGAAGATGGTCCCTGAGCTAACATCTGTTCCCACCCTCCTCTACTTTGTATATGGGTCACCACCACAGCATGGCTTGATGAGTGGTATGTATGTCTGTGCCTAGGATCCGAACCTCTGAACCCTGGGCCGCTGAAGTGGAGCACATGAACGTAATCACTATACCACGGGGCCGGCCCCTTCTTTTCCTTTTTAGAGGCATTTTTTTCTTTCTCTGCTGAAGACTATTGGGAAACAGACATGGAAAAACAAAAATAAGAAACATGGAAAAGTTACCAAGGTCCAAAATCTTATAAAATCTCTTGGAGCAATGACTTTCTGGTCTGTAATTCTTACTTCCCTTCTAGAAATTTCTTTTTTTTTTTTTTTTTTTTTTTTTTAAAGATTTTATTTTTTCCTTTTTCTCCCCAAAGCCCCCCGGTACATAGCTGTGTATTCTTCGTTGTGGGTTCCTCTAGTTGTGGCATGTGGGACGCTGCCTCAGCGTGGTCTGACGAGCAGTGCCATGTCCGCGCCCAGGATTCGAACCGACGAAACACTGGGCCGCCTGCAGCGGAGCGCGCGAACTTAACCACTCGGCCACGGGGCCAGCCCCTGCTTCTAGAAATTTCTTGAAGCCTCATAACCTCTCCTGTATCTGACCTTCACAGATGATGGTCACTCTTACTCTGCCACCAAGCATTCCTTATCTTGTCATTCTCAGAAATTGTTTCTTGTGTGTTTCCATGTCTTGCTGTTACTTTGGAAACAATTTGAGGTCCAAGGCTCGGCCTCCTCTGTCCTTGATAGCTACCCGCAATCTTGCACAAACCAGTCTGCGATTAGGACTCTGGGAAGATGGACCATTAGTTGAACTGGATTCTTTCCCCTGTTGGTTTGGTATAGAATGAATCATATGTATCACTAAATGGCCACTTAGTAGCACATAGCCCAGGCATGTGCCCATGTGTCCATCATTATAAGCCTGGCTCTAATAGGGACAGACAAACCACAGGAAGGGCCTCTCTGAATCTGACAACTGGAAATTTGCCCAAACCATCAATGCATGTTCATTGTAGAATACTTGGGAAATACAGGTAAGTATAAAGAGGCAAATAAAAATGATCCACGATCCCATAGTTACTATTTTAGTTCAGTTCCTTTGGGTTTTTCACTATGCACTGCTCATACTCAGGGGGAAGAATGAAAGCTCTCTAGGGATCCATAAAAATTCAAAGATTACTATCGCTGTGATTGGTATATATATCCACAAAAAGGGATAACACAGGGGTTTAGGAACGTGATTGGGCAGGAACGTAGCCTCTTCTGTCAAATGTGTCTGTGTTCAAATCCCAGGTCTGTCCCTTACTGGATGATCTTGTGGAGGTTGCTTCTCTGCATTTCAGTCTCCTCCTATGCAAAATGAGACTAGTACCACCCACCTGCTAGAGTGGTTGGGAGTAGCTGAATGATCCGATGTACATAAAGCCCTTAATGCTGTGCGGAGAAGACAGTGCTCAATAAGGGGGGCAGTTGGAGGGAGAGAAGCATGCGAAGCAAGTAGAGACCACATAGGGCATTGTGCTCCCCATTGTACTGCTAGTGGACGATTCCTGCTGTTGTAAATGTGATTTATGACAGTTCAAAGCCCAGGTTCCAGCTTGTCTTCACAGAAGAATGCCAGCTAGTAATTAAAGAAGGAGTGATTAAATTGGATCATCACGGTTTTGCAAAGACCCCCATAATAACTATTTCAGTCAATGTCATCAACAGAGGCTCAAGTCATTGGTTGGAAGGTTGTTGAGTACAAAATATTCATATAGTATCAAAGGATCACTTTGCAGATGGTGTATTAATTAGAGTGGAGACATCTGTCAGACATCACCCTAACTAAATGATCAAAATTAGACTCATAAATAACAGGACAAACTAACATTATGTGTCTCCTGATGTGACATATTAGGAAGGACACATCACTGACTAGTATTCTTGCCAAAAAGAGTTAATCTGAATTACCTCATGAGGAAGCAATTAGGCAAATAGAGATTGAAGAATAGTCATAAGACTCTTAAAAAATGTCAGTGTTGGGGCTGGCCCCGTGGCCGAGCGGTTAAGTTCGCGCACTCTGCTGCAGGCGGCCCAGTGTTTCGTCGGTTCGAATCCTGGGCGCGGACATGGCACTGCTCATCAGACCATGCTGAGGCAGCGTCCCACATGCCACAACTAGAGGAACCCACAACGAAGAATGCACAACTATGTACCGGGGGGGCTTTGGGGAGAAAAAGGAAAAAATAAAATCTTTAAAAAAAAAAAAAAAAAAAAAAAAAAAAAAAAAAAAAAAAAATGTCAGTGTCATGAAAGACAAAAAAAGGTGGGGGGGACAGCTCTAGATGAAAATATATTAAACAGTCAAATACAATGTGTGAACCCTGATTGGCAGGGTAACAATTTTTTTAAAAAAGGATATAAAGGATACTTTGGAGATAATTGGAGAAATTTGAATAAGGACTGCATATTAGATAATATTATTGTGTCTGTGTTAAATTTCATGGGTGTGATGGTGGTATTGTGGTTATATAAGACAATCTTCTTTCTTTTAGTAGATGCAGGTCAACTATTTAGGGGTGGAAGTGACCTTATGTCTGCAACTGACTTTCAAATGTCTCAGCAAAAAAGATGTGTATATACGTAGATATACACAGGTATACGTATATACATAGAAATATATAAATATACACATGCATTTATAATTGGTAAAGGGTAAATGAGTATTTATTTAATTGTCTTTCAACTTTTCTGCAAGTTTGATATTTCAAAAAATGGAAAGTTGGAGATAAAACCCAGCTTTCAGATGAAAGCTAAGACAAGACCTCCACCAGCCTACGCACTGGGACTCCCTCCCAGGGAGAATTAGAGAGCCTCTGGCTTAAAGGCACTGGCGTATTCTTTTCTGGCTGCATTTTACTGTCTGGGTCTCCATTATGGACAGTTGGCCTACCAAGGGGAAGTGTAATTATTTTCTACACTTCAATTGTATTTGGTTTCGCTTTACAGTTCTATGAAAGTGTCCACTGAGCTGATGTTTAATAGGCCCCTGAGTAGTGATACTACTAATGTGAGACTAAATTTAGACTCTGGGTCTGTCTTGAATAGGCTCAAGAGAAAGTGCAGTGAGAAAGAGCTTGTGTTCAGGTTGTTGGAATTTCACAATTATGTAAGGAGAACAAGTGACTTTCTGTGTGCAAGCCACTTTCTTTCCTAAGAACATCTGATCCATTGTCACACATGTCCACAACACAGACCCAGACCTGTTGTCACATCAAAGAAGTATAGACAGGAGGAAGTTAAGATCTTTTTACTGGGTGATCCCTAAAGAAATAATGTGTGATCATTAGACAACTAACAGTGCAGGATGGTTTGCATCACCTTACATAGTCTTGGTAGAGGACCGTGAATTATTCTTTTCTTTGCCACTCAAAGCAGATGGAGATTATCATTTCACAGAAGGATGAATGAGTTAGGATGCCAGCTCTTGCTAACAGAGCAAGTTACTGTCACATAGTAAATGGATGAGAACAGTGGGGGGAGTTGAAAAGATGAATCTGCCCTTAATAGCAATTATATCAAGGGATGGCATATAAGTTTCTTTTCTCCTGCCACTTCCAATTGTTTGATGCGTACTGCCTAGAGGACTGTCTCTCGGCTCAGGGAGAGAGTGCAGTAATTGATTAGTGATGTCTGTTACAGTTTTTGGAGAGAGCACAATAGCATGCACGCCACATTTGCCGTCTTTGAGTTCCCAACACAAACTAAACTGGATGCTTGAAAAACAGTAGGGCCTTCAAAAAAGCATTTATTAAAGTAATGATTATAACAATAACTAATATTAATTAAGCACTTACAATGGGCCAGACAGTAGCCCAAGTGATTTTTATGTATTAACTCACTGAATCCTCACAACAATTCCATGAGGTAAATAATATTATTATTGTCCCCACGTTACAAGCGAGGAACTGACGTCATCTTCCTCAGGTCTTTGCTCACCTTCTCCCTATGGCTGTTTCAGGCTATTTCAAATATTCTGGCGTTGCAGATTTCATCCCTGTCCCTGTTCCTCCTGGTCCCCCTTCCCTGCTTTAATTTCCTCCTGGGTACCTGTCACAACCTGGCCTTCTGCGTATGTTAGTTATCTGTTTATTGCCTGTCTCCTCCCACTAGCGTGTAAGCTCCGAGGGGCAGGGATTTTGTTCATTTTGCTTACCGCTATATTTCTAGCAACTTTCCCAAGTCACGGCTTGGCACTTAGTTGGTGCATAGTAAATACTCGTGGAATGAAAGCACGAGGCTTAGAGGAATCAAATGTGTCACCAAAGATCAGACAGCTACTTAGTGGTGGAAGGCGGGTGTGGAGGATCTCGTGGTTGTCTTTCTGTTGGGAAGTTGAAAGGATGTCAAATATGACAAAGTGCCCCAGAAGCCACAGAGAATCTGAGGGTTACAGATTTTGAGAGTGAAACGGAAAGGGAGGAACTGGTCTTCAAGGCAAATAGCCTTCCAAACTGACAAAGTAGATGCAACCTGGGTCTGAGGTGCCAGGTCATCCACACTCGTGGGACTCCCATTGATGGGGGATGAGGTGGGTAATTGCAGCCTGCTGGAATGGAGACAAAGAACCAAAGGCTGCCTCCCAGAGGGGTACCCAGACCTATTTCGGGGCCCAGGCTGGTCACAGTCACACCCTTATCTCCAAGGATGTTTGGTCTCGTGAACAAATAAGTTGCAAGATGTTGTAGAACGTCTACCAAGATGTAGAGATGTTTGTTTTCAAGAACAAATAAGTTGGTAGCACAGAAGCTCCTGGAAGCTTTTGCCAATGACATGGAAAGAGGGGACATAAGACTGTTGTCTGAAAGCTAAGCTTTAAAATCAACAGATAATGGACCAGAAGATTGATAAGCTGAGTCCCCTTCAGGAGACAGAATGGCTCCCGGGCCAGAGTAAGGGCTTGGTTGTCATTGTGGAAACACTGAAAAAGAATTGTCAGGGACGGGGCATTGGCAGTGCCATCTATACTGTGTCAGGGGCTGGGGCTGGGGAGGACAGGCCCCAGGACACAGGCAGCCTACCTGGTGCTGGGAGCAGCTGTTGTGGACACAAGTTGGGGACTGTGTAGCAGGGGCTGTGAAATATTCGAGTCACAGAACTTGCTCTGAAGCCTTCTGGTTACGATTTGGCTCCCTGGGTATCTAAGCTCAAGTGAGACAAGGTCCTGTTGATAAGAAGCTGGCAGGCCTGCAGCTGTGGTTCTCAGAATGAGCTTGGCGAATGGGAGATCTCTCCACGAGACCCACCCATGAGATCTCTGAGCCTCCAAGACGAGGACCTGCCCTGGGAATCCCCCGAGGGCACGTGGTTCTGGGAGTCCTGGGGGACTGCCAGCACTCTCTTCCTGCTCCTGTGCAGATTCATACTCATCTCCTCATGGTCTTTGACAAGGTCTACACTGGACGTATGTATCCTGGATGTTCCCAGCGTCTACAGCTTCCTGGGTGCTCCTTCCCTTTAATGTCCTCGTTACGATCGTCTGAGGCCCCATCCCAGGGTGCCAGGATGTGCAGACTTTTACCAGGTTCTCTTCCCCTGATAGCATCTGGGAAACTATATTAGTTTCCTGTGGTTGCTGTAATAAGTGACCACATATTCAGAGGCTTAAAATACCACAAATTTATTAGCTTACGGTTCTGTAGGTGAGAAGTCTGACATGGTCGCACCGGGCTAGAATCATAATGTTGGCAGGGCTGCGTGCCTCCTGGATCTCCAGGGGGGATCCTGTTTCCTTGCCTTTTCCGGCTTCCAGAGGCTGCTCTGCCAGCAGCCCTTGGCTCCTGGCCCCTTCCTTCATCTTCAAAGCCAGTTACAGTGGGTGAGTCCTTCTCACATCGGATCCCTCTGACTTTCTCTTCTGCGTCTCTCTTCTACTTTTAAGAACTCAGGTGATTGCATCCGGTCCACCTGGATAATCCAGGATTATCTCCCCCCTCCTTTTTTTTTTTGAGGAAAATTAGCCCTGAGCTAACATTGGCTGCCAATCCTCCTCTTTTTTGCTGAGGAAGATTGGCCCTGAGCTAACATCCATGCCCATCTTCCTCTGCTTTGTGTGTAGGATGCCTACCACAGCATGGCTTGATAAGCAGTGCGTAGGTCTGTGCCCAGGATCTGAATTGGCAAACCCCAGGCCACCAAAGCAGAGTGCACGAACTTAACCGCTGTGCCACTGGACCAGCCCCTTTCCCTATTTTGAGAGCAGCTGATTAGCAAGCTTGGTTCCACATGTAACCTTAATTCCCCTTGTCATGTAACTTAACACATTCACAGGTTCTGGGGATCAGTACGTGGACATCCTTCGGGGGGTGGCTGTTATCCTGCCCATGCTAGAAGCCCTGAGGAATGTTCCAGGATCCACAAAACCTTACTGGTTGCTTCTGGTCACCTGGTCACTGACTGATTGCCCTGTGGAGCTCAAGGGTGGGATCAGAAGCATTTAACTGTCTAAGAGATGCAGTCATCACCACCCTGAACCAGACCAAGCCTCACCACAAGAGCGACACTTCTGACATTCGCTTCATCTTTAATGCTAAGGTCTCCTGTCTGGGAGGAGCTTAGGCCTTGTTACCATAACCTACAGTGTATGTGGAAGCATGTTTTCCAACTGAGTCTGCGCAAGCAGGTGCCCGCCTCTCCCTTTTGAATATTCATTCCCCATCCGAAATAAAAGGCCCCCGCTTCCCTTTGGCAATGATTCCACATGGCATCCTCTTTGCTGCAAATAAGTTTTACGTTGTGTGACAACTCCTTCTGGTCGAGAGTCTGATTTTAACTCTGCCAGGAGACGAATCCACTTGTGGTTTGGTAGCAAAAATGGCGACCACGAAGGGACATAACCTCTTCTTGGTGCTTGTGCCGCCGGCCTGGTGTCGTCGCTGCCCCATCAGGAGACCCAGCGGCCACCCTGAGGACTTTGCTTGGAGGATCTTGATGGAAGTGAGTGGTGCCAACCCTCCGGCACAGCTATAAGAGTTATTTTTTTAAAGTTGTCTCACAAAATATGTTTAAGCCTGGCTCTGTCTTTTAGGGGTTCGAGTCCCCTCTGGTGTCATTAAGGGATTGCACGACCTGGCCATTGGAGAGGCCCAATGCTTTGGGTCTGGCGAAACTGGAGCAATCCAACCTTTGGCTAGTCGTTAATGGGGTTTGAGTCCCACACAGAGTCACTGAGTCTGTCTTTTGAGGGTTCAAGGCCCCTCTGGAGTCACTGAGTCTGTCTTATGTGGGCTTGAGGCCCTTCTGGAACGTCTCAATTTGTGTAGTCGTCTGTGTCTGTGGGAAAAGGAGGGGTACCCGTAGGTGGGGTTAGAGTCTCTGTGGCATTGCTGAGTCTGTCTTTGTGGTTGGGGACACCTGACATTTATCTCTGAGTGTGAGTTCGAGCCCCTTTTGTGTTTGTGTTGTGTAGCACGGAATGTGAGTTTGAGACAGATGGAGGGGTCCCCTAGGTGGGGTTAAATTCCCTCTGGAGATGTAGCTGCATGGCTTGGGTCTAGTTTCAGGCTACTAGGTGCTAAACCTTCTCTGGGCAAAATCTTGATGAGCTGCCCCTGGGAGGTTGGAAACAGACCCTAAGAAAAGACCTTAGAATATGGGGGAGGATTTCAGCCTTTCTCCAGACTCTCTCTGGCCGTGGTGCTCTTGGTTGGGGGTGGTGGCAGCAGCAGAGACTCAGCACCCAGTCGCTTTGCTGTGGGCTGGACGCCGAGACCAGGCTGGAGCCAGAAGAGCAGTGGGCATTGTGCCAGTGCATACAGGCTTCTAAGCCAGGGATGGTGCTGGCTCTTTCATTTACAGTTGGAAAGCACACCCTGGAGGATTGAGGGCTGACCCAGAGGCCTGTTATCTACCCTCCTCACAGTCGAGGAAAAGCCAGCCATTCCGTTAAAAGCCAGGAAACAAGCGGATGATGAACAAATGCCCAGGTCAGAACTTTGCAGGCCTAGTGCACCGGCTGTGCTGGGCACTGACCCTGGATGGAATCCCAGTGACCCTGATGATCGAGAAAAGCTGGGATATTTTCAGGGTCTCCTTTTGAAAGCCATGCAAATAGTAAGCCAGTCACCTCTTAACTGGTCTAAATTCAGAGAGATCTAACAAGGCCCTGAGGAAAACCCCTCTGGTTTTTTTTAGAGGCTACAACTGCCTCATGATATACAAATTGGGACCCTGAGGCCCAGGACAGTACAGGGGTTCCTAACACCTATTTCATATCTCAAAGTGCTCCAGACATCCTCAGGAAGCTCCAAAAGTTGGCCACAGGTCCTGATACTAATTCTGCACAGCTAGTAGAGGCTGCCTTTAGGGTACTTAACAACTAGGATGTAACTGAGGATGAAAGAGAAGACAAAAAGATGAAAAGGCAAACCGCCCTGCCAGCTGTGGCCCTCTAGACTGCTCAAGGGAAAGGAAGACACCATGGGTTAGTGACCCTGGTCACCACCAAGGGACCAGAAAGCCACCAACAGAACTAGGGGCTAATCAGTGTGCATACTGCAAACAGGAAGGGCATTGGCGGTGGGACTGTCTGATCTTTCCCCAGAGAGGGAGGGGATGGAGCAGGACCAAGCCATGGCAACTTCCCTTGACTACAGATGAGATGTGACAGGGCCATGGTGCTCCCCATTGGCTCTAGGAGCCCTGGGTGATCTTGGCAGTAGGAGGAGAGCATGTTGCAGTCTTGCTTGATCCTGGCACCACAGTCTCTGTGCTGAACACTCAAAAGGGAAACATTTCTAAAGGAAAGCGTGACATGAAAGAGGTATCAGGAAGAGGAGAAACCAAAAGGCTTCTGGACCCCTTGATCTGTGAAATAGGATCAAAAATGCTGAAGCGTTCTTTTCTTATGTCCCAGAACGTCCTGTTCCCCTTCTAGGGAGCGACGTGCTGCCAATGCTTATTGAGGGGCCTCAGTAAGCTGAGAACAAGATAAAACAGAGATGTAAGTCCCCAAAAGTCGAGGAGTTGAGCTCATGGCACTAGGCTCTAGGCATGTGTGAGGTACCAGGCTGCCGAGATGAACACAGACAACACGTGTTCAGAGCCAGAGCTTCAAGGTTATTTGGGGTGCATGGCCGTGTGCAGATGTACACATGGCCTGCTTGTCTGGGATAGTCCTGACTTATGCCTCTCATTCCAGAACGATTACTAGTAGCAGCCTGTCCTTCTGTTCACTCTTAAGCATGCAAGCTTTGGAGTAAATTAAACAATCAACTTGTTTAGGGCGAGTAGAGAGAAATTAGGCTGGGAAGGTCCCAGGGGCTTGACCCTGAAGTGCCTGGGGTGAGGGGGGGGGGGGTTCTCCCTACAGTTGGAAGGGCTGACTTAGAATGGAAGGAAGGGAGCTAACAATTTAAAGAGAAAGAAAGAAGAGAAAGGCAGAGACAGAGACAGAGAGAAGATAATGATGCATGCACGTCATTGTACATTTATCCAAAAGCATAGCGTGTGCAACATCAAGAGTGAACCCTAATGTAAACTGTGGACTTTGGGTGATTATGATGTGTCAATGGAGGTCGTCAGTTACAGCAAATGTACCCTCTGCGTGGGGATGTTGATAGTGGGGGAGGCTGTGCGTGGGGGGGGACAGTGGGTGTATGGGATACATCAGTTATCTTCCTCTCAATTTTTCTGTGAATCTAAAACTGCTCTAAGAAATATAAAGTAAAAGATGCTTTTTGATCCTCATCCCCCACCCCCACCCCCAGGCGGTGTCTGATCACCCTGCCCTGCCTTCAGCAGGAATCCTGTTAGGTTGGTATAATATTGTGATTTAAATATCTTCATTTTGTTTAGGCACAGAGCTCCTAAAACCCTTGCAATTTCCGATAGAAAAACCATAGGACCATCTTTTGTTATAATTACTTTTGTCCTCAGTTCCTGAAATAACTCCAGACCAATAAAGGTGAAATAGACCTCTTTCTTTATTAGTAACAAGCTCCTTACAACTACACCTGAATTTATGTGAATAAAGTGACTTTTGGAAAGCCCCTATGGGTGGGGGCTGGTTGCCAGGGAAACCAATTGTGTGATTTGAGGATTGGAACTTTCAGCCCCGTCCCGTTCCCATACCGCTGGGGTGGGGAGAGGGGCTGAAGATGTAGTTCAATATGTTATATGTGTGTGATATTTTACCTCCGGATGGTATAATTTCCAAAAAAAAAAAAAAAGAGCTATGTTCAGTTGGCTTAAAGTAAACGCTTATATAAATTATTACCACATGTAATAGAAACTAACCCAGATGTCTTTCAAGTTGGCATGACGAAAACTTGTTTAGGTTTATTGGTTTGATTGAAATGGGCGTGTCCTCATGTTACCGAAACCAAAGTGGGTTCCCTCTTGGTGAGTTAAATCTGTCCTCTCCACCAGAAGTAGTTGTCTCACAAAGTAAAGTATATTTGCAGCAAATAGGAGGCCATGTGGAATCATTTCCAGAATCACGGCGTCCCTGAACAAAGGGAAGCAGAGACCTTTTGTTTCCCACGATGGTAATAAGGCCTAAGCTCCTCCTGGAGAAGAGATCTTAGCATTAGAAATAAGGCAAAGGTCATAGGCATAGCTCTTGTGGTGAGGCCTGGTCTGGTTCAGGGTGCTTGGTGATTGCATCTCCTTAACGTAACAAAAGGAAACAAAAACAATTTGGAAAAACAGTTAAATGCTTCCAAACCCATCCTTGAGTTTCTTGGGGCAAGTAGTCGGTGACACTCGGAGTTATCAACATTGTGTATAACACAGACATGCAGAAACATAATTATTGGGAGCAAATGATTTAGATGTAAGTGAGAGGAGAGTTTGTAGATATACTTTTAGCAATTATTATGTTTTGTAGCATGTGTTTCTGAAGCGACTCCCAGAATCAATTTGGTGACTTGAAACTTTGAAATTTTACTAGGTTAAAAACGATGAAGGATTCATTGAGTATCTGCATCATCTCTAAATAAGGTAGAACATTGGATAATAGTTGATAGATATGGGTTTGTCTACTTTTGGCTTCTTATTACAGAGAAGCTAAAAGACGTTTGGTTCTATTGGTAAACATGTCTTATATTCTATTAAAAGATTGTACTATGAAGTAGCATGTTTCTAGAAATTTATGAAAAGTATTTAAAATTTGCCAAGCCACAGAATGCTAATGTAAAAGATAGTTTATAATTGCTTACTTCTTAGTTTTCACTGAAAATTAAGGAGTTAAGAATTATGATTAATATATGTGATTAAAGCTACTAAAAATTAATAAGGAAAACATCTTTGTATTCAAGAAAAGTAAGATGTATGTTTTCAGTAAAAAAGGTATAAAGAATGGGAATATTTTTGTTTGTTAAGAAAGATAAATTCATCTTAAAGCACTAGAAGGGAAGAAAGAAGGCATGGGACCAGATTCTGATTGCAAAAAGAAAATTATAGAAGGTTTGTGAAAGAGAAACCCTGAGGAGTTTTGTGCATGGCCAAGTTGGCCAAGATTAAAATGAATTTAATTAAGTGAATGAGTTTAAATGTCAAAAGGAAGCTGGTAAAAATTAGAATTTGGTTTCTCCCCTCTCTTAAAAGGATAATTTTCTTAAACTTTTAGTCTGCTCTTGACAAAGAGATCATGATAAGTCGCTCCTACTCCCAGTAGGAACGTTAAAAGTTAGAATGGCTAGCTTACTGAGAATGTTAGAGATAGCTATGCAGTCATCGGTGCTGTGTGTCCTTCTGTCCCCTCATGGCAGACCAGGGAAGAGTCTGTGCCTTGGCCAATACATCTTGCCATCTCTGTGTTAATGCTAGTGGCACTATAGAAGAGAGTGCAACCAGGGGAGTGGAAAAGGCCACTTGGCCAACGGAAAGGAGCCAGCCGGACCTCCTGCTCTTGGGCTTCTTAATAGCCATTCTTCTTCTCTTGCTCTTGGGATCCTGCACGTTTAACTGTCTGGTACAGTTTGTGACTAAACACATTGAGGCTACAAAATTGTAGATGGTTGTTACACGAGGACACGAACAACTCGGAGCTGTGTGCCTGGTGACCCACAGACCTATCTTAGATCAGCTGGGGAAAAATTCTGCTTCTCTCCTGGTCCCTGTGATGATAACCATGCTCACCAGGAAGCAGCCACAGAAGATGGACTTTCAACCTTTGCCTCACAAGAAGGAGGAGCAGGAGGAAACTAGAGCGGGGATGTTGTCACCGATGGATTGCCCCGAGGAACTCCAGGGTGGGTTTGGAAGCATTTAACAGTTTAAGAGATGCAGCCACCAACCACCCTGAACCAGACCAAACCCCACCACGAGAGCTACGCCTGTGACCTTAGCCTTGTTTTCAATGCTAAGATCGCCTCTCTAGGAGGAGCTTAGGCTTTAGTACTGTAACCCGCAGTGTATGTGGAAGCATGTTTTCCAGCTGAGCCTGTGCAAGCAAATGCCCACCTCTCCCTCTTGAATATTCATTCCCTGTCCAAAATAAAAGGCCCCTGCTTGCCCATGTTCAAGGACACCAGGACTTTGGAAATGACTCCACATGGCCTCCTGTTTGCTGCAAATAAGTTCTACGTTGTGTGACAACTGCCTCTGGTGGAGAGTCTGATTTCCCCTCTGCCAGGAGGGAGCCCACTCTTGGTCTGGTAACGGCCTCAGCCAGCATCTCTCCTTCCTCACCTCAGAACTAGCCTCCCTGGGTGCGCATTCTCCCTGAGCCACCGCGCTCCAAGCCTGGGCCGCGGTATCACACTTATTCCCCAAGGCCAAGTCGAAACAGGATGAAGGCATCATTGTCACACCTGGCAGTGGAAGTCCTCTTAGCCGGGGAAACATCTCGGTAATTGTTAGGGCAGAAGGCGGAACTGAAGGCTGTGGGCGTCACCATGAACCTGGGCCACATCTCAGAGGCTTCAAGTGCTCTGTGAGAGGTAAGAGGAGAGGAGAGAGAAGGGTCGGGAAAGCAGTGGGGTGAGAGGAGCCTGCCCGGAAAAGACTAGACTCCATGTGGGGTCAGGCCAGGCTGTTCCCTAGGGACAGGGTAGCTGTGGAGATGCCTGACTGACAAGCCGAAGTTTGTGTTTCTGTGATGTGAATCTTCTTGTCTCCCTGTAGCCCCCTAACTTCAAAACTGCCCAGGACACTCTTGACTGCCTGTGGGCAGGGGGTCCTGGTGGAACTCTGGGAAGAGGCTAACGTGCAGGGTGGCCAGAGGGAGCCAAGGAGATATCAGCCAGCCCTGCCCTGGGAACTCGCAGGAAATTTGGGAGGGCTTTGGCCGTCCCCGGTCCATGGAACAGAACATCCCAGGAAGGGCTTTGTCCTTCTCCAGCCCCTTGAGGTCCAGATAAGCCATCTTGTCTAGAGCTCAAGGGATGGCAAGACTCCAGCTAACTTCTGGATCTCAGAGCTAAGACCAGGCTGTACCTTTTAATCATAAATTGCTAGAGGCTTGGGGATAACAGGGGAGCATTCCAACATGGAGAACACTCAAAGTGGTCCCCATGTTCGCATGCTTCCAGTACCCAAGCTGTGCCTCCCTTGGGATCCCCCTCCCTCAGGCCCTGGCCTACTGCCCACTGGAGGATTGGCCTTTGACTGTGTCACCTGCAGTCCAGTAACCCCGTCGTCCCCAATTTAATCTTCCCTGGGCCCAAAAAAAGGGAAACAAAATTCCTTCTTAGTCTCTATTCTCAGGATCCCAGGCAACTCCAAGTGGAACTCACAGACATGTCCCTTCCTCTGGTCAAAGGGTAGGCTATTTTTAAGCCTCTTCATTGATGGTGCCAAATTGCCTTCTAGAAACCGCACGAGGATGTCCTTCTCCCTAGACTTCTGCCAGCACTAAGAATTACCATTTAATAAATCTCTGCCAGTTTGATATGAAAAAAATCTCATTTTCATTTTCAGTTCTTTGATTACATGTGAAGATATGTTTTAAAAATATACATGTTACCTCTTTTCAAGGAGATGAGTAATAACAGAAAGCCCATTTCAAATGTCACTAAGTCTCTGTTTAGAGAAAAAATTTCAATTTTTATGACTAAGGGAAGGCATCATCATCTGTGTAACTTTTGTTATGAGAGTTGAGGCTGGGGGAGGGGAAAGGAGAAAAACAAGAGAAAAGCTAGGAAGAGGAGAAACGGAAGAGCAGAAGAAATAAAGCAAGAAAGAAGAGAAACAAAGGAAGAAAATGAACACTTGCTTTGCATCTTGTTCCAGGTGGCTCTCCTGGGAGACAGACTGGTAGGTGATGGTCAAAATGAGCCCCACTCAGCTGACCTTGCCCTCTGCCACATCACATCCCAGCCAGCAGTTCTGAAACTATGTGACCTCAGGACCCCTTTACGCTATTAAAAATTCTTAAGGACCCCCCCCCAAAGCTTTTATTTATGTAGATGATATCTATCAGTATTTACTGTGTTCGAAATTAAAACACAGAATCTTAAAATATTTACATAAATAACATTTTTACGAAAAACAATTACATTTTCCAAAGCAAAAAAAAAAATTGTAGTGAGAAGAGAGGCATTATTTTTACAGTTTCACAAATGTCTGATGTCTGGCTTAATAAAAGATGGCTGGCCTTTCCTTTCTGCTGCTGTACTCAATCTGTCGTGATACCCCATGTCATGTAGGCTCCGGAATACTCCCCTGTACGCTCATGAGAGGAAGACTATGGATTTCCTAAAAGTGTCCTGGGAACCCCCCCAGGGGTGCCTGGACCACACTTTGAGAACCACTGATCCAGACAGGGGAGATGGATACAAACCTGCTCTCCCTTCCCCAGGAAGGGATATCTCACAATATGTATCAAGGGCCATAAAACACTAATGCCCTTTGACACAGTGATTCTCCTTTAGGGGACATTTTTTTTTTTTTTTTTTTTTAAAGATTTTATTTTTTCCTTTTTCTCCCCAAAGCCCCCCGGTACATAGTTGTGTATTCTTCGTTGTGGGTTCTTCTAGTTGTGACATGTGGGACGCTGCCTCAGCGTGGTCTGATGAGCAGTGCCATGTCCGCGCCCAGGATTCGAACCAACGAAACACTGGGCCGCCTGCAGCGGAGCGCGCGAACTTAACCACTCGGCCACGGGGCCAGCCCCTAGGGGACATGTTTTAAAACAATAATCACCCAAGAAGGAAAAGCTGCCCAAATGGTCTACAGCTGGGGAATGATTAAATAAGTGCTGGTATATCCACATAATAGACTCTTTTGTGGTTCAAAAATTGTAATTATGAAGACTATGTGCTAGCATGGAAAGAATATATATAGCCCTAAGTGAAAAAGCAATTATCAAACGGACTCTTCACTCTGCCTACCAATCTCGGAAGACTTTGGCTGCCTGGAGGCAAAGCCTGGAAGGAAGAAAGGGAAAGTCAGGTCTGTCCCGCGTCTGGGGCAGGGATTATGGGGGAATTTATTCTTTTCTTTTTTGTCTTTTTTTGGTCCTTTTTTACAACCTTTGGTTATCAAAGGCCTGCGGGGAGGTGACAGAGGACCGGCTGTGGGGGGCAGTGCTTCACTTCACAAAGGGAAGGAAGAAGCTCGTGAGGGCAACTTCAGAGCCTGAGACATATTGGAGAGAACCACGGTCCGGGGGCCACACATGACTGAAGGAGCTGGGTGAGGCCAGCTGGAAGGCCGCCAATGCTGGGCGGGTCTTGGCCTGGAAGGCGCATGGATTACAGGGCCTGTGAACCGCAGGTGTGACGGACACCAAAGCTGCCTGGGCCGGAGAGCTAGGATGCAGAGACTCCGTGTGGGCAGAACCAGGGCCAGGTCTGTATTTTTGGAAGCCCTCGCTGGTAGCTGTGTCCGGGCTGTGTTAGGCCTGGAGAAACTAGTTGAAGTTGAACATAACGGTTCTTAAAAGGCAGCACTGAAGTCATCATGTCTAGCAACAGACTCAGCGTTAGTGGGAAAGGGGTAGGGAGCCTGGAATGGGTTCTATTCCCCAGAGCTGAATATACAACAAAATCCCTAATTACACCTTGTAACTGACGAGCGATGCCATGTCCACGCCCAGGATCCGAACCAGCGGAACCCCGGGCCGCTGAAGCGGAGCCCGCGAACTCAACCACTCAGCCACGGGGCCGGCCTCACCCCTTGTAACTTAGACCCACTCTTCTGTGATCGTGTGTGGGCTCTCTGTGTTCTTGGCCTTCCCAGTGGAGCCCGATTGGCCCGTGTAGGTCCAAGGAGCAGCTGACGGAGCCTCAAGGTCGGCTGCTTCGGCACACCTCCCCATTTCCATCTTTGTCTCACCTGCACGGTGTTAAGGTCATTTCCTAGGGCTAGTATCAACACTTTCATTTTTCTGTTTTCTATTCACAGTCATAAAATAGTAAGGACTAAACTCAGTAAAACAGTCCCATGACCAGCAAAACTATGGTGCAACAGACCAAGAGGGGCAGGTGTACAAACAGCTGTTGGCTGCCAGGCAGGTGCTGGAGGCCATAGTTCAGAATGTCAATTTAACAGCCAATGGATCTCTCTAGATTGGGGGTGTGAAAAGGGTGGAGGGTGTGGGTCTTTATTGTGGCCAAGGTGATGGGTATGCTGGAAAGTTGAATACACTAAAGTCAAGCGTGGGGAAGTTGACAATGGGTTAGGTCAACTCAGGTTCAGCACGAACCTATGACAATTCTTACTTACTTTTTGGGGTTCACTAGCATGTGATATGGCTAAGATGTTCTGCTCTCCAGTTTGGGGGCGTGTCTCAAAGAATCTCAGTAGTGTCCAAAAGAACCACATTGAGTACCCACCTGCCATGGCCCTGGTATGCCACGTGGTCTCCAAGGGTCCGATGGGCCAGTCTTGCATGCTTCTATCTCTGTCAGAGCAGACTCGGCCCCAGCTGCAGCCTGGTCCAGGTGTGGACCACTGCCCCACTGGGACCCCCTGCCCAGCTACCACCACAATCAACTCCTGCCAACCTTGTTTCGTGGATCTCTGCCTCATGCCCTCTCCCACTGACCTCATGGCATCAGCCTAATCCTTCAGGGTGGATCTCTTCTGTTAAGGACACTTTTTAATGCAACCCCCACGCCATCATCACAGCTAACATAATTAAAAGTCAATCTTTAATATCATCTACCACCCAATCCATACCCAGATTTCCTCAATTGTCTCAAACCTTTCTTTTTACAACTGGTTTGTTCGAATTAGATCAGGATTCAAATGAGGGCACACGTTGCATTTTATAACAGACTGGCATCCTTTTTTTTTACCTTTCCTTTTCACGGCATTGTTTTGTTGAGGAAACTGAGTCATTTGTCTGGGAGTACATTCTTAATGCACAGCAAATAATTGAAGTCTTCTCCCCAGCACCCCCCTTGAAATATACTCCATACAGAAGCAGCTGCCTCCCTGAGCTCACTCTCTTTCAGTCTTTCTCTCTTTCTCAAATCCCAGCCACCTGATCCTTTCTCCCCCTGGTTTGGTCTGTAGGACTTTCCTCTCCTACCCCCACCGTCTTTTGCACAGATCACCTGAGCTTTCTGGTCTTCTTTAGTGTTCTCTCTGCTTTGCCCATGACCAGGATTTGTTATCACAAAGGACAACCTGAGACCTGAGCCAGCGGGCACACATCCTTCCCCCAAGGGGCTGGAGGAGGAAGGCATGCAGTTTCCAGGGACACAGAGAGAATCCCTGCCCCTGCCTCGCGGAGGGGGATCTGGGGGCATTGTCATCTGTTCACGTCTCTGCCTTCTTCAGCAGACAGCACCTGTGGTTGGGAATGACATCTTAATTCATTGTTGCACTTGCAGGGCCTAGCGCAGTGTCTGTCACTTGCAGGACATCCAGAAGGATTCCCTGTCGTGAGCACAGGCAGTGGGCCTTCTTTGTTGTCCTTGGGACAGTGGCCTGTGCCTGGTGGTGATGAACAAGCTCAGTGTCACATTGTGACAGAACGTTCAGTTACAGTCCTTCCACTCCTGAAAGACTGTCTCATCCTCCCGCTCAAGCCTTGCATGACATCAGTGTTGAGTCATCCTCGGGTCCTCCCACACACACGGCATTCTCATTTTCACTCTGAGAATTAACTCTCGTGCCGTGTCACAGTCATCTCGCTGCGGATCTTTCCCTCTGAACTGACTGGCAATGGTTACTGGAATCCAGTCCCCTCCAACCTCCTCCGCAAGCTTTCTTCCCTTCCCCTCCAGACTTGTGGGGTTTGCCCCGGGATCCGAGTCTTCACGCCGATGAGGCTGGTACACATCTCAGTTCATAAACTCAGGTGTGAAGGGACCGTAGCTGCTTCACTTCTTCCAGGACTTAATTGCTGGTTGGAGGCCCCCTAGGCTTGGTGAGCTCAGGATTCTCCTCTTTTCCAGGATTGCACGTGCATGGCGAGTGGGGCCATGTAGGAAGTGGGGGCGGGGTCGGCATCAAGTCCTCCTGGGCTTCTTTGATCCGCACTGAGTGACATCTGCCGAGAAGCCCTGGCCTGACATGGCCTGGGCCATCAGCCCCCGCAGGCTGCTCTCACTTCTCCACGGGCCTTCCTGTGGTGCAGCTGCTTCCTCTCCCCTCACAGGCTCAGGGATCAGTCTGTGGCCCCTGATGTAGAACCCTCCGGGGCTGACTGGAGGAGCTACCTCATGGTTTCCCACCACGCTTAGGTGTGCAGGGGTCAGACGAGTGCTCCCATGACAGGCTGGTCACTGGGGTCTCTGGGAGGCACTGTGTCATTGCTCTGGTCTCCACCTGGGCAGGGGGAGCAGTACCACCCCTCTCCTCGCTTTCTGATCCCACATCCTGTCTAGGGCTCTGTCATACTCTTGTCATGCCTCCCTCGCCATGGGGCTGTGAGAGGCAGCACAGGGCCCTCTCTTAACAACCCACCAGCATCTTGGGGTGTTTGCAAGGGAGCCAGTATAATGAGGGTAAGTAAGGACAGGAAGGGAGTGGAGGACGGCGAAGAGCTGGCAGAGTGACGGATGGTGGCCCCAGGGCCTTGAGAATTGTTGGAAGGGAGCACTAGGGGGAATGTATGAGGTGATGCTCAGAGAGAGGAAGCGGAGATAAGGGAGTGCTGTAATAGGATATGACCCCGGATGGCTTGATGGGGTTCAGGATTTCTTGGGCGTTTGCTTGGAGACAATGGAGCATCTACAGGAGAAGTTTGAGGGTCAGGTGGACTTGCAAGGTGAGTCCATTAGAACCCAGAAACCCCAGAAACTCAGGTTCCTTAGCCCCGTTTGCTAAGCTCATGGAAGTTCTAGGGAAAGTCATTGTCACACGTGGGAGGGAAGTGAATTTGCCCTTTTCCACGTCAGGTTTGCCCCAGTCTGGTGTCCAGTCTTAGGTAATTTCCATCACTGTCCTAGGAAGTGTCCTCAAGGCCCTTCCCGGGATCCAGAGAGCACAGGGATGTTACTGAGAGAATGACGATGACAGAAGGTGTGTTCACGGAAAGGTTTCTTATCTGACTATTCTCACTGGTTGTTACTCCTGGGCCTGGGAGAGGAAGCCGGGGAAAACAGGGGCAGCCCTGGGGCCCCGTGGCTGACTCACCCCGTCCTAGCAGAGCCCTAAGAGGACTCTTAGCTCTCCAGGCAGATGCTTCTTGACCACCATGCCAGGGTCCGGCTCTCTGCCCACTGGCAATGATGAAGAAAAAGCAGCCCTACTGTTATTCTGCAGCCCCCCGCCCACCCCTCCTGTTCCTTCCCTTTCTCTTCCGCCTTACCTGCTGCCCTCCACCCCTGCCTTCTGCAGCCCCCACTCTGGGCCCTCGGCTGGGCCCCCTCCTGCTCGCCCACCTCACCCAGCCAGGCTCTCCTCTCTCACCAGCGGGCCCCCTCCTCACTTTGGAGCCCTCGAGGGCCCCTGGAGTCCCCTGCCCCCTCCTCCACCCTTTCTGCCTGGCCTCCCTCTCCGCCCCTCGCTCTTCCTCTGCCCTGGACCTCCCCCTGGCCCTTCTCTGGCCTCCAGCCACCTGTCCCTACTCCCCTCCCTCCCAGTCACCTCCTCCCGCCATCTCCCCTCCCTTGGGCCAGCCTGCGAACCATCCCCCGGGCCTGGTGCCCCTGCCCGTGGGCACATGGACCTCTCAGAGCTTCGTGAGTGAGGCACCTGCTGGGTGCAGGGAGCAGTACATGGTGGGCAGCTGAGGGCCAGCCTGGTGAGCCCTTGAATGCTCCAGGAAGCCCCCATCTCCACAGTGAGCTCTCAGCCATCTGGGGGTCTGGCCTGTGTCACTGGGTGGGTGCCCCTCCTTGGGATTGGTCCGCAGGCCAAAGAAAGTGGAACAAGCTCCTCTGTGTCCATACTCAGGCCCCTCCTGGCTCTCCAAGCCGCCATTGGAAGGGGGTGGCTGGGCTTTGTGGACCCAGGGCATCTTTCCCTGCAGGCCCGTTGCCATGTGTGGCTCCCCCCACTCAGAAGGAGCAACAGTGTCCTGTGCCTGGTACATACCCCACTCTCCAAACCAGCTTCCCCTGGGGACAGCACCTGGGGCTCCCTTTGGCAGAGCAAAGGCCGCCTGGGTTGGGGAGGCTGGGCGGGTGGAGGGTGAAACCCTGCTGTGAGGGACTGGGGCATGGAGGCTGGGGGAGGGCTGGGACCCCTCTGGGGCAAAGCGTCCTGCTCACTGTGGGTCCTGGGCCCTCAGACAGCAGCTGCTTAGCTCTGTAGTTGTGACTGACCATCAGCGTCCAGCTGGGTCAGGATCTGTTCCTACAGCCTCCCTGGGGGCAGCTGTGGGCTGCTGGGGGGCGTGAGAGAGACTTCCGGCTGGAGGTGCAGGCTGCCAGGAGGGGCCTCTCTGAGCCTGGAGGCTCCTGGACCTCGAGACCTTCACAACCTCCTTAACTCCCTTCCCCACAGGCCCCACTGCAGCCAGGTTCCCACCCATGATGGAAGCAGAGCAGGACTGGACCAGCCAGAAATAGGGGCACCCACGTTTATTCTCTTCTGTCTGCCCAGCTGGGCTAGACAGCTCGAGTTGGGGTGGCCAACCATCGACAGCCTGTCCCCCTAGGAAGGTGAGTCCTGGAGTGCTGACTGCGTGTCGGGAGGGGTGACCCCTGAGAACTCACAAACAGAGCACAGGCTCCCTGCCCCCTCCAAGGCAGGGGCACATCCTGGGCTGGCTCTTTCTGACCACAGCCTGGTGTGGTCAGGGTCCAGAATGATGCTTTCTTTTGGCCCCTGTAGACCTCTCAGCCTTGGTATCCACCTTCCTGCAGGGCGAGAGTTCATGCTCTGAGACATACCCTCCGATCGATACCTCTTCTCCAAGGGTCACTGCATTTGTGGGCTGCGGAGCCCAGATTCTTCCTGCTGATGGCTTCGAGTTTGCAAATGATTATGAAGTGAATGCAGTCTGCCAGGAAACCCCAACCTCGAGCTCTGAATTCTAATGCCAAGATCAGGTGGGGAGGTGGAAAGGGTGTGAGGACGCCCTCCGCAAGACCCTTGCTGAGAAGTTCCTTCCTCTCTCCCTCCATCTGCTCGGGGGGTAGGCCCTACCCCGAGTGGAGCCTCAGCTGGGCCCTGGTCCAGGCACAGGCCCAGGAGCCAGCAAGAAGCTGCTCCTGGAGGTTCCAGCTTCTTCAGGGCATTTGCATGCCCCAGGCCCAGCGTGGCAGGACTCCAGAGGTGCCATCCAGATTGAGGGTAGGAGGACTGGCTCTTTCTGCAGCCCAGCAGGGCACTTTGGCCCTGGGCCTGCTGGACATAGCTCTGAGTGCTGCTGGGAGCGGGGTGGCAGGCCAAGGAGATGTCTGGTATGGGGGGAGTGGTATACCCTCCCCAGACCCACCCCCACCCCACAAAGACCTGATGTCCCTTCAGCGTGTGGGCTGCCTCAGTCTCCAGAGTCTCTTAGCTGCCTGGACGGGGGCTGAATCATGGCAATGACCCTGCTCTCAGAACAAGGGTCTGGCCTGCCCACTGTGCCTAGGCTGGGCTGTGTTCAACTTCCACACTCACCCCTTCACCTGGCTCTTGAGCCCCAAATTCATCCTGTCCGTTCTCTCTCTTTGCACACACACACACACGCACACACACACACACAGCAGTCAGACACAGAGTCCTCTTTGCTCACTTCAGAACACACTCTGGTCTGCACCCCTGTCCTTCCCTCTTCCTCTTGGCTAACTGGACACATTTGGGCCCCGTCAATGCCAGAGACCCTCAGACATCTTTACTTTGAGGTCAAGGGGCCTTCTAGCCTCCTGCTCAGGTGCCCTAGAAGATACTCCCCTGAATGTCTATGGAGCCAGCGGTGGGAGGCCAGACTTCTGCAGCCTGGGGGAGAGAGGCAGCCCGGAGGATACCGTCCTCTCAGGGCAACTGAAGTGAACCGCTTCTATGAAAAACACCCTGGAGCACCTCCACCGTTTTGGGTTTGGAAACTTCTCTGGGAAACATTTGGGACTCGTCATTCCCAGGCCCCAAATTGCCCCTGAGGACTCTCCCTCCTGTCCATGACCTGTGACACCTCCGGGCTCCCCCAGGCACCAGCGTCTCAGACAGGGCTGACCCAGGACGGAGCTTGCAATGTCCACCCAAGTAAGGAAACCAATGAGTCGGCTCCTTCGAGCCATGGGACAGGAACCCCGACCCTTAGAGTCCCCTAGCCTACCCAGGTAAACACTGGGTCTCGGGGGCTCGGCCTGGGCCCTTTGGCTGCAGGACGATGGAGAGGTGTGGGGAGGAAGGTTGCGGGGAGTGTTCCTTGTTAGCCAGGCCATCGCTCTCCATCTTGCGTACTTGCCTTCTCAAGAGAAGCCTTGGTGCATGATGCTCCCCGCCCCCAGGTGGGGAGGTGGGAGCCACGTTGTAGCTAAGTTTCCTCCCCAAGTGCTACTTGGAGGCAACTTTTAACGAGCTCTTAAGAAAGTCCAGGCCTTCCTACTTTACCTGGGAGTTGTTTCCTGAGACCAGAAGAGATGCAGCTGGAATCAAGCTTCTCACTAATAAACAATTGGACTTGGAGGCCTTATTCCCTCCCACCCAAAATGGCATCCTTCAATTTCCTGAGGGCCATGAAGAAGAGGTAGGGTCATGAGACCCATGAACAGCTTGGGGCTGCCCCAGTGCCGTGGAGAGTGGCTGGTGCGAGGACCCAGGGCGCCAGGAGCCTTGTCTGAGCCCTTCCTTTTGCCTGCTGCTTGGCCTTCCTGGAGAGTCCGTATTTCCCAGAGCTAGTAGAATTAAGCCAAAAGAGAACCTGGAATCTTCCTCCCCCATCTTCCTGATCCCAGATTCCTCAGCACCAGTCAAGCTGTCCTAGCCTTTCCTTCAAGTGAGAAGCCATCAGGAAATAGCAAATACTTCTCAAAGTAATATAGAATACTTGTTAACAACCATTTCACGGAAAACAGGGCAAAAGACCAGGCTATGTAGGGCTGGCTCAATTACTTTTTGGTCATCTGGTTACAGAAAGAGAACTTTGATTATACCTCATATATTTTAGAGGAACCAAGTGGTATTACATAGTCTTTTGTAAAGAAAATCAATTTTGTGGGAAGCCCATCCTGATGGCCTCTCTTCCTCAAGTGGCAGTTCAGGGGGTCTTTGCCTGGCCAGGTTTTTATGCGACATTTTACACGACTCCACAATTATTCATATGAGAACTACTAACTAAATTTTAAGGGATTCAAATATCTTGCTGTCCTTGGTAAATTTTCTCTATTCTATTTGGTGATTCTGACAGCATCTGTGCCACAGAGTTTATAGATTTTGAGAAATTATCATTAATGTTCTCCTACATGAGGCCTTCACTGCGTGATTTTTTTTGAATGAGGCAGGGCAAGGGTTTTTTCAATGGCTTACATTTATACCCAGAATCCACAAAACAAGTAATTGCAAATTATTATACACTACTTTTTTTTTTATTTTTGCTGAGGAAGATTAGCCCTGAACTAAATCTGTCACCAATCTTCTTCTTTTTTTTGCTTGAGGAAGATTAGCCCTGAGCTAACATCTGTCACCAATCTTCCTCTTTTTTTTGCTTGAGAAAGATTAGCCCTGAGCTAATGTCGGTTGCCAATCTTCCTCTATTTTGTATGTGGCCTGCCACCACAACATGGTCACTGTTGAGTGGCATAGGTCCACACCCAGGAACCAAACCTGGGCCACCGAAGTGGAACACGCCCAACTTAACCACTAGGCCATGGGGCCAGCCCTATTATATACGACACTTTTTTTTAATGTTTCCAGTATATGTCATAAGGCCCAACCTAAAATCAGAGCCATCTTATTCAAGGAAACCAATTTAAATTTTGTTAAGTTTGTGTTTAATTTGTTAACATGTGTTTTAAAATTTATTAATAAACTTAGGAGACTAGGGAGGCAAAAGGAAGACAAGGGAAACATTTTTTGGCGCAGGAGATCTGGCTTGGTTTAGACAGAAAGAGTCACTACTCGTATTCCTTTACATAGAAGCATAAGGAATCATCACAAACATCGATTACTTGCCACTTGTTCCTCAGCCAAATAACTTAATAAGCCTATGATAACTTGCGTGATAACTCAAATAATATTCTAGTAATTTATTTTGTATTATGACAAGCTTCCACAAGTTACCTTTGGGGATTATCCTGGACTCGAAGTTTTTCGTAGACAAGTGATTTCCATGAGGTGCAATCCATGTCTCTGTGCTCTCCTGGTCCTCTGAACCACTCCTGTGGGGTGGCATCTGCAGAAATTGCTGCTGTCAACAAGGTGCTCTTTGTTTTCCCTCACTGGCCACTGGCCCCCTTCAAGGCTCCATCACGTATCGGCTTGAACCTTCCTTTGGTGGCTTGTGGCTCTCCTGCCCCTGGCCAGCTCCTCTCCGTCTTCATGGGTTCCAGTCTTTCTGCCAGTGCTTTGATTGTGCTCTTCCTGAGTTACCTCCTTGAGTATTTTCTCACTCCATGCATTATTTCCTATGGAGCCACAAGCCTCCTCCACTATCCTTATGGTGAGGACTCCCCACTCTCTGTCTTCTGTCTCTGGGACATCATCTTTGGGGCCTCCAAACCCTTGGGTCCAAAATGGAACCACTTCCCTTCCAGCCCTATCCTGGAGCCTTTCGCTGCCTCTCCTTTTGAATTCCACTGTGATCCATCTAGTCCCAGCATCAGAAACCTTGGAGTCACTGTTGACCCCACAACACTCTTCCTCTCACCATACTTCAGGTGGTCCCTTAGCCCGTCAGTCCCCCAGTCACCCACGGAGCACACATTTCCTTCTCTGCGTCTCCTCCACCCTCAGTTCAGGCAGCATCTCCTCCAAGAAGCCTTAGAGTATAAAGAATGTTTTATTCATCCTTGTGTCCCAAATGCTTTGCTCCTAGCAGGTCCTCAATAAGTGTTTCTTATTAGTGAACTGAAACATAATACTTAAAGTTGAACTCTTCTGAGATGGCAAATGAGCAAGAGTGGATCCTCAGTGTTGAACTCAATAAACCTGACTCATTCTGCTTCTACAAAATTCCACCTGCTTCTACAAAGAAGATACTAAATTCTTGAGGTAGCAACTTCATTCTCTGTGGCCAGGTAGGTTTTGATTATAATATACCTACCTGGTTATAATTTGAATTTTTATTTGCCCATTTTACAGAAGTATTGGAAAAGAGAATTTCCCACGATGCCATTTTCCTCTTTCCACAGCATTTTCTTTCCTGTGTATTTCCCATTAACGTGTCAAATGCGTGTTTATTGGCATAGTTGTAATCAGAGTAAAAAATTCCCTCCAAATTAATTTTCTTAAAGTTATGTTATAACTTATGTATTACTCCACATAGCTAAACATCTAAACAGTTCTTTCTCGCGGGATACACATAGTTAACCAAATGTTTTACTTTTGTAAGCAGTGTGTCTTTCATTTCTCATACATCATTCTCCATAAAATTCATTCCTTAGTTGTTTTTATTGGGTTTGGGACTCTGAAAACCTTTTAGCTTAATGACTTGCTGCATGCAAACTGCAAGAATAATTTTCAAATTCTTCCTCAATTGCATGCGGAAGTGGTCAAGAGGACAGAGGCCCTGGCCCGTGGGCGGCCATGAACACAAGGACTGTGCCATTTAGTAGGAAGGTGACCCTGCTGTGTGTCACTGCCAAGTTTGCCCACACCCTGGCTCCGTCCTCTCTGAGTGTCTCTCTTGAACAACCTGCCACCATCTCTCCCGCTAAGGGCTCTTGGTGAGGAGTGCTGGGGAGCCCAGGACTGAGCCTGCAGGGAGGGCAGGAGGTCAGGTACCAGACAGGAGGCAAGGGAGCTGCACAGGACCTGTGGGAGTTCCAGGGGTGTGCCTGTCTGAGAGTGTGTGGCTGTGTGTGTTTGTGCAAGTATGTATAGCTTTCTGACTTTAGATCTGTGAGTGTGTCTCCTTATGCATTTGTGTGATTTGTCTGTATTATAAATACCTGTGTCTTTGGGTGTGAGTGTGTCTCTGTGTGTGTGTGTCTGTGGGAGCATAAGAGTGTGTGAGTGTCCTTGGGTGTGTGTGTGGGTGCATGAGCATGTGCGTGTGTGTATGTGAGTGCTTGTGCCTCCATATGTGTATCTTTGGGTGACTGTGTGTGTGTGTGTGTGTTTCTAGGTTAGGGTATGTCTCTGGGTGTGTATGTACGTGTGTGTTTAGGTACATGTGCAGGACTGTGTGTGTGTGTATTCCTTTCTCTGTGTGTCTTTGGAGGGGTGTGTGTGTGTATGTGTGACTCTGAATGTGTTTCTGGGTTAGAATACATGTCCCTGGCTGTGTATGTGTGTGTATGTACATGTCCACATACGAGTATGTCTCTGAGTTTGTCTATGCACGTTGACGTCTAGGTGTGTGTGCATCTCAGGGGGGTGTGCACGCTTCTGGCTGTGAGCCCATGAAGGCCTAACAAAAGACCACAACACGTGGCACAAGTATTCCGGACCCTGGGGCTGAACTAATTGGGCAAAGCCCCTTTATGGCAAGGTGGTCTGGTACCCATTTGAGGCACCCTGGAGCCAGTTAAGAAGGGAAGACTGCCTGATGGAGAAAATAATGAGTAGACCTGGAGTCCGGTCATCGTCATCTGTCGCTCCCTGGGCCCCTCATCCGGACAGGAGGCTGGGGCCGGGGGTAGCTGCTGGGCCCGGGACCACACACTCTAGTTTCCTGAGACGAGCCTGCTTCGTGTAACCTGAAGCCCCTTCTCTGATATGTTCCAGACGTTTCCCGCTTGCTGGCCACCAAGAGCAGCCCAGTAACACACAGCTCCTTTGTCTGACCATGGTGCTGGGAGCCTGTCCTTGGAAACATGGTCACTGTGGTGTTGAAACCAGGGTGCGTGCCAGCCATCCCTGAGGGAGAGAGGAAAAGTACCCGCCCCACCCCCGGGTGTTTGCTCTGAGGCCCAGACGTCTCCGCAATGAAGGAGGCTGTGTTTGCCCTTTTGTCCAGGTGGAGGGAAACAGGGGGACCGTGTGCACCCCGAGAGCCAAGGAGGATCTGTGCATCTTGGGCACAGCCAGCTGGAAGCAGGGACTCTGGGCCAAAAACCCAACAGGACAGTGTCCTTCTCTGTGGGCTGGACTCAGGAAGAGAAACCCTCAGGCTGAAGACAGGGGCCAGTTCCCAAAGCCCCCTCACCCGCCAGCAGCTGCCAGCTTACCCACGTTTGTCAGGGACTGTCCTGGCTTTAACACTGAAAGCCCAGTGTCTCAGGAGTCTCCGCAGCCCTGGGCACCAGGACAGTTGGCCACCCGAACCCCACTCCAGGTAGCCACTGGGGCCTCCTGAGGGGAAGCTGCCTCCTGCCCAGGAAGTGACCTCGGGCCCCTGAGTGCATTGTCTGGGGGCCAGGGGGAGTCTGGGGATTTTGCTCAGCACCCTCGGAGTGGCCAGGCTGGGTTTTCCCATGGCTGCTGGCCTGCGTCCACCTTCCCTGCCACCAAGAGCTCGGGGCTGGGGCTTTCTGCGGAGATTCGCTCTGTTAACAGCTGTTGCTCACCTCACATTTGGTCTCCAGATGCCCCTCCCTGAGGTCCTGGGGAGGAAAAAGCTGGCACAGACAGGGAGCTGCGAGTGCAGCTGGGGCCCCTTAAACCTTTCATTCCAGCTCCTTCCACTGCTTCTGGTGAGAGAGGTCCGGAGAGGTCATGGCCCTCATGCAAATGGAGGTTTTGTGATTCCAGAGCCAGGACTGGGTTCTGTCATCCAAGGAGGGAGGCAATCAGCCCTTTGTGTTAAAGGATGCAGAGGAGAAACAGCCAGAGCAGTGAGGGGTCCCCTACATGGGCAGGGTGAATGCCAAGGCCAGTGCCCTGTGGAGGTAACTGAAGTGTTAGCATTGAAAGGGAGCGTTTACAAGGTGGACAAGGAAAACACCTGAGCCCAGGTGACAATATGGGCAGAGCAGGTGGGTGGGGGCGAGACAGGCTGACTGGAGCCTGGCCCAGCACCTCTGGGGTCGCAGGGTGCTTTCGGGGAGCTGTAGATGTGACCTGGGAAACCTAAGTTGGGGACTTCTGAGGCCAGGCTTGATATGGAGGGCCTGGTAATGCCCCCCTTGAAAGACCCCAGCCCCGCCTTCCCTCCCTGCTCCCTCCAAGCTTCCATGCCCAACCTCACAGCAGGGCTTTACCCTCCTCATCCTGCCACATCCTGCCCCACCCAGCGGCCTTTGCTCTGCCAAGGGAGCCCCAGGTGCTGTCTCCGGGGGAAGCTGGTTTGGAGAGTGGGGTATGTACCAGGCATAGGGCACCGTTGCTCCTTCTGAGTGAGGGGGGCCGTGCTTGGCCACGTGGAGGGAAACAGGCCTGCAGGGAAAGATGCCCTGGGTCCACAAAGCCCAGCCACCCCCTTCCGATGGCAACTTGGAGAGCCTGGAGGGGCCCGAGTGTGGACGCAGAGGAGCTTGTTCCATTTTCTTTGGCCTGTGGACCAATCCCGAGGAGGGGCACCCACCCAGTGACACAGGCCAGACTCCCTGATGGCTGAGAACTCACTGTGGAGATGGGGGCTTCCAGGCTCCCCTTCAGCTGCCCACCATGTGCTGCTCCCTGCACCCAGCAGGTGCCTCACTCACGAAGCTCTGAGAGGTCCATGTGCCCACGGGCAGGGGCACCAGGCCCAGGGGGTGGTTTGCAGGCTGGCCCAAGGGAGGGGAGATGGCAGGAGGAGGTGACTGGGAGGGAGGGGAGTAGGGGCAGGTGAGCAGTCTGCCCAGGTGGCTGGAGGCCAGAGAAGGGCCAAGGGGAGGCCCAGGGCAGAGGAAGAGTGAGGGGCGGAGAGGGAGGCCAGGCAGAAAGGGTGGAGGAGGGGGGAGGGGACTCCAGGGGCCCTTGAGGGCTCCAAAGTGAGGAGGGAGCCGCTGGTGAGAGAGGAGAGCCTGGCTGGGTGAGGTGGGCGAGCAGGAGGGGGCCCAGCCGAGGGCCCAGAGTGGGGGCTGCAGAAGGCAGGGGTGGAGGGCAGCAGGTAAGGGGGAAGAGAAAGGGAAAGGAGGGGTGGCGGAGGGGCTGGGGGCCACAGGATAGCAGCAAGGCTGCTTTTTCTTCATCGTGGGCAGTGAACAGAGAGCCGGACCCCGGGGTTGTGTTCTGCCTCTGTTCCCTCAGACCTTAGGATCAGGTAATTCTAGAGAGAGAGCAAGGTCGGTGGAAACTCTGCCTGCAGCACAGCTGTGCCCACTGTAGAGATGAGAAAACTGAGGTCCACATGGAGCCGGTCAGAGGAGGTGCTTGGGCCGAAACCAGGTGTACTCTTCCGCAGGAGAGCAGAAAGTGATGGGATCAGGCAATGGGATCCAGAGGAGTCCTGGATCAGGGTGGAGGGCCGGACGAAGCCAGAGACCCAGGCTGCAGAGGCACGCGGACAGCTGGAAGACGCAGGACCCACACGCAAACCTTCCTGTGACGAATGCCGTCTTGAGTTCAGAACTTGGAGGGTGTTTAGTCAAGAGGCCTCGGGGCTTTCAGCTTATAAATATTCACACCATGTTCTTTTGATTTAGAAGAGGTGTAGATCCAAATATTGTAATGAACACTGAGAACTTTTCCTTCCGTGATAGCTTTCCCTTCATATAACGTCGTGTGCATGATGTAACAGAACTTAATGTACCATTAGAGAAATCTAATTTTAAAATTATATAATACATAAGTTAAGATTTCTGGTTAAGCTTATAGAATAGTATCCATCCAATTTGTGAGTAATTTTCTACCTTCAAAACCAATAAGTAGGCAACAAAGTTTTGGTCTTGTGACATCCTCCAACATTTTCCCTGCCCCATGGACATCCCTCATAAACACCAGTGATAACTCGATAGAGCAGGTTCCCCAAAAGCAGGTGGGATGGGCTGAAGGTGGGAGGTGAGTTTGTTGGGGCAGGAGAAACACCTTGTGGTCGTTGGCTGGGTGCCGACAGTGGTTTGAGGACAAGGAGCCAGAGATTCACACCTGATAAGCCATATTTTCTCTGTGCATTTGGAGGCAAAGGCATCTGGATGGTGGGGAGCTGCGGAGGACCCTGAATGAGACGTGGAAGAGGCTGGGGTGGGCTGAGCTCACACCAGGAAGGGATGCTGGCACTCCAAGACCGCCATTTTGAGCAGCTCGGTTTGGCCCGTTGGAGCCTTTTCCATGGCTCAGTGGCCTGGGAGGGAGTGGGGGAGGGGTGGGGGCTGACCCAGGCTGGGGATGAACTGGGCAGGGGAGAGGTAGGGAGTAGGGGGTGGGGGCACCACCCAGAGGGTGTATAGGGAGGGCTGGAGTCGGGGGAGCTTTCAGGGGCTGAGGGATTCCACCATGTTCCTGTGGGGATGGGGGGTCCAAGGGCAGGAAGTGAGAGTAGGAGGAGGTCACGTTGTGAGGCCAGAACGTGGAGGGTGGAGTCTCTGGGGAAAAACAAAGACCCGTCTGGAGTCAGGTGTGGTTTGTGTTGCTGTGCAGCTTCCTAATAACTGGGTCATCTCGGGTAGGCTGTTTAACCTCTCAAAGTCTCCGTGTCCACACCCATGAAGTGGAGGCGCTGCCGGGCCCTAACCCGTGGGGCTTTGTGAGGACTCGATGACGGGGGCAAGGTTGTGCTCAGCGCCAGGCCCGGCGGGTTCAAATCTGGACTCGCAGCGCCATCGCCCACCCAAGCCCAGCTCTGCTGTGTGCCCCTGGTGCACACATGGGCGTGCGACTCAACCTTGCTGGACTTCAGTTTCCTCGTCGGTAAATGAGGTTGATGGTAGAAGGGGCCTCAGAGGTTGTTTGGAGGATGAACCGATTTTATTTATAAGGTGCCTAGCCCACCGTCTGGTCCTTAGGACCCTGGGTACAAATGGGGCAGGATGCCATTGCTCAATGATGAAGTCTCCATGAAGGGTTGGGGTGTCCAGGGGTGGAGACTCAGCCAGGAGTGGGGTGTGACAGCAAAGATATTTGATGACAATAAGGAGCAAAGATGGAGGACTCCAAATCTGGAACAAGAGGCTCTGGGGATAAAGAGTTTTTGCATGAGAATAGGAATGCTGGCCTCACCGTTAGTGGGGGTGATGGACAGACAGACACAGACGGACAGGACAGGGGGACCTCCCCTAGCCCTGACCTGCCAGGTCTTGTGTATTGAAGAAGCTTTTTATTCTCCAACCCAGGATTTAAAAAAAAAAAAATCAGAATTAATTCGAAGGCTTCCAGGAAGGCGGTATCAGCCTTGCTCTGTGGCGGGGTGGGGACGCTCCTGGTGTTAAGGTGCTACAAGACAGTTCATGGGAACAAAAGGACGCACTGTGACTCTCAAATTAACAATTTCCGTGCAACAGAACAAAGACGAAAATGCGTGCCTGTCGGGGAGGGGTGGGAAGGGATGAAGTGGGGAGAAAATGCTCACAAAAAAGAAGTAGGACAGACATTTAATAACTAAAGTGTGGAGGAGACCATTAGGCTCCCACTGGAGCTGTGGGCTGAGGACACTACACTTCTGGCAACAGGAAACATGATGAGAAAAGAAATATCCTGAAAAGGCCCACCATTCCCCCACTGTGTAAGTACACAAGTGTAGCTCAGTAGCTGTGACCTCTGGCAGGTGTCAAGAAGCTGGGGAGACCAGAGGTGACAGCCCCCGGGACTCAGGCAGGAGGGGCCCCAGAGCCCTAGTTGCCAGGCTGGAGTGGAGAAAAGGCCAGGAAGCTCCCTTGATGGTTCAGCCCAGGACGCTGCCCCCTGGAGGGCCGGATCTCGAAAGGGCCTTGGAGACCTGGACAAGACAAGCCAGGTGTGTCAACTTGGGGCATTTCCTTAGAGTTCTGAATACGTTCTGCAGCTCGCTGAAAGAGCTGGCCCCCTTCAATGATTACAGAACCTTTCTTCCCTGGCACTCAGCAGGAGGGGACGTTATGGAAGTGCATCTTTTCCAGAACCTTGTGGTCTTGATAACCTCCATACTGAAGGGCCCCCTCTGCACGTTGGGGAATTTCAGCATCCACTTTGGTCTGACTCCTGCACGCTCAGGGCCACCCCAGGCCCCACTGGGGCCATGAGAGGCTGCAGTCAGGGCGATTGTGGGGAGCAAGGAGCTCTGAAAGAATGACCAGGGTCATGGCAGGAGCCAAAGGAAAGCCCACTCCCAGATGTCTGAGCATCCAGAACTTTCTGCCTTAACCTCACTGTTACATTTCCAGTGAGAGCTGGAGGGGGCATGTGGGAGGGGAAGAGGTGACTTCTAAAGCTTGCTGCCCCCTTGCGTATTTTACTCCATCCTGCCTTGGTATGAAGGCTCCTGAGTTTGAGGCTGTCAGCCGCCCATGTGCCCACTTCCAGGGGGGCTGGACATTGAAGGTGTCTGCAGGTGGCTCAGTGGACAGCTAGGGGTCAGTCCTTGGGGACCTGGTTTGGATCCCAGGAAAGGGCCTCGTCTGTGCTCAAGTGGAGTCATGCAGGCTCAATGCGCAGGTGGAGCTTGGGGACAGAACCGCGGCGGAGCCTGGCAGGTTCAGAGCAGAGCGTGGGAGGGCACAAAGGGGACTGGGCCTGTCTCCCTCCCCGTGCCTTTCCTTTCTCTTCCTCTCTTCTCTTATTTCTGGAACCCCACCCCTTCAATCAGGAAGTTTCCATTCTCCAAGGTCCTCCTTTTCCTTTCTTCTTCAAGGCAGACATCGCGGGGACTAGGAATCTCAGTGCCATCCAGTATCAGACACTTGCTGGGTGCTGTTACCCCTGTTGTCACCCCAGCTCCTGAAAACAGTGTTTTTGAGACAAGTCCTCTTGTCTGTCTTGACCACCACTGCCTGTACAGGGTAGATGATCAATGGACATTTGTTGATTGAGTGAATGTGTGACCCCCAATTCACAGAAGTTAGGCAACGAGCCAGGTTTACAGAGTGGCTACATGAAGGAGTGGGTGCCTGCACCCGGCTGGCCTGGGGCTCTCATTGGAATCAGGCTGCCTCAGATCACAGCGGCCCTTCTCTGAGACACCCCGACACCCCCTTCCTGTCCTGATTCCTTCCATTATAGCTGTTGCCCTCATCCCACGCTGACCCTGCCAATTGAGTCTGTCCTGTGTCCAGTCCTTGAACTGCCCCATCCCACTGCAGCTGGTCCTGATTTGGATGGTGTTAGAAGAAAGACACTATACTGTCTGAGGTTTCTCTTTTATGGGATGGCTTCCTGTCCCAGGTAGGTTCCCAGGGACTTCTGAGCACCCCTGATGCTGCTCCTGTCTGGCCAGCCCTCCAGCCTCAGCTCTTGCTATCCCACACATACCCTGGCCTTTGGCTGCACAGTGAGACCCCCGGGCCCCCCCTCAAAATGCTGAGCTCCTCCTTCCTTGTGTCTGCACTTAGGCTGTTCTCTGTGCCTCTTGTCTCTTCTGTCCTCACCTTGTCCCTTGCCCCTGTGCCCTGAGCAGCTCCCCCAGGCTGGGTTGGGGGCATCCCGCATGGCTCTGGTCAGTGCTTACACTCTGCAATGCCCATGGTGGGCAGGTCTTCCCTTCTGGAGGTGATGCTAAACGAGCAAATTTCAGGAGCATCAGGAGAGGGTGTGGGGAGCCCCTGCGTGCTGGGGAGCCGCTTTTTGGCAAATACGATCAGAATGGCTTGTTCCTCACCCTACGGGGAGCTGGCTCCCGGAGCGCAGATGCTGCCCAGAACGCTGGTGGGATTTTAGGTTTGAGCTCCACTGCCGCCCACTCTGAGCTCCCCAGCCAGCAGGCAGGAACCCACCCAGGTTCCCAAAGCCTCTGATTTGTGCTGGATGCTGGGACGGTGGGCAGCACCATAGTGGCCAGTTTGAGGAGGTTTATGGGAAATTCTCTGAGAAAAAAATCTTGATATTTATGACTCCCCAGGGCTGTGGCAGAGACAGGAGAGGAGGAAGCTGGATGGACAGGCCTGACCCATGGGCGGGGCCTTGGGCAAGTCCCTGCCTAGCCTGCCTCTTATTCGTGAGCACAGCGCTCTGAGTCTGGACCACACATTCCTCTGCCAGGGGTCTACCATTACTCCCTTGATAAGGGTTATTGGCAAAGCTCTTCCAGAAAGGGAGGTAGGAGACGATTTGTATGCAGAACAGCCCATGTAGGACTCAATCTTTTGTATCAAAAAAGGGAGAAAACAGAACACCTATGTATATATGTTGGTATAGAAACTCTGGAAGAAGCTATTGTCAGTGGTACCCTGAGGAGTAGGTGGGTACTGGATTTGGGGGGCAGTGGTGGGACAGAGACGTTTTACTGTATGTGTTTACATATGTATTTGAATCGTGTGCATGTATTTGAAATTTTAAATAAAAAGCAACAGCAATAAAACAAATTTTTTTTTTTTTTTTTTTGGTGAGGAAGGTTTTTCCGGAGCTAACGTCTGTTGCCAGTCTTCCTCTTTTTGCTTGAGGAAGATTATCCCTGAGCTAACATCTGTGCCCATCTTCCTCTATTTCATATGTGGGTCACCACCACAGCATGGCTTGACAAGCATGGTTGTAGGTCCACACCCAGGATCCAAACCTGCAAAACCGCGGGCCACCGAGGTAGAGTGCAGGACTTCACCACCACATCACCAGGCCAGCCCCAGAATATTCATTTGAAAAAAGAAGATAGCCAGAATCGGAGGTGGGCGAGGCTCCCTTGGAGGAGGGAGGGGCTGAGCCCCAGTCACTCTCTGCAGGCCCCTCCATGCTGACTGTTTCCCGGGGCTCCCATGCCACAGGCCCTGGACACCTGCGTGTCTTGTTTCTGCTGCTGTCCTGACAGTCTCCTGACCTCTTGCACCTGCACCCAGGATGCCCTGGCCTGGCCGCCTCACCTTGGCTTAGGTGGGGCCAGGGGTGTGGGGGGGTGGGTCTTGCTTGGGGAGGGACTGCCCAGAACCCTGTCTTCAGGCCCAGGCCAGCTTGGACCCCATGTCCCGGAGCAGGGACTGAACTTGCATCCCCACAAGCACAGGTGTGATCAGGTGAAGATGGTGAGAGCTGAAAAGGCTGTCCCTGTTCCATCAACCTCTTCACTGAGCTGGGAGAGCCCATGCTCTGGAGGGCCAGGTGACTTCCCCACAGTCACCCACAAGCTGTTATTTGTACCGAGATGACCTGTACGCTGGGACGAACCACCCAGATCCATCTCGGGGAGTTTCTATTCCTGTAGACACCTGCAAGTCCCAGCATGCCTGGCCTGTCAGAATAGCCCGTGCCTCAGTCTCTCACAGGATCTCCTAGTCACTCCAGGCTGCAGTTCAGCCCCAACTTTCCTGAATGGCCGGAATCTGCAGGGGGTCCCCGCTGAGAGCCGCCCAGGGCCCATGGGTGAGTCTCAGCTCTCCTGGCCCTGGAGATGGGAGGATGTGGGGAAATCTCTTCTCGCAAGGCCTTCCGGAGCTATTTGGCCCAAGGCTGACCCAAACCGCTATGGAGAAGCCAGAGCTGGCGAGTGGCATGGGGCCCAGCATAGCGGGGTAGGGGGTGGGGGAGGCCCTCCTGCTGCCCATCCTCGAAGACACTCTGCATGAGTGCCCCCTGCATGGGGCTGAGGCATCCCCCAGGCTGGGCCCTGAGGCCTTCCCAGCCCATGAGTCCTAAATATGAATGTGCCAGCATCACGCTTTTTTCTGTGGGTGGTAGTTCTGAATCCTAAACCCCAGGAGCGCTGGAAGTCTTGGTGGCTTCTTTCAGATGCTGGTGGCCCCTGTGTGACACCCAGCCTAGAACATCTAGTGTGTGACCTGCTTCCCTCTCGTCCAAAGGCGTCTCCTGCCTCTGCTCATGCGCTGGTTCTTGTGCAGTGCGCAACTTCCAAGAGGGCACGGAATGCAAATCCCCTTCCTGGAGAATGTTCCCCACTTAGACAGAGGGGACCCCCACAGAACCCCTCTCTAGACCTGATAGAAAGAGCCCCCTCTGCCAGATCAGGCTGACACTAGAGCCATTTGAAGAACGTCTGGTCCCACCCCCTCATTTCACCGATGAGGAAGCTGAGCCCCAGAGAGGGAAGTGACTCTCTCCAGAGCAGGTTGGTGAACAAGCTGGGAGGAGAAATGACATCTCACAGCTCGCTCAGCTGTGCCACACCACCAACAGGTAACAGCCCCCGGGCCACTTAGAAAACCCAAGGCACAGAGCCATGGACTGACCTGGCTCTCGTGAACTGCAGGTGACTTTCCTGAGGTCAGCAGGGCCTTCACGGCCGGGGCTCTATCCACACCTGCCCCGACTCTGTCCACACCGTCCCAGATGGCAGGGGCAGCGGCAGCCTCCGGCAGCCTCCGTGACAACAGCAGCAGCAGACGGAAAGCTGGTTTGTCCCTGATTATCGGTGACATTTTCTACGAACCTCAACTTCCTCCTGGTTTGACTCAAGTTTGAGCATCTTGCCGGGGTGGGGAAACCTCACCATAGGCAGCCCAAGAACCTTCTCCAGGGGAGCTTGGCTTGCGTGCCACCACCCTCGCTGGCCCGGCTCCCTGCTCCCCCAGAATCTGGCTGGGAAAGCACCAAGAGCCCAAGATGACACATTCTCAGGAATCGCCTTGCAGCCCCTGAGCAAGGTGCTGGCGGCAGACCAGGGCCACGCTTGGGAGCCCAAGCTAGCCGCTTGCCAACTGCATAACTTCCTGGCCTCAATGTACCTCTCTGGGGAATGGGAGCAATAATGATTTCTTCCTCACAGGGCTCTTGGGAGCAGTAAGTAATGGGGATTGCTTGCCCCCAGTAAGTACCAGGGAAGCTTGGTTGTTATATATTATACCTGGATTATTCTCGAACCCCAACCAAGTGTCTCTTGGATAGGCTGGGAGGGAAGATACAGTAGCATGGAGAACCCTAAGAATTCTAGATTCTTTCTTGAGAGTGGAGGTGGAGAACAGGAGGTCAGGAAATGTCCCAGGATCAGCCTGGGTGAGGTTGGTCTGCCCAAGGTGGTGGGGCTGGGGGGCGGGGTGTGCAAGGTGCTGCCCAAGGCTCCGTGGAAGGCTCGGGGCTCCTCCAGTTCTGACCAGTTGTCCCCACACCAAAGGGAAACGCCTGTCACTCTGGAGCTGCTACAGACCAGGTCCTTCCCTCGTTCCTCCTTTCATTTAATAAGATCTTCCCCAGGGCCTTTTGATGAGAGACATGGTGATCTAAGGGTGCAGGAGACCTGGTCCTTGTCCTGGGGTTGCTAAAGGACAGCAGGGACACTCCCCCCCGGTACACAGATGTCCTCCACTTGGCCACGGCAGGGAAATCACATCGGATGATGTAGGTGGATCAGGAAAGTGGACATTTGAAGAAAGGGATGGGTTTCTAGGAGGGGAAGTGACAGGCTGAGGGAAAAGAGTATGTCAAGCAGCGCCAGGCACGCAAAGGAGTGAGGAAGCGGGGCTGGGAGCTCCTGGATACACCGGGTGCTCTTGCTGGTGATGCTTGTGGCAGCCTGGAGTGGGGAGAAGATGAAGGCGAGACTCAGAATGTGAGTTCCAGCGAGGCCCCTTGCTACCTGTTTAACCTCGGGTAGACTTGCTGCTTTCCCTGAGCCTCACTCTCCTTCTCTGTAAAATGGGCGTAATTATCACAACATCCCAGGGATGTACTGAGGTCCCTCCTGCAGGGCACTCGGCACCAAGCTGGCCACATCTCAAGTCCCTGAGCTGGCCTTCCCTACTCCCCCAGCTCCACTCTAGCACGACCAAGCTTAGGATGCAGCTCCAGCAAAATTCTGCGGTCAGGGAGATTCTGTCTACGTGCTCTGTCACTGCTGTGTCCAGTTCCTTCTTGCATCACATCCCCCAGAAGCCCAGCTCAGGTGCAGACTGATGAATTTATTGGCATTATGGTGTTAGTGGCAGATAACTACAACCAAGCAACTATTTATGTTCCAACTATGGCCTTCAACCCAGCCCCTCAGAGGAGACCGGGATTTTAGGTGAGGAGCCTGGATGGGGACGACACTGGTCTGGGGATTGGGGACCACTCCTCCTCAACCTACGCCCCTCAGGCTGTGCCAACTCTGCTCAGCCATGGGCTGGCCCTCTCATGTCTGGGTGGCACAGACCACAGAGTTTCGTGCGAGTGAGGGGTTTGGCAGCACACGAGAGGGGAGCGCCTTCTTAGTCTGCAAACCTTCCAAGGTTGCATTCTTTCTGTTGCTTGTGTTGTCTGGAAAGTCCAGTCCTTCCACTGGAGGAAGGTTGGCTTGGTCTAATCGACAAGGAGTTTAGATGCCCCGGTTGTGCAGGCACAGGCTCAGGGCTGCCCGAGAAGGAGGCTGGATCCTTGAGGGCATGGAAGGGGAGGGTACCAGGGGGCGCAGGCAGCTGCAGGAATTACAGCCCAGAACGAGGTCAAGTTGGCAGTAAGAAAGCCAGCTCCGTGAGGCCCTGGGCTCCCCATTCACAGGGCTGAGCAGGGCTATTCAGATGAGAGAGCCCAGAGAGAGGCCCTACAGCCAGCGACAGCCAGGAGCAGAGCTGCCGCCTCTGGACACCCTGCCCTGTCTTTTTTCACATATGGGACATTTTCTCTCCTCTTCATAAAACACTAAAAAATATTAATATATTGACAGAAAGTTCCATTTCAGGGCTAAAAAAAAAAAGAAAGCCCTCCAGTTGCGTGAATTCCCTTGACAACATTCTGGATAAGTGGCTCTCCTGCTTTTGCTTGCATACTTCTGGTGACAGAGAGCTCACTATATGGCATAGCTGCTGTGTCTGCTTTCAGACCCTCCAGTGGCAAGACAGGTCTGCTTTCTGCAGCATCTGGAACCCATTCCTTTTACAGGCCCGCGGAGTCACAGTGGAGCAGGTCTTGAGCACTGGAGGATGCTAATACATCTATTCTTTTTCTGGCTTCCTAGCCCCTCCACATGCAGCCCCAGCGGACAGACAGCCTCTGGTGCGCGGGTGACAGAGCAGTGCAGGGCCACTGTCACGCCATGTTCCTCTTCTAGATTCTCCAAACGCAGAATTGGGTGCACCTCAATTCTCATCTTCTCTCCTGTTTACAAGACTCCTTAGGCATTCCCATTTTCCTTGCAGCTGTGACTGCATCCGTGTTTTGTGTGTAAATATTTGTTCCTTTCCAATATTTCAGGAGTGCACTTCTGATCTTATCTCTGACTCACACATTGTTCAAGAGACTATTGAAGAGAATGCACAGTAATGTCTATCATACATTTTTAATACCACTGTGCTGCCGCAGAGCTGTGATTTCTTTGTGGTCTGAGAACAGGAGGGTAGAACCGCCATTGCCTTGCAGTCCTTTGCTGTGCCCAGGGTGGGATAAATTTAGTGAAAAACTCTTTCCTGTCCCAAAGAGACTGTGTTCCTTTGATTTACGGCATAGCCCTCAATGATCTGCTAGTTCTACCTTATTAATAGGGCTGTGTAGAGCTCTCAATTTCTCTGTCTACTTGATGGATGCTATTCTAAGAAGCGAGCATTAAGATCTCTACAATTATATTTCCATTTCGACTTCTCTTTGCAGTTCTGGTGTGTTCCCATTATGTACTTCTTTGCTATGCTCATTGGAACATAAATTGAGTGTTTTATGTTTTAATTATGGTTTGTTAACTTTTACGTTGGTAGAGTTTCTGTGTTTCTCTCTTAATTCTTTTCACTAAAAAAAATTACTTTGTTATATTTCCTTCTTTTCCAGGGTTCCGTGTGCCTGATAAACTGTAGATAATCCTATCATTTTACTGTCTACGCCTATTTTCTCTGGGTTTCTTATCCGCAAAAGATGATTGGGTTTTGAGTTTTTAATGGATGCCCCTTTTTATGGGGAGTATTAGAATTATACTATAGTTGTTACATCTGTGCAAGCCTCCGGGGTTGCCCTCTCCTTTCTATATTGAGACATTACAATTTTTCACTTTCAGTTTCCATCGTGAATTTTCTCTTCCTTTTTGTCCCTTTAAAATAGACAAGATAATTTAACCTAAATGTGCAATTTAGAACATGGTCAAGTTTTAACATCTACGTTTATTTCTATTAATAGCTCTCCAAACTGCCCGTGAATTATTCTTAAATATCTTCCCTTCCTTCACCCACTCTTCATTGTTAATGTGGCATTTTGGCTTTCTTTTATATTCATCTTTACTCTTTATGTTATGCACACTTTTTATGATGTGATGGTTGACCTGTGAACTCATGAAATTTTTCTGTTTATCCTGGATCAGGGTCTTGTCATCCTGCTCTCATCTCTTAGGGGCACCTGCTTTCTCAGCTGTCACTTCCAATTCTCTGTCACTTCATGCTTTGTTCCCAAGTCCCTCAGATGCTACATGTTGAAGTGTTTATCTTTGACCTGGCAAGATTTATGCCTCATCAGCTGAACACTGGTTAGCTTATGCGTTTCTTTAAATTCGGTGTAAACTTGCCTCTTACCCACACAGTGCCTCAAACACGCTCCTAAACTTTTCTTCTTTTAAGGGAAAGTCAAAAGCTATTCTCATTTTTCTCCTTTTTTCTCTAGCATTTAATACAATTTTTTTTAAAAAAATTAAATTGTTTTTATATTGTCATTAATTAATTGGAAAAATATACCAAAAGAAGAGAGAGAGAGAAATAAAAATAAATGATTTAAAAATCTGCCACCATCTAACTGTTAGAATGCAACCGAGGTTTGGAATATGGAAATTTTTTCTAGGTTTTTTTTCCCTAAGCGTGGGCTTTTGAAAATCATAGTTGAAATCGTTGTGAATGTATAATCCTGTAGTTTGTGGGGTTTTTACTTAACATAGTCAGCATAAGCATAACATAGTCAGATAGAAAAATTTTCCATTGAGTAGATTTACCGTAGTGAAATTAAGCTCTTGTTGGCATTTTAATGCATGTATTTTTTGCAATGAGAAAAAACGTGTTAAAGTGAATATATTTCTGTACACAACTTTTTTTTCATAATTTACTTAAGCTAAATTTTCAGAATCACTGGATGAAAGACCAATAAGATTTCTGTGGCTTGTAATATAAGCTACAAATCTCCAAAGTTGTGTACTAATTTGTGTGTTCACCAGCATAGCGGTGACTGTTTCACGGAACCCTTGCCAGCTTCTTCATTAAATCTGATGAGCAAAAATTTTATCTCTTTGTAAATCTTCTTCTGGGAACTGCCATCTATTCGTGTCCTTTGCCTGGTTATCTATTACGGGTCTTGATTATACATTTTTAAATATTCTTCGTAAGAGAGATTATCATTTATCTAACTATATGTTGCATTTTCTTTCCTCCAGTGTATTATTTGATATTAAAATTTTTTAACAAAAAGAATTTTCTAATTTTGTGCTGTCAAACCTGTCCTATTTTCTGATTTTTGTGCTTTTCAGTCATTCTAAGTTGAAAAGAGCTTTTCCTTCCACTGGCTTTTATAAGTTCTCTACTAAATTTTCATCTAGTTTGTCTATGGTTTGACTTTTTTGAAGTTTAATTCATTCATAAATTTGGAATTTCTTTTGCTATACGGCATGAGATGAGGATCTAAGTTGGTTTTTACCCCCAAATTGTTCACTGATGTCTCAACATCATTTCTTGATGAAGGCTTCTGTTTGTATTATTGGTTTTTGGGAATGTCTCATTTAGTCTTATTTCTGTTAATTGTCTTAGTGTAGTATCTGGACCTTCTGTGTATTGACAAGTATCTGATTTCAACAAAGTTCCCTTTATTTTTTTATCATTAAATACAAAGTTAGCCGTTGATGTCAACAAGTTACTCCATATCATGTGTAAGAAATATCCTTCTATTCTTTCATTTAAGTGACTTTTGTGGAAAAACTATTGATACAATCAAATGGCTTTTCATTTTTGCTTTACACGATATCAATAGATTTCCTAACCCTGAAATGGTCTTACATCTCTATAGTAAGCCTGATTTGGTCAATGATGATTTATAATTTTAGTATACTGAGTTCTACCTGGTAATATCCTAATTAGGATGTTTGCATCTATATTCATAAGTGCATTTGAGCAGTAGTTTTTCTCTTTTGTGCTACTTATGTCAAGTTTTGGTGTTTGGGTAAGTTAGTTTCATAACAGAAATTCACTAATATTATCTTATGTTCTGAAATTGTTTGTAGAGCATGGGAGTTATCTGTTTCTTGAAATTTTAAATAAACCAGAGCCTGTTTGAGTAATTCTTTGATCGCATCCTCAGTTTCTTTCATGGTTGTTGGTCTAATCAATACTTCTTGTGTCAACTCTTGTATTAATTGTGGTAAATTATGTTTTGCTCCTGAGTCGTCAATTACATCAAGCTTTTTAAATGGATTAGCCCACAGGTGATAAAGTAGTGGTTTCTTATTTTTTTCCTCTCCTTTCCATCTAAGTTTAATGCCTTGTTATGATCAATGAGTCTTTCTTCTCAATAATAGTTCTTAGAGATACATGTATTGTTTTGTTTACTGTTTACCATCCCCCCTCCCCGCCCCCGCCCCCTCCGCAAGGAACCAACTATTAAATTTATTGATTCTGGCATTTTCTTCTTTTCTAATTCATGTATTTCTGCTTTTATCTTTATAAATGTTTCCCTGATTTCTCTATGACCTTTTTGTTCTTTTTTTCTAAATACTCAAGGTGAGTGCTTAGTTCATTTGCTTAGTTGCCTTTTTAAAAAAAAGATTAAAGCTGTTAAGGCTGTTTATCTCTGAGAATAGTTTTGGCAGCAGCCTGTGAATTTTTTTTTAAACAACCAATCCAGAAAGGTCTTGTCATTCTTGATTATATCCTGTGTATTTTGTTTTGTAGTTCTGACTTCACTTATTTTTAAATAGATAATTCTATTTTTCATTTCCTAGCTTTCTGTGTATTGTGGCCAGAGAATAGACCCAACATAATTTCTGCTTTTTTTTAAGTGGAAAGTTTTGTTCTTACTAGGCAGATAATTCATTTTGGCAAATGTTTCTTGGATATTTGAGAAAAAAAGTGATGACTTATTTGTCTAAAACCAAATCCTAAAGCTATTAATTAAATCGTATTCATTGTATTGTTTACATAATTCTGTATCATGATTTATATTTTGCCTACTTGATCTGTTCAAATCTATAGTATATTAAAGTCTGCCCTACAATGCGAGTGGCTCTTTGAATTCTAACAATTTTACTTTATGTATTTTTGTGCAATGCCATTTGGTGCATAAGATTACTATATTTGCCTTTACAATTTTTCTTTTATTGATATACAATGACCTTCTTAATCCTGATGTGTGGCTTTATTCTTAATTTCTACAATGCTAGGTCTGAATATTTTCACTTTGACTTTCTTTTCATGTATATTTATTTCGATATCATTGAAGGACTTGTACATTGAACATTTCTCTATCATTGTGTCCTTCATAAACAACAAAGAGTTGAATGTATTTCATAACTGAACTGAAAAGGTTAGTTAATAGAGGAAAGTTGGAATTTTTCGTATTTATTGCTCTAATGTCTATGCATAGTTTCTTTTTCCATTCTGTTTACTTCTCTGCTATATAGTATGATTTGTTTGTTTGTTTCTTTTTGTCTTCGGCGATTTTGAAGATAGACATCCTGCTTTCAATAGTCAGTGGTTACTTCAAGGTTTAAAAAACTATGTTACAGTTTCCGTAGTTATTAAAGTAAAAAAGAACCCAGCGCAATAACTTACTTTTCTTTTATGGACCGTCTGCTCCGTCCACGTCCTGTTACTCTGCACCATCCTCCCCCCTGCAACCCGAGAACATTCTTCCTTCTGTGTTCATTTATCTAAAGTGTTATATCTTTTTTTTTAAAAGGACAGGAATGATCTCTTATTTGTTTTGTAATTTTAAATTTGTAACTACATTCATTATAACTTAAGTCCTTTTCCATGCTTTTCTTGCTTTTAATGCTCAGCTCCAAGCTTTTCCACCTTGATGTTTTCAGTTTTCATTGTTGCTGTCTCTCGGAGGTCTAAATTTTTGCCTCTTGGAGACGATTCTTTTTCTGGAAGCCACACATACCTGAGGGTAGCTTTCCCTGCTCTTCACACCTGAACAGCACCCAACTGGGCATAATATTCATCATCCAGATTTTCTTCATCCAGATTTTCTTCCTCAAACCTCTTCTGGTGTTAATTATTTTTTTTCAGAGACATTTCCAAGGAACTTGGTGTGTTTATTCACAGATGTTTGTAAGGTTCTGTATTAATGACATTTAAAGATGAAAGTGGAACGTCTAGGAGAGGCTCTGTCTCCATAAATTTTGCATGAAACTTGGCTCCTTTAATCCAACTTCTCGTCTGCTCTGTTGTTCAGTTCAGCCCTGCCTCTCGGGCATCAAGCTTCTGATGACCAACAAAGGTCATCCTCGTCCCTTCTGGTCTGTTCACAGACACCATTTGCTTGACCCATAACCTACCCCCATTCAATTCTATTTCCTTCCTGGTACGAGACTGGGACCAAGGCCCATTCAAATCCTCTGTGAGGCAAAGGGACCCACCATCCCTGCCGAAGAAAGATAACACACTACAGATGGGCCTGCTGGGAATGGGAATCAGGAATGGCCCCACTGTTGCCTGTGACACACTCCCCAGATTCCAACGTAAGTGGAGGCGTCGGGACAGCCTCTGCGCTGGCTATCAGGTGCAGCTGGGGGCTCCAACCTGCCTTCAGGAGAACCTGGTACCTGCCGGGAGCGCTGGTGACTGACAGCCCAGCTCTGCCCTTTCAGCTCTAGAGTGATGTTGATGCCGGGGCCACACTTTCCTTGGGCTGCTTCCAGCTAATGACTAAGCTCGGCAGAGGTACCAGCCCTGGGTGATTCCTGCCCCCCCAGTGGGCAGCCTGTGCTTAGGAACTCCCCATCGGCCTGGCTAAGACGTTCTTAGAGCTGCACTGTGGTCTGAAGCTCTTCCTACCAGGTCCTTCCTTCCTGCTCTCCTTCCACGGGTGTCAGACCTGCTTTGTGGTTTGAAGGCTCTCCCTATCTACTCCTGCTCCCTCTCCCCTTCATTGAAGACATTTCCTCCAATAAATCTCTCAAACGTCTAACACCATCTTAGCATGTGTTTCTCAGGCTCTCACCCACCCACCTTACAGTGCCACCGATGGACTGGTTTGGATCCTGGGTTGGCCAGAACAGGAGACATCAATGGCCCCAGGCAACAGGTCAAGTGTGGGGGAATCGCTGGCCCCCACTACAATTGGACTGGTCTTTATTGGCAACCCATCTTTGAGAAAAGTGACCGTTTCAACCCTTACTGCAGGCTGGAGCCTTTTTATCTTAATCCAGTGAAGTTCCTGATCTTTTCTTTAAAAAGATTTTTAAAAAGATGATTTCCTTGAACTTTCAGAGGGAATTCAGAGGATTAATTTTTCAAATGCTCTGCTCACTGTGCCATGAGCTGGAAGCACTTTTTTTCAGCCTAATTTCTTTTTTGCCAGCCGATAGAGTGCTTCCTCTGGCTTCAAAGATTGCCATTTGAAAAGTTCCCATTTGAAGTCTGTCAGTGTTCCAGATGTGACCTTTAGGATCAACCAACTGGAGAACACTGATAGCTGAATGGTGTCTATTTCCCACACATACACCTGGGACTGTCAGTTCAGACAAGCCCCGGCATCCTAGACTGTGTGCTTTCCGCCAGACCATTTTTATCCCTTTGTTTTTCATTGGTTTGTTCAATTCAGCCATATTTGGGTTTGAGTTTATCTTTGAGCACGACTGACTTTTTTTCTTTTTGCCTACTTTAGTTCTGTCTTTGATCATCAGCAGTGTGCTGGGTCCATCCATGGAGTATGCCTGAGTGATACCTAGCCCCAAACGGATGCCTTAAGTTCCTTTTTTGAAGCTCTTTAAATACAAACACGTCTTCGCTGTTATCTTTGTGGTTCTTGGTTTTCTGCTGTTTCTGATGTTGGAGGTGACTTCCGTAAGCCAATTAATTGAGTCCTCCCCTTTACTGTTGCGGCACTTCTCAGTCAGAAATGGATTGGGTTTTTGCCTGCTTTTCTTATCATTTCTGAAATTGATCTTGGTTCCAAGAAATTATCTTGTTGGTTATTCTGGCTATTTTTTTAGACAGGCCTGTGGATACGCTGGCATAGTCAGGAGGAGACAGCCTGCCAGCTTGCACGTGTTCTAGGCATTTTTGGGTAGAAAGAGTTATACCCGGGGCTCTACACTGTGCAACTCCAGCAGGCGCCATTCACACAGACCACAGGAATCTAAAGCTTTGACTATGAGCAAATACATTTTCCTAGATCTCTTATGACATAAACCAGTACGGAAAGTTGACACATAGGAAAGCCACCAAATCAAGTAATGTATGTTTAATGTTTATTACATGGCGCTCAATGGGTGATATATATATATATATATATTTTTTTTTTCTTTCCCCCTCTCTTTCCCTAGCAGTTAGAGAGGATTTGGGAATGACATTCTATATAGAGTCTTAAAAATATCCAAATCCTTCCTTCCAAAGACTCCCAAGGGGACTGCAGTGATGAGAAACAGTAGCAGAACAGGAATTCTCTCAGCAATAGCGGTGCAGCAAAGAAATAAATCACAGTGATTTTTTTGTGGAATTTTTTTGTTTTCCAGTAAAACTCTAGGAAATCTAAGTGTTCATCAAGAGGCTACCAGCTGGATGAATTATGGCCTATCCATGCAATAGGCTGCAATGGCGCCATTGCAGTGTTAGAAAGAAAAAGTCAATTCATAGATGCTGACGTGGAACAATTTCCAAGAAGCACTGTAAAGTGAAAAAGCAAGAACAGAGCTGTGGGTATAATATTTTCCAAATTTAAAGAAGAGTCATGCATACGTATGTATGTACATATATATATATATATGCATATACTTAGAAATTTTCTGGAAAATGTATGGACAAAACTGTTAACCATGGTTACCTCTGGAAAGGACATCTGAGACCCTGGGGTACCATGAAATCTCCTTTCTTTTGTTATTTTGTACTGTTTGAATCTTATTGAGTGCATGGAATACTTTTTTAATTAAAAAAACGAACTATGGGCTGGCCCTGTGCCGAGTGGTTAAGTTCGCATGCTCTGCTTTTGCGGCCCGGGGTTTCCCCGGTCTGGATCCTGGGCACAGACCTAGCATCACTCATCAGGCCATGCTGAGGCAGCACCCCACATGCCACAACTAGCAGGACCTACAACTAGAATATACAACTATGTCCTGGGGGGCTTTGGGGAGAAAAAGAAAAAGAAAAAAAAAAGAAGATTGGCAACAGATGTTAGCTCAGGGCCAATCATTAAAAAAAAACAAACAACTAGTAGAATAACATAAGCTCAAGGAGTAGCTGCACTGGTCACAGCACGGGATTCTCTGTGAAAGACTGTGTTCGTGCCTTCTCCCTGCCACGTCTGCGTCTTGGATCTCAGCCCCCGCTGCTGGGACGTCTCTGAGGGTGGGAACTCGCTCACCCAGCTGCCTGCTGGCGAGGCGGGGAAGGAAGAAGCCAAGTGTGAGTGATCTCTCATACGCAGGACCCTGTGTCCTCGTGGACGTGGCATGCTCAGTGTCTAGGACTAGTCACGCCAGCAGATGGGCCTCATCTGGGCGGAGGAAGCATGGGTGAGAAAGGAGGGAGGTGGGTGGAGGTTTGATCATATGTGAATTCTCTGCCCAGCAGCACTGGTTCTGGAGGCCTGGGTTGAACATCTCCTGGTTTTGATCTGCTCCAGGGCCGCTGCTATGGACTGAATGTTTGGGTCCTCTCCCAGGTTCACACACTGAAATCTAACCCCCAACTGACGGTGTGAGGAGGTGTGGCCTTTGGGAAGTGATTAGGTCTTGTGAGTGGAACCCTCACAAATGGCATTAGTGCCCTTAGAAGAGAGACCCCTGAGAGCTCTCTTGCCCTCTTTCTGCCATGTGAGGACAGAGTGAGAAGTCAGCCACCTGCAACCTGGAAGAGGGCCCTTGCCAGACCATGTTGGCCCCTGATCTTGGACTTCCAGCCTCCAGAACTGTGAGAAACAAATGTCTGCTGTTTATGAGCCACTCAGTCTATGGTATTCTGTAATAGCAGCCCAAACGAAGACAGCCCCCTATCTTGGTATAGAACTCCACCATAACATGCACCCCCCAACCCCCAAATTGGCCAGGCTCTTAAGTAAGACCCGGCCAGGGCCTGCCTCAGACTCTCATCTTGGCCTGACTTGTGACCCCCTCCTTGTCTGCCGGCACCCAGCCTCCCTGTGCAGCCACACCTGCGGCCTTGGTCCTCTTTTTCCTGAGACCAGTTCTAGCTTTCTACCTGTCTGAAGGCCTTTCTTTGCCCTGTGGAGACCTCAAGCCCTCACTTCCTTTCCTCTGCAAATGTCTTTTCTTCCATGTTTCTCCATTTTCTGTCTGGTTTTCTCCTCGGGGTAGCACAAGGCTGCAGCAGCTCCAGACTTTCTGTCTTTCCAACTTCAAATCCACAGAAAGAGCCCCAACCCGCTTCCTGGTAACCCAAGCAAGAGTTTTGTTGCCTTTCATTGCCTCTGGGTGGTCAAATGTCCATCCTTGAACCAATGAACGAACCAATCACCAGATACAGGGGAATGTTATGTGCTGATTGCCGCCAGCCCTTCAGTCAGGGGTGGGGCAACTCTGTCCAGTCTTCAGGAATGTAGGTGGGGGAGGGGAGAAGGACAATGTATAAGGAGGAGCTGGGTCCTGGAAACAGCGTTTGAATCCCTGATGGAGCGGCAGCTCAAGTCAGCCCTGCCCTAGTTTTCAGTTACAAGAAATTCTCTCTTTGCTTAAACTGGTTTGGGTCAGGATTTGTGTTTTTGTTACTACTTTTGACAGAAGGCGTTCTGATTGAAAAAAAGGGGCAGATGTTCATACGCAGTTCTTTTTTGTAAAAGAAAAAGGCACACGTGTGTGTGTGTGTGTGTGTGTCCAGAAAGAGAGGGAGAGTGCGTTTGGAATGAGACACATAAAAAACTAACAGTGGTTATATCTGGGCAGCATTAGAGTAATTTTTCTTTCCTGTGTTTTCTAATTGTTATTCAATGAGCACGAATTGCTGTGTGATAAAGGGGAGGTGTTTATTATTCTTGACAAAGTCGTTTGAAACCATCACTTTCAGAGAGTGAGAAGAACTCCAGCTAATTTATTTTTGACTTTGTAGGAAAGAACATGAGCCAGGGCAACAAAAGTGAAGACTGCTCCTTCAGTGACGTGGATGAGCTGATGAAAAGCGTGCAGCTGGCAGTCTATGTCCCCACCTTCCTCCTGGGCCTGCTCCTCAACGTGCTAGCCATCCGAGGCTTCTGCACCTTCCTGCAGAAGAGGTGTCTGGATTACGCTGCCACCTCCATCTACATGATCAACCTAGCGGTCTTTGACCTGCTGCTGGTGCTTTCCCTGCCATTCAAGACGGTCCTGAACCACGTGCCGACACCCTTCCCTTCCTTCTGTACCTTGGCGGAATGCCTCTATTTCATCAGCATGTATGGCAGTGTCTTCACGATCTGCTTCATCAGCCTGGACAGATTCTTGGCCATCCAGTACCCCATCCAGGTCAGCCACCTCCGGTCCCCCAGGAAGATCTTTGGGATCTGCTTCGTCATCTGGGTCCTGGTGTGGGCTGGGAGTATCCCTATCTACAACTTCCACGGGCAAGTGGAAACCTACAAATGCTTCCACAATATGTCTGATAGCACCTGGAGTGCCAAGGTCGTCTTCCCCCTTGAGGTGTTCGGCTTCCTTCTTCCCATGGCCGTTATGGGTTTCTGCTCCTCCAGGAGCATCCGCATTCTGATTGGCCGTCGGGATCATAACCAGGACTGGGTCCAGCGTAAGGCTTGCATCTGGACTATCGCGGCCAATCTGGCTGTGTTCGTGGTCTCCTTTCTTCCAGTCCACCTGGCATTCTTCTTGCAGTTCCTGGTGAGGAATGGCTTTATTGTGGAGTGCAGAGCTAAGCAGAACATCAGCTTGTTCGTGCAGTTGTCCATGTGTTTCTCCAACGTCAACTGCTGCCTGGATGTTTTCTGCTACTACTTTGTCATCAAAGAATTCCGCATGGGCATCATGGCCCACCGGCCTTCCAGGGCCCAGCTAATCCTCCAGGATACCCTGACCACAGGGGCTACCAAGAAAGACCTGATCAAAGAAAGCAAACCCTAGCCCTGAATTCCAGCAGCGGATATCCTGTTCCAAGGTTTGGGATGTGACAGGATGATATATGGCACATTTACTAATGCGCTTTCCATTTTGATGCTCATTAAATGCTGTCTTTGCTAGTTACGCCCCAAAGACCTTTCCGCAGCACCCAGACAGCTTGACATAAATCACGCAGTGTTTGGGGATCTCTGAAGAACCTAAGAACCAGGTGAATTCTTGATTTTTAAGTCCAAAATCATGAGGCAGAAGAATTGAGAAAGACAATGAGACCATCTGAACAAGGCTGTTTCCCAGCTCTCCCTGTCCTTCTGTAGACTAGAAGATTCTGGAAGGGACGAGAGGAAGGAGTTAGGAACGAGAACTAAGAGGGTTGGTCATGGTGGAGTGTCTCCTGGGTAGAGATGGAGCCGTAGAATGGATCAAGCTCCTTTTTAGTTTGGGGATGCCGGGTGGAGCAGACTCACACTTTGCTATCCCTCTGGGCTCTGTTGGCCAACAACCTCACAGAGATGACAGCAAGTGGGGGTAATCGAGGCAGAGCAAGTACACACAGAGAGCCCCAAGTTTCCTATTGGCCTTAGAAAGGTCTGGGAAGCCAGCCAAACCTTTATTTGCTCACAAGAAGGCTACAGAAGGATGAGGGGGGCTGCGGTGAAGCTGTGGACACTTTGTGGAAGCAGTGAGGACAGTGTGGAAAGATGTTGGTGACACCTGAGAGCCATGAGGGGACAGGATACACCCGGGGAGGGAAGAAGGCCAAGGGCTGGAAGTGGACTGCCCCTCCCCCAGTGCCATCAGGATGTCACAGCATGGAGTTTTAGTGCTCGCCCAGAGGGAGGTGAGGCGGTGGAGAAGGGAAATTCCTAGACGTGATCAGCTTGCTGTCTTGAACAGCCTGGGAAGTTGTTAATTAGACTTGGTTTCCTTGAGAACCGGGAGAAAGAATCAGGTCTAATTTAGTTCAGCGAGAGAAGAATAAGGAACATGTGTTTGTGTTGCCCACCTGAATCCTGGCTGGGCATCTGGCCAGGGAGGCACTGTCCACAGAGCTGTCCCCCTCCAGTGGTGACAGGGAGAAACTGAGTCAGGCAGGAATGGAGCCACCATCTCAATGGCACAGGGCTCTTGGCACTTCCTGGTTGGAAACTCTGAACAATTGAATCACGGCTTCGATTGGGCTCCTCAATGATCCAGAGAAGGAGCGGCAGCGACAGCCGAAAGCTTCCGGTGACTCAGCTGCTCCAGAGAGTAAAATGATTATAAGGATAAACGTGGGGCAGTTTTGCAAGACAGAATGAGTGGGATGAGACGTAACAGATGAGACTTACTGTAAACAAGGGGAAGGTGTTTGGGAAGAAAAGCAGCCACCTTCTACCTGTAGGATAAGAGGCTTCCATGGCCAAGTGGTGGATGGAAGGGAGGGGTGACTGTGTGGCGGGGGAAGGGACCTATTTAGATAAAACCCTGAAGGGAGGAAGAGGTGGAGGTTGGGCCATTGCCCAAGGCTTGAAGCGATGGGGCTCTGTGAGGAGGTGGGGGACGGGCAGGAAGGATGGAGGGCAGAGCTGCTTCCTGCCCGAGAATCCCCAGCTTGACTGAGAGCCATCAAAGGGCAGGAGCCCCGCCTTCTCCTCCTTCCTCTCAGCTGACTCAGTGGTCAAGTGGTGTTCTGTGGGGCTGGAGGGAAGGGTGAGGAAGAAGGTGTCAATGAAGGGGTAGAAATGGGTGTGGAGGAGTGATCATGACCAGGACCAGAGGCTCTTGTCCCTCAGACTGGCCTCCAGGAACCAGCAGCCAGAGTCAGGGGCTCTGCAGACCAGAGATGAGTCCTGCCCGTCTGCCCCAAGCCCTGGACATCCTCCCCCCTACCTATGGGCTGGCTACACTGTCCCATGGCCATCCTAGACAGAAGCACACCTGTGTTACTGTTGGAAAGCCAGAAAGCTGCCATATGCAGCAGGACATTTGGGCTGAATTGGGGTCAGAGTCCATGGGTGGGTGGAGATATGGACCACCCCTCCTCCAATTTCTCTCTTTGCATGAGTCTAGACTCATGAGCTGTGTGACTATAAGGTGTATGTCCTTGGAGGGGTAGAGCAGTCCTGGGTGGATGTGACAACTGTGGACCTGTCTGTGGGTGAGTCTTGGAAGCCTGACCAATCCCAACACACTAGGGGGAGGAGAGGTACCTCTTCTCTCTCCCCACAGGGACCCATCCTGGCCTTCGAGTCACAGGGGACTCATCAGGGTCTGTGGGAGTGGCTACAGGCCCAGTGCAGCAGGCCAGGCTGCTCTGCAGAGGATCCAGCCTCTGGGCCCAAGCCCAGCCCACAGTCAGCGGTCAGGCATGGAAAGGGCAGAGGGTCAGGGACACAGGGTCAGGGTCAGGGTTAGGGTGCTGATGCATGCAAGTGCCAATGCCCACAGCAAGTGGCAGCCAGTGAGTTGGGGAACGCTGAACTTTGTCACGGAAAAGGCTGAAATTCCTGCTACTAAAGCCGGTGGAGGCTTGGAGACATTGTTTGGCCATAAACGTGACCTTATTTGTACTCCTAGTCTGGAAAAACCCGAGACATAGCTGTGATGTGTACCTGCATGAAACTGGCACAATTAATTGGAAAAAATGATTTGATTAAGCTGACCTGTCAAATAAATAGACTCCTATGATGCTGTGTGACCTTGTCTTAGGCTACACTTACTGGTTCCAGAGAAGAGCTGGCTCCCGATGGCCCTGGCCAAGTGATCTAACAATCTTGGTCAAAGGGACCAAGAAAGGACCAGGTCAAAGTAGCCACCTGGACACTGAGTGTGAGAGCCCAGGGAGCTGCCCTAGGCCTGTCCCAGGAGCACAGCTGGGGCCTGTCCCAAGCGGCTGGGAGCCAGACCCTGCATGGTCTACTTGAGACTCCCCACATCCACACAGGTACTTGGTTCTCTGTGGTCCCTCCAGCACTGAATCCACCTCACCCTGCTCCCTCCATCTTGTCCCACCACCACCATGACACTGGAGTTGCTTCCAGAGGCCCTGGCTCTTCTGCACACCCCATGTGGTCCAGCATAGAGACCTGCTTACGGCTGATGTGCTGAAGACACAGGGCCAGTTCTCTGGAAGTCCTCCACTGGTGACTCCTCTGTCTCTGACCACCTATGGAGTGAGTCCAACTCTCCCAGGTGAGATCTGGGTTCTTCTTCATAGCTCCTCGCACGTGAATCCTGCTAACTTATCCAGAGCTCCTGGACAATGTGAACTGCTGGCTGCTGGCCCAGCCACCCCTTTCTCCTGAGTTCCCCACAATCTGGGCAAAGACCAGTCATGGCCTGGGTGCTAAGGGCTGATGGGGACATCCTTGTTCCTTGATGGTTGCTATGGACTGAATTGTGTCCTCCCCAAATCCATGTGTTGAACCCTACCTGCCAGTGTGATGATGTTTGGAGGTGGGGCCTTCGGGAGATGCTTAGGTTTAGATGAGGTCCTGAGGGTAGAGCCCTCGTGATGGGATCAACTCCATAAGAACAGACACCAAAGCACTTGCTTCCTCTCTCTCTCCACGTGCACACAGAGGAAAGGCCACATGAGGGCACAGGGAGAAGGTGGCCATCAGCAACCCAAGGAGAGAGCCCTCAGCAATCATCAACCCTGCTGGCGTCTTCATCTTGGGCTTCCAGTCTCCAGAACGATGAGAAATAAATTCCTTTTGCTAAAGCCATCCAATCTGTGGACTTTTCTTATGGCAGCCCGAGAAGGGTAATACAGCCAGCTCTTGCTAAGCCGGGAGCCGCTTCATATCTGGGCCATGTCTCCTCAGGGCCAAGGACTGACCCTCCTTTGGGATACTGGCCCCCAGGGAGACTTCGATGTAGAGAATGCTAGTCCACAAACTGCATTTGTCAACTATATTCCTCTTGAGTCCCTCTCTGGGGACTCTATGGAGCTGAAAGTCATTATTTTAATGCTGTGTAGCTGCCACGGGATACTAACGACATTTGGAATAGTAAGATAGCAGCCTCGTAGCAAGTTGCCTCAAATAAACAGTAATTGCAAAGACGCTTGAAATGGCTGAGACCTGGTAGGTGACTGTGGAGACTAATAGAGGTTCAAAAGGATTTTGTTAATAGATCAGTGAGGAGAGAAATTGAGAAGAGCAATCTGTGTGGGAGTGAGGAGAGCCTGGTGTGCAGAACAGTCAGGAGGCAGGGACAGAGGCGTCCCCGCATAGGAACCATGTGGAGATGGTGGAGATGCCCACACCAGACCGCCCTCCATGGATCCTTGAGGGTAAGCTGTGCCAAGGGCAACGACCTTCCAGAGAGCCAAGGAAAGACGGCCAAGGCCACCGTGAGAACCCTACTGCTGAGGGGACAAGGAACTCAAGATCCACAAGAGTGGAGCTTTTTAGAGGGATGGGAGTGCCCCATGAAGCTACATCGCAGCCACCTCGTGCTTTTTACACCTGGAGCTGGCGTCTCTACCAAGCCTAGGACACAGAACCATGAATGGGCGTCTCAGGGAGCATCCATGGCAGGTCAAGGTGAAATCCAAGAGCTTGAAGTGGAAGGACAAGTGGATATCCCTCTACCTCAATTCAGCCTGAGCCTCCTGTCCCCTCCCAAGAGCCTGTGAGATTTGTTCTTCTCAGAAAGCTGCTGCAGAAGCGGCCGCATGGTGCTCGATCGTGAGCCGTGACCTAACGGTGACCCTCCGTACTTTGAAGTCTCAGAGGTCGGATCCGAAACGCTGTCACTTCAAAGCCTGACGTCGGTTCTGCTTGGTGGAGGGGCCCTGAGTGCACTTTGAGACCTCAGACAGTCTTTGTTCTGGGGGCCTCGCTTGAGTGAGGGTAACCAAGACAGCCCCTGCGAGGGGAGGCTGTTGAGACCTGGGGCTCCACGGGGCACCCACAGTCACGCAAAAGGCACCTGAGGGTGCAGCTGTGTAACATCTCTGCAAAGCGTGTTCCTCTGTGGGAGACTTCTTCTTGAAGGTCGGCTTTGGGCTGTAACTTGTGCAAGCGATGGTGAACAGACACGCATGCTTGTGTTTCTCGTTCAAGGCATGTGTTGTAGAGGCTAGCCAGTGGAGGCCGCAAAGAATTTAGGAAAGACACGCAGGAATCAGACCAGCCCTGGCGAAATGCAGGTGATCCAAATAGCTGATTCTCATGAGAGGGAGAGAGCTCTCTGGCGTCTCTTCTTGTAAGGACACTAATCCTTTGGATGAGAATCTCACCTTGATGACCTCATTTGACCTTAATGACCTCCTGAAGGCCTTGTTTCCAAATACAGACACATTGCAGGTCAGGGCTTCAACATGTGCATTTTGGGGAACACGATGCAGTCCATTGTATTCGTGACCTGGCGTAAAAGAAGTGTGTGCTTCTAAATTGAATGTAATCTGCTCTGCGCTCATCAAGCTTTGCTATAGGATATTCCAGCTCCATCATTTGGGGCTCCATCCCTCTCCTGGGACCCTGCATAAGTCCTAGGGGCGGTGTCCCTTGATGGCTACACTATTTGCAGAGACCTCTGGGTCTCAGCTCACACTCACAGCCACCTCTTGCTTTTTACACCTGGTGCTCACAGCCACCGTGTCCATTTATCAGGCCCTTCGATGAGGTGTCCGTGTCACACTTGGGCCTGAAGCTCATTCTGTAGCCCCTGAGACTTCAGTGTTAAGTGTTCTCTCTCCTTCAGGCCTGAGGCTCCCTTTGATCCTGGCACTCTGTGGGGGAGCAGAGTCTTGTCCTGTCTCTTCTTGGGAACCGTGACCGCCCTGTACCTTCCCAGGCTTGGGGGGCTGGTGCTCCCACCTCCCTGAGTCTGGTCACTCTCCTCTATATCCTCCCCGAACAATCCCGTGGGGTTTTCTTCATCTGGCCTCTGGACACACAAGCTCGCTTCCTTTCCAGGCAGGTGGAAAGGAAGTGACATCTTCCCAGTGGTCCCTGGTACTTGTGGTCCTGATGGCAAGTGCCCTGTACTGTCTGTGGACAGAACCACTTTCAACTTCAGTTTAACTGGCATCGTATTTCTGAGCAACCACTGTGCGTCCACTGCTGCGTGGGACAAGAAGGACAGAAGAGGGGCTCACAACCTCTCTGAGAGACCCGTGAACACCTGGGGAGTGGAGAACGGGGCAATTCATGAACCCACACCAGCTGCAGGCCTTGCATGTGGTGTGTGGTTTCTAAACTTAAAAAAAACTACAACAGCAATTTACATGGCAGGCATGGTGGTCTGATAGGTAAAAGGATAAAGGAGGAGTGACTATGGTGAGCGGGTCCCTTGAGCCCCTCCTTAGAAGCACCCCCCCTCCCCCCCACCATCAGCTTCACTAACCCGTGGGTACACAGGGGCATCCTGAGGCCTGTGGTGTGAGTGGCCAGGACTGTGGGGTTCCAGTGGTGCTCACAGGCCCTCCTGCCACCCACACCTCCTCCTAACACCACTCTGTACTCTCAAGAAGTCCTGGCTTCCACCCCAGGCTGGAGCCACAGAGCGCCCTGCAGGTCAGGTTTCCTGAAAAGCTGACCCTGAGATGGAGCTTAGCATGTGGGAAGTTTTTTAAGAAGTGCCGTGGGGACCAACACCTGTGGAGAGAGGGGACGGATGCAGTCGGGGCAGGGGGAGAACATGAGCTGGGATACAGGACCAATGACAGCTTCAGCCAACCCCAGGAGACCTCTGCAGCTATGAGGTCTGTTTGGAGTCAGCCCGAGTTAGAATGAGACCCCAGGCTAGCAGACCCCACGTGGCCCAGTCTCAGATGTAGGCCTGGGAAGGGGCATGACCTTGGATAGGGAGCTCCCTGTGCTGAGGGCCTGAGGGCAGCTGGGCAGCACATCCTCCCTGGAGGCGGGCCTGGGCTGCGCCTCACAGGGTCCACCCAGGGGTGAGCAGGCACAGTGCTTGGTTGGCAGCTCAAACCTCTGGGCTGGATCTACTCTGGGGGCCAGCTCGGCCCTGGGAGGAGTGGTTGGGAGTGCACATGTGGCCAGCCCCAGGACGCAGGATGGCCGAGTCTGAGCAGGGTAGGAAGCTGCAGAGGGTAGAGCGAGTTGCCTTGTTCTGGGAAGGGATACAAAGTGGGCAGCTGGACAGAGAAAGTTCCCAGAAGCAGAGGCAGTTGGAGACCTTGGTTCCCAGATGCAAAGTCTTTAGAGAAGTCAGACCCAGCATCTTAGCCTTGGAATGTCTTTGAGACTGTTGAGGGCACGAAGTGTGTTCAGGGCAGACCCCCACTTTGAGTGGCAGGTGCATGGAGCTGGGGCTGGGCAGTAGGCTTTCTAGGCACCCAATGCTGCTTTGTGGCTCCTGGTACGGGGTGCACAGAGGACCAGCTGAGAAAGCCTTGGGCACCTATGACGTGAGTGAACGATGTCCTATTCCAGGGATCAAGAGCACACATCACCCACCTAGGGCTCCTTCCTCCCTCATTTGGGGTACTTGGGGCCTCTTATGGACGGGATGCTCATGTTTCCCCCAAATTCATATGTTGCAGTCCTAACCCCCAATGTGATGGTGTTAGGAAATGGAGCCTTTGGGAGGTGATTAGGTCATGAGTGTAGAGCTCTCATAAATGGAGTTAGTGTCCTTACGAAAGATTCCCCAGAGGGCTCCCTTGCCCCTTCCTCTGCATGAGGACACAGAGGGAAATCAGCTCTCCAGGAACAAGAGGAGGGTGCTTACTGGAACCTGACCATGCTGCGCCCTGATCTTGGACTTCCAGCCTCCCGAATTGTGAGAAACAAATGTCTGTTGTTTAAGCTCACCAGTCTGCAGTCTTCTGTCATAGCAGCCTGAACTGACTAGACAGGACCCAGTTCAGTAACTAGTTGTCAGTGAGATTGAGAAAATGCTATTTACCAAAATTCCCCTTCTGAAAGGAAAGTATTTGGGAAAGTCCTTGGGGATGAACGTGGGAGGAACTCTTCCAAGAGAGAAGGGGGCCGGAATCCAATGCCTCAGAAAGGGAGGAAGGAGGAAGGGAGACCAGAGAGGTCAGGGAGCTGGAAAGAACCAGAAGGATGGCAGGGGGCATGTGTGACCTGGAAAAGTTCTAGTGAGGGATGGAAAATTGTGAAGTGCCTGGCGTGAGCAGACCTTCTGGAAACAGAGAAGGGAGGTTTGGCAGTCTGTAGCCCAAGGCAGCTCCAGGAAAGAGAGATGCAGAAGATGTCTGCCCCATAATACATGGTTGTCCTGGGGAGGGCTCTGTTGCTCCTGAAGGCTGGGACATTGGGGTTCTAGTCAGGCTTATCCAGGTCTTCAAGGGGTAAGGAGTGGGGGTGACCCTGGGATGCTGAAGGTTGCTTGATGTCTGTGCATCAGAGCAGGCCACGGCTACCCTCAGTGGGGTGAATGCAGGACTCCCCGAGACCTCCTCCCTCCCTGGCCTGAGCTGGCCATGGCCCCATGAGTGTGAGCTATGCTCAAGTCGGGCTCCCAGGGCCTTAGAGGCAGCCTGCCTGAGAATGTTGAAAGCTCAGGCGCTGGGCCAAAAGGTCAAGGCTGAGTCCTGGCTCTAACCCTGACTGCTGTGTGCCCATGGCTAAGTGACCCATTTCAGGGTACCGGCCTCAGCTTTAAACAGAAATGACAGCTCTACCGACAATGCGACAACACATAGAAAATGTCTGGCAGATGGCAAGGGCTCAGTAAATTTTGACTCTTAGAATTGTGGTGAGCTGCTTTTTTAAAAAAAAAAAAGCAAAAGAATTGGCCAGTGGCTCTCTGTGTAGGTCACAGGTCTTAATCGACTTTGCGCCATGGGAAGCCTGTGGAATTCCCCCAGCATAATAGTTTTAATGGCATAAAGTAAAATACATAGGATTATAAAGGAAACCAAATATACTGAAATACAATGATCAAAATTTAGAAATTGTGATATCGTAATATTTGTCCTTCTTCATTTCTTCTATATAAGAAGGTCTAGTGACAGGTTTAATATCTACCGTAATCTTGAGCTAGTGATGAGCTGAGTTAAAATGATATTTGAAATATCTGCAGGAACTGCGGTGTGATATGAAAATAGCTGACGTCTCTTGGTGACAGAGTCCCAAGAACCATCTATATTACTGTGGTGTGATACACACACGCACAATGGAAAGAAATGTTAGTTTCAATTAGCAATTAGTGAAAATAAGTATATAATTCTTTTCCCCAACCAGTTTGAGACCCCTGAATTCCACTCCTGAACCCCAGGTTAACTCCTGGTTTAGGCAGAGACAGAGGGATATCTGGGAACAATGTGTGCCCTCTTGGTTACGTGCATACGGGCCACCAGGGTGCCAGCCTCTTCCTCTTGGGGTGTGGGTTGTGGGGCTTAGCAGAAGCTGGCCCGCCCCTGCTGGCTGCAGCCCGATAGGGTGAGGCTCTCGGAGGCTCTCTGAAAGCAAAGACACCCGCATCCCAACCCTGATCTCTGAGATGCAAAGTCAGGCACACCTGTCCAGGCATGCTTGGGTGTGATCCAAGGAGCAGAGGCAGAGAGGAGCAGAGAGGCCCTCGAAGTAAATCACCTTGAGTGATTGTGGGCCCCGGCTGATGTGCTGTCTCATTTCAAAGGGGACGGCTGGGGCCAGCACGCAATGTGGCTGATGCTGGATGCCCCTTCCCACCCAGCCACCCTGCCCCAGGGGCCGTGCTTAGGGAAATGATGGCCGAGTGTGGGAAAATGCACTAAAAAGAGCTGTAGGCCTGAACCTAGACCACCAAGGGCATCCCAGCCTTGGGGCCGCAGCATCCTCTGTGAGAGAGTAAGCTTCAACAGTGACACCTTGTGACAGGAGGAGCAACAGTAGCCGTGGACTCTGGGGACTGGTTCTTCTCCCGGGGAGGGGAAGCAAAGCTGACTTTCCCTTTGGACTAAGGAGGACCCTGGGGGGCAACCCTCCTGCCCAAAAGACACGAGAGGACTAAAGCAATGAATTGGGGCGATAAAAGAGATGTGAACACGTTTGTAATCTAAGTTGTGGAGGAGGCCATCCAGCGACATCATCCTCATCATATTATATGTCATATGTTATTATTATTCCTGTTCCTCCACTGTGTTGATATAATAAGTTCCACTCTCGGAGGATGACCTTACCTAACCTTATGTGAAAGTTCTTGGGGGCACATTATTGTCACCCCATAAAGCATCTCCAAGGCCCAATCACCAACAGATCCAGCCTTTGGCACGACTGTGAATTCAGTTTCCCAGCTCCTAATTCTGTTCTCCAGTATCCGCCCCTCCCTCCCCCCAAGGCTGTCTGCTCTCTTCCTGCTCTTCATCATCTGTCTTAGGACTCGTTACTACTGATATAAGTGCTTGGTCACGTGGTTCTTCTGTCTTGGGACATTTTCAATGAAACCGAGAGAAAGCTGTACTTCAAAGGAGGAATCGAAAGAGCAAAGGGGAGATATATCCCCCATGCATCTGAAATTGCAACCAACAGCCTGCACAGGTGGGGTGCTGCGTGGACTTGCCAAGGCTGTGGAGCATCTGGAATCAGCAAATCTGGGGAGGGGGCAGCATAAGGCAGATGAGAAATCCCTCTGCAGAGAAAGATACTCGGGTGCATTTTAAGTTGCTGTGTGTTGTAATCCATCTCCATTAGCCCCGGCCTTTCATAAAGTCTCCCACACTCAGTAGCCTTGTGGCAGTTGTCTTTTGTGGGAGAAAAGAATCAGGGAGGTGTTCCATGTGGGGTCAGACAGACAGACGCATAGGACCCGGGCTAAGACGGAGAATTGGGGCAGTTTCCCCTGAGACCCCTGGGTCTATTGCAGGAGATGCCACTGAATGTGGGATGAAAGCCTAAGCCGTTTTGTTTGGAGATTAAAGAAAGGATGACTCCATAGGGATTAAAGAAAGGGTGACTCCATAAGCTAGAAATAGCTATGTTCAGGACTTTGCCTTCCAAGGGAACTGTTTTACAGATGTGGAAACAGATGTGAACGGAGGTACCAGTGACACCAGCTCTCTGACTCCCAGGTGAGTGCTCTTTGCAAGACACCACTCCGGGTCTGTGTGCCTGGCTGTCCCTCCCCACTCCAACATCCTCTCCAGGCTCTTCATAGACCCTGAGCCATCACAGGGTGACCTGTCTGCTCCCTAACAGAGATTGGTACAAGCCCAGCCGCCAGCCTCCACCCAATCTGCACCTGGTCGAGAGTGGACTTATTCTCTCCTTGTCTGTTCTACCTCATTTGGCCTTCCATTGCACTCTGCACCAGGCATGGCGTTCTAAATAGAAATGGTCCTTCTTAATGGTCTCTCACAGCGAGGACTCACATCCCCTGTTTGTCCCCAAGTAAATACCTAGTGCTTGACAGCTGCGCTCATCACCAGTACCCCAGCCCTCGCCTCAAACCCGTGAGCAACTGGAGGCTTGACTGCCCCCTGGATCCCGGGCCCCACAGCACCTGCTGGAGATAACAGAGGGGCGGAATCCTGCCCCAAGCCACTCATCCCCGACTGAGGACAGGGAGCCTTGGTCACCCTGATAGGAGTGGTGATAATGCTGGGGTAACTGATATGTCCCACATCACCAGTTGCCAATAAGGTCCCATTTCTCTTAAGGTTCAAGCAACAATTCTAAGCCCCCAACGTTACGGGAAGGGACACTTAAGACTTGGGATAAAATTCCCAGTGATGGTGTCACGCAGGGATTCAAAAAGTGGTGAATCTGAGTAGCAGACTCGAGGGCAGATCACGTGCTCTGGAAGCCCCTGGTGACTTAAACTGTGGCCCAAGGGATGATGAAGACACAGACACTCAAGATGCTGGTAAAAAGTTGAGATAAAAATGCTCCAAGAAATGTGAAAGTGGAAAAGAGCACTATTTCCAAATTAACATATTAGTAACCCGCTATGCGATTAAAATAGGTCTTTAAAAATGAATACATGAATTACTACATGAAACATTTAAACAATTGCATGCACACCCCTAATAGTCTGTATACTCAGGTCAGATCTTCTCATTCAGAAAAATGATTTCTTTTGTGTGTGCATCTTCTTAATGGCCAAGTGGGAGGTGCCTCATGCTCATACATCATACATCAACTCAGGGTTGCCTTAGGTTTGGGCATATATGGCATGTGCTCCTGCTTCTGGGAGAAACCCCGGCCTGGGGAGGTAGAGCAGGTCCAGATTCTTCTATGGGATTTGGAAGCAGATTGGGGTGGCGTATCTCTGGAGGCAATGTCTGGGCCAATGTCCTGGGTCCCTGCCACAACTGAATGATCCAAGGGCCCAAGGCCAGGGACTCCAGCACCCAATTGTCATCTGTTCTTTCTCTTGGTGGGAAGCCAGAGGAGGCCCAAGATGGTTGGAGTTACCTGGAGAGAGGGGCCTGAGCTCTGGGTCGGTCAGCACCTCATTTGCAACTTGGAACTGCTCTGTATTTACTTGAATCAGCTCAGGGTTAGTTTCTCTCACAGGTAACCAAGAACCATCCTGTTAGGGGGATGGCATTTCCTGCTCCAGAACGAAAAAGCCTGGCTGTGGGGAGAGGGGAGAGCGGGGGCTCTGGGGAGCGGGTGAGACTTGGAGATCTTCTCTCTAATAGGGGCTGGGAGGGGGGTGTCGGATGGACAGGCCCTTCCCGCAAGCCTCAGAGCTACAGGTGTAAGTCTTTTTTGATAATCTCACCTCAATTCCCTGGGAAACTCCGAGTTAGGGTCTTTCCTGGGATGAAAGCTCTCTGGGTGGTGCAGGCAGCACAGCGACCATAGGCTGCCCAGGGGCACGGGTGCAGATTCATCCTTTTCCTGGGAGGCAGAGGCCTGAGGTGGGGCTTGGGAGACCTCCCAGGGCCCTGTCCATGGAGCCCAAGGGGTCTCCACAGGAGGGCGTGGAGGGAACAGGGAAGCTGCTCTGAGTCCGCTGGGTGCTCCCAAGCAGCATCCGATGGAGAGTCCTGTCTAAACCATGACTGTTGTAGGGGGCACCTGGTCCAGATGTTGACACCTGGCAACTGCCAGCTGAAGTTCGAAGAGGTGATGGGGATCTCCCCCTCCCCCATATCTCCTGGGAAATTCTCACCGCCCTCAGTCTCTGCTTAGACGCCCCTCTCTCTGGGAAGCCTTCCCTGACCCCCACGCCCTGGTTAGGCCCTTCCTCTGGGTTCCTGTTGTATTCTGGTTTCTCACACAGAACTGGAGTGTTTGAGGTCTTTTGGTTGCAGGGAATTCACTCCGATCCCTTCAGGAAAAACAGATTTATTACAGAGGCTGGATGATAATGATGGTTACATAGCTTTACAAATTTACTAAAAGTCACTGAGTTGTTAAACAAGAAACAAAGAAAGAAAAAGGAAAGAAGAAAGGCACGAAAGAGGAAAACCTGTTTCATTGCAAAGATGAACTGGAAATAAAGACAAGACGACTCTCAGCTCCATTGCAAGGTTGCCTGGGAGGCCCGGACGGGCCCACGGCAAGGCATCCCTGGGCTGGGCCTTCTGAGGCCTGGAACGTGGCTTGGTGCTTGGAGAGGCTGGAAGGCCCCACAACATCCGCTGACTCTGCTCTCCCTTTCCAGTCCTTCAGCTCCGTCTCCTGCCACCATTGTCCCAGCTATTGGTCACTGTCTCTGCTGGCCAGTCCACCTCTGTTGATCACTGGCAGCCTGAGGGTGGGCTCACTAGCTCACCGCTGGTCCAGTCAACCATGGTGGGGGCCATGAGCCACACAATGCACCACTTGGCCATCTACAGAGCCTGATGGGCGTTCTGAGGCTTTGTGTGTCTGTTTCTACCTATAAGCTGGGGCCATGCCTGTGAAGGCTACTGGAACACAGTCATGCCCATCTGGACTGTGTGTGACGGCCTCCGAACTACAACCGCAGAGTCGGGTAGTTAAGATTGACACTGTAGGATCTGCAAAGCTAAAACTATTTCTGATCTGGCCCTTTGCAGAAGAAGCTTCCTGACCTCTGCTCTGAGCTGTAAGCTCTTGAGGGCAGGGACTCAGTCTCGTTCACTTGATCTCCGTCCGACACTTGGCAGAGTGCCTGACGCACAGCGGGAGCTCAGTACACTGTGCTAAAGGAATCAGCAAATGGTGTCTGGGCTGAATCTCTGCGGGGTGTGCCCCTCCTTTTAGAATGAAGCTTCACCTAGACAGCACCCTTCACGCACTTCTGTCCGTTGAACAGAGTAACCGACTGTGCCAGCTTGCCCAGGACTGTGGGTTTCTCAGGACAGGGGACCATCAATGAAAACTGGGAAAGTCTTGGGCAAACCCAAACAATTTGGTCACCTTATGCTGAACAGCTTGGCCTGTTTCTACATGGAAGCATCTGCCTGCCCCATTTGGGCCAATGAATCCAGCACGGGTTGCCATGTAGAAGTGTGTGCCCAGCAGTAACAGGCACGTACAAAAGCAGCTGCATAACAGCCACAGAGTCAAAAAACCATGTCAAAGAGTGGCTGTGCCTGACAGCAGCAAGGGGGCTGGAGAGGCGCTTGCCATGGGGATTCGGGGTGCTACCCTGGAAGGCAGCTGAGATCTCATTGGGCCTGGAAGATGAAGAAAGGCTTCCTGGGGAGCTGGCATCCAGCTGGGACGCGATTGAATGAAGAGGAGTCCATCACTGGCAGAGAAGAAGGAAGGCAGTGACTTTATTGGTGTGTGAGGCCCTCAATGTCCATAAGCCAATTTCCAGGGAAAACTCAGATGGGTCACATGGCCATCCCTGAGCTAATTTCTGTGACCAGGGGATGAGGTGCTGATCAGCCAGCCTGGGTCATGTGCCCATCTCAGAGGGCGCAGTGGGGTGCCAACGGTGGCACGAAGAACATCGCATGGCGTGGAAGAGGAGCTCTGGAAGGGAAATCAAGGGGGCTTGGTTTGGGTTCCCTGGAAAGCAGAGCAGGAGGCAAAGGCTCAAGGGCCACTCCTCGTTTGGGGTTGGTGACCACAGGGAGCAGGAGAGTGGAAAAGGGGACCTGGAAGGAGGGGAGCCAGTCCTAGAGTGGGTTATGGAGCCGGCCCTGGCTAGGCAACAACGTAACTGGTTGCTCAGTCTCCAGGGACCATCCTCCTAGAAGTTGTATAAATAACTGTTTCTCAGCACAGTGCTTTGGGGGAGAAAGTGAGAAGTGTTTGTCCACAGGCTCCCAGGTTCACCCATAGGCCGTTAATTGCCCGGAAATCACGGTTGTGCATGGGTGGATGCACCATCTCATTCTCTAACATCCGGGGAAGCCCCAAAGGCAAGAGATGCACAGCCTGGACCCGAGGCCAGAGGATGCTGGCTTGTGCAAGGATGAAGCCAGTCCACGTCCTCACAGAGGTGGTGGTCTCAGCAGTGGCTGGGGCTGGGGGTCAGTGACCCAAAGATAAATGAGAGGGTCCAAAGTGGCACATAGAGGTGTCTTACACAGAGGGAACTTGAGTGTGGGGCGAGAGGAGACTAGAGTGGCCACTGTCCTCCTCCAGACCATCCGGTCTCCTGCCTCTAACTGAAGCTGTGACCAGGACTGTCTGGCATTTGCACAAAGAGATACCCAGGGCTGGGCAGTCACTGGGTCACAGGAAGGCCAGCTGTCACTAGTGAGAACCAAGGGACAGTCTTGCATCCCCCGAAAAGAAATGAGCTCCTCTCTGTGGAGTCCAGAGAGGTCTTAAAAGGTTGCTCAGCAAATATCTAATTCAGCTAAAAGAAGGAGTAAGCCCCAGGACCCTTGCCTTCCTGCGTGTCTAGAGAAGTTCTGAAACAGAGCGCTTCGCTGTGGCGGTGGGGGAACCCTAAGTTAGACGGCCGGCTGTGAAGGTTTGCCAAAGGACCTGGAGGGGCGGCAAGCAGACGGGCGGCAGAACATCCTGAAGGAACCAGGTCCCCCAGCCCCAGCCCACGGCCTCAAGTCTCCACTGTGCAGGAGTCTGCTCATCTCACCGTGTCCTGCTCACACCCAGCCCTCCTCTCTCTGCGGGAGCCAGAAGGTCATGGAATCCAAGGAATTGGGTTCCATCCCTTGGCCTCGAGGGGAGGGGAGGGAGAGAGTGGCCCTTGGTGGCTGTTTGTGGGGCCCAGTCACCATCTACCTGTGCAGGGATGATCAAGCCTTCTGTAATTGGATGCGAACTTGGCCAACGTCAAAAAGGAAAGTGGAGAAGTGAGCTAGGGGCATCACAAAACTGTTAAAACGTGTGACCTTGATGACAGAAGATGACATTTAATATGAATCCAACACACAGGTCCCCAGCTGTGCTTGTCTGGCCCAGACACCCATTCCCCCACGGAGCCCTGGAGGACCTGTCAGAACGTTTAACCCACCATCCCATAACTTCCGGTTTCTTCTTCTGAGCCCCTTGACGGTGATCTTGGGAGGGCAGGGTCCACTTCCTGTTCCTGTCACGGGCCTGCCATGCTGCGGGCTCTCAGCCATACTCCAAGAGCCCCTGTTTCTTATCTTGGTCTACATGTCATGTCTACCCAGGCCAAGAGGCCGGCTATCAGGTCTGTGAGCTCCTAAAGGGCAGGGCTGGAGTCCTGCCATCTCTGTCCCCATTCCCGAGACAGGACCCAGCACATAGTAGGGCTTAAAACCACTTGTTGACTGAATCACTGACATCACCTCCTCACTCACTGCCTTTTTGGTTCCAACCCAGTCTGCAGCTGGGATGAGCCCAGTGATGTGCAAAGGAACTTCTCTTAACAATCTGGGAAACTGTGACGACAGCCTCTCTGAGCAGAGACAGGAGCAGAGGTGGTGAAGAGGGGGCTTCCTCATGGTTCCCGCCTCCCCAGGACACAAGTGTGGTGTTTTCACATGCTGTACAGCCTCTGCCCTGAGGAGGGGCGGCCGTGTGGCTGCCCCATGACACTGGGGGAATGCAGACTTCTGAGCCAGGGCATCTCATTCCTCAGGCTCTGGGCCACCCGAGAGGGCCACTGAAGCCCTGGGACTCAGCACAAATCACTGAAAACCTGTTCTTCCCCCCCAGTGTTTGCCCCAGTTCTGGCAAATGCGCGTTTTATCACCAGCAACACAACAACAGGCAACAACACAAAGAGAGTCGGAGAAGGTCCAACTGGAAACTTCCCTGCTCTCAGAAGCACAATCTCTGCTTGGCGGCTCGGCAAACTGCCCCGGGCGCCTTGGTGACAGCCGTCTCCTGGCAACAGTGGGCCAGATGGGGAGCTCAGGCGTTGCTGGGGGTCTCTGGAGTCAGCTGGGTGGGCTGTGTGGGGCAGCTCCACTGAGGGGCTCACCTAGGGGAGAAACGACCTGGGTGGGCGCTGGGGTCCACCACCATTGCAGGCCAGGGAGGTGGGTGCATCTGGGCTGGTCAGGGGCGAGGACGCCCTGTGATGCCTGGGAGAAGAGGGCACTCCTAAAGCAGGATGCGTCTCATTGCTCCAACCCCATATTGCGAGGCGCCCAACCACCATAACCCAGGCTGCCCTGCCCTCTCTGAACTGGGCATTTGTGTACACTTAGAGAATCAGATTGTTCCGTCTTTTGAAATGAGAAGAAAGGACTTTGCTCCCCGAACCGGTTAGAGCTGCCTCATTTCCCAAATTACATGGTGCTCTGTCAGATGGCTGCTCACTGCCTCTAACCGCCCGAATCCAGAGGGGCCTGGGCATCCCCCAGGATCGTCAGCTCCCTCCCCTGCTTCCTGCAGAAATTCCACAGCCAGGCCCCTGCAGAGTGGGCCCCCAGGCCTGCCACGGCCGCTGCACTAATGAACTGCTGTTGCTGGGGCTGCTCAGGCAGAGGTGGGGTAGGGGGTGGTCTCTCCTCTTCAAAGCCTGGACTCACCACTTCTTTCTCTTCTCCTGCTTCACCCTTTCCCTGCACAGTGGATGTTATCATGAAGGGAAGAGCTATAGGAGACACCCAGAGGTCGGCTACAGTTTTACAACATTAAATCGCTCCCAGTTAGTGGAAGCCGGTAGCGAGGGGCTTCATGTTGGGAGGGGTGGGCAATGTTAGCATTGTTCCTCGCGATGGGGGCTTGTGTCCCAACCCAGGGAAACTGATGGCCTAAATGGCCCTCCAGGGGTACCTGGGAAAGACTCTCGGGCACTTTGCTGCATCTCCAGAAGAAGGGGAGGAGAGGCTGGGGGCATCTCGGATGAGGGCACTAGATGCAGACGGGGAGACTAGAGAGAGATGTCAGAGGCAGATGCTGAAAGGATGAACGGTGGGAAAAATTTCCACCATCTCTGGACAATGTATGTGTTCTAGATTGTCTAATACTAATATTGAATTCTTTTGAGCCGTGGACTGTCCTTATACATTCTTCCAACAGTTGTAAGCTCAACAGAGAGCCTATTTAATCCTGCCAACAACCAAGTGACATATATATTGTTATCCTCAGTTTACAAAAGGGGAAACTGAGACTTGGAGAGGTTAAATAGCTTGTTCAAGTTCACTGTGGTAATTGGTCTCCAGAGATGGCCCCAAGCAATTTTGCCCCTTCCTGTGCACACATGCTGTTCCTCCCCTCAAGAGGTGGAACTTACACTCCCAACTCCTGAATCTGGGTTGGGCCCAGAACTGTTTTGACCAATAGAATGTAGAGGAAATGATGTACTGAGACCTCCAAGCCCAGGCATTGAGAAGGGTTGGCAGCTTCGGCTTCCTCCTTTTTGGAAAGCAGCCGCCATGATGTGGGGAAGCCCAAACAGTCGAGTGGAGAGGCCCATCTGGAGGGGAATCGAGGCTCTCGGCTGACCAGCCCAGCTGAGCTCTGAACTGATGCGGAGCTGTCTTAGACGGAGATCTTCTTTGCCCCCATAAAGACAACTCAGCTGATGACACACAGGGCAAAGTCAAGCTGTCCCCACTGAGCCCTGCTCAAACTGTAAAATCTCGAGCAAATACCTGCTCTTTTAAGCCACAGGTTTTGCAGTGTTTATTATGCAGCAATCGATAACCCACACAATCACACAGCCCGTATGTGGCGGAAATGGGATTCAAATCCAGGTCTGGAAGTCCGGAGTCCACTCTCTTACCACCGTCCCCTGGGCTGAACTGCCACCACTGATGTATAGGATATGATCAAATTTCTGACCCTTCTCCCGAGATGAGGCTGTGCAACCTTCCTTTCATGTCCAAGATGCAGGCTGGGCATCTCCGTCCCCAGGAACCCTCGAGCATCAGAACATTCTTCCTCACACAGCTCCCTGAACTCCCAGCCCAGCCAGAGGATGCAGAGCTGGCCTCGGGGTCAGACTCATCGCTCTAGCCCCTTCCCAGCTATAGAATCAGCCGCCCGGGATGCCCATGGGGGGCCTGCAAGGCCTAAACAATATGTAGACCTAATGAAGTTTTTACACCCTGTCCCTTCTCCCCACATCTCTCCTCGAGGTGTAGATAAAGGTCCCGTGAGCTGAGAGGAAGAAAGGTCAGTGAGGCAAGGTGAGGTCGCAGAGAGGGGGCCCTGGGTCCTCCTGTCTCTATCCCCTGAGGTTAACTCCATAGAGGAGACTTGTTAACTCCCCTCAGGGACTCCAAAATAATGGACTTATAAAGGAGGTGACCCCAGATCCATCCTGCAACTCTTGCCCATGTCTCCCTCCAGGCTCGCCGAAAGGACAGAACATTTCTAAGGAGAGACTAATCAGAGAGTCCCCATCACGTGCCTCTGCCTTTGCCTGGTGAGAAGGGCTTCCGTGACACTGCCAGAGAGCTTGATACTTGTCCCCTGCTCTTGGGAGCCGGAGGACCCTGAGGATCCGGTGTGTGACAAGCTCCGGAGGAAGCTAATGGTGAGCATGGTGGCTGGAGCTGCCTGCTTGGACCACAGAGCAAGGAGAGGCGGCTGTGCCAGGAGCAGCCCACACTGCTGCAACCGGTAGCATCAAAGGGTATGCGAATGGTTCAGAAGCTGGGCAGGGTCACTTAGATCCAGCTCAAGAAGACGAGCCAGTGGAGCGTTCACCTGGGTGGAGGTGCAGCGAGAGGTGAGGCTGGGGGTTGGATCAAAGACTCCCACAGGTGCCAGACAACACAAATGCTCCCGCCCCTCTCTCCTCCCCCTGCACCACCCCCAACCCAATCATCCGAGTGGCCTGCTGAGGAGGGAGGGTGGCAGCATGAGGTCGGGGAGTGGAGAAGAAGCTGGGCAAGCTCTCCTTTGCCGGGCCGGCTTCCTGTGTGGCGGAGTCCTCTGATGGTGGCAGGGAGCAGCTTCCGCTTCAAATGAACTTTGGAATCTCGACTATTTTTCATAACTAGACATTGTAATTACTGAAATCGGATTTTTGCGGCTACAAGTGACCCAAGGAATTTTTATTATCTTGGACTGACCTGAAAAATCAAGAAACCTACCTTAGATTTCATCCAAGGTCAGGGGAGAATTAACCCCACTGAGCAGGTTTGAAAAAGGAGTGAGGAAGAAAGGATTAAGTCGTTTTCTGATTATATCCTACACGGCTCTCTTGCTTAATAAAGCCGTTACACCAGCAACAGGAAGAATTCTGGCTAACTTCGACAGAAAGGGATTTATTGACATGACACTGGGTGGCTCAGAGAATCACTGGTGGGCTGGAGAAGCAGCTCCAGCAATTGGCAAAAAGGGAAAATGGTCTAAAGTAGACAACAGAACCATGGAGAGGATGCCACCACCTCCTGTCCACAGGGCTCTGTGCAATGCGGTCTTTACTGTCCCGTGTCCCCCATATTTCTTGAAATTATAATAGAAGGCAGCCACTGTCTCCCATCAAATCTGTTGAGGGGCCGGCCCCATGGCCGAGTGGTTAAGTTCGCGCACTGTGTTTCGGCGGCCCAGGGTTTCGCCAGTTCAAATCCGGGGCACAGACATGGCGCCACTCATCAAGCCATGCTGAGGTGGCGTCCCACATGCCACAACTAGAAGGACCCAGAACTAAAAATACACAACTATGTACTGGGGGGCTTTTGGAGAAAAAGGAAAAATAAAATCCTTAAAAAAAAAACCAAAAAAACAAATCTCTGTTGATGGGGAAGACCCCAAATACAGGAACATGATTCAGATGCTGGGCCTTACGGGGTGGCAGAGGAGCTGGCAAAAATTAACATCTACTAAAAGGGTGACCCCTTAATTGACTGAGCTTAAAACTTAAGCAATGGCTGAGTTTACCCCAAAATGACCAAGATTACATTTTCTGCCACCAGGCTTAAATGGGGATTTGAAAACTAGATTGTCACACAAAATAGATTATTACAGCAAAATAAAGACATCTTTTTTTGCACTCCTGAGTTTGTGGCTATGAAAGTCACACTCACCCCAGAGATAATGCAAGAAATGAACAAAATAAATCAATGAAAGCCTGGGGCATATGCTTGAACACTGGCCCCGCTCAGTGTTGGACAAGGATGCTAGTCAAAGTCGCCCACCGCCTTCCTCCATCCCCCTCTTACTGCTCCCCCTAGTATTTCACTGCTGCCCCTGTTCCCTGTCTGGTCAGTCCTCCTCAGGTGCATAGCCCTTGCTCAGGGGGGCCAGACAGGACACCTTAACTCCCAGTGACAGGACTTTTCCTTTAACAGGTGGGAGGCTGGCACAGCGACCTTCGTCTGCTCTTGTGACTCTGGCTGCTGGAACCTGTGAGACGCACAGCAGGGACGAGGAGACGCCAGTGGTGGGCAGCAGTGTCAGGGCATCACTGATGCTCTGGACTCACCACCTATCCCTGGTGCCCCCAAGCCTTGGGCTCCAAGCCTCCCTTCCAGCCCCCAAGCACCCTTAGGGGCCTCAGCCCCAAGAGGACCATAGACTCTAACATCCTGCCCTGTGTCCTTTGGCCCATAGAGGGCGTACTTCTCTTCCCTGTTGCATTTTCCCCACCTTCTGCCATTCCTCCTCCTCCTTCAAAGCTCAGGTGAATCCCCAGGAAGCCTGCTCTGGTCACTGCTCCGTCTCTCCCTGCTCTGAGGCCCATGCTGCCAGGCCACGTGCAAACCACGTGTTCTCAAAGCTGGAAAAGACCTTCAGAACAACTTAGTCCAAATTCTCCATTTTAGAGAGGGGCACGTTGGAGCCCAGAGCCCATGTTAGCCCATCACAGCTGTACAGCACTCCGGTGGTCAACGGCAGAGCCCAGATTCCCTGGAGCTCCAGACACAGGCCCCTCTTTTCCCTCCCGGGACGCTGCCTCAGGAGTCTGCTTCCTATGCGCTATGCCTCCCGACACGGGCATGTCCCATGGCGATGGGCGTTCTCCTGGGGCAGGCAGCTGGTGGTACCCACAGCGCACCAGGCATCCCTGGGGTGGGCAGGGGCCAGTCCACCATTTGCTTCCTAAGATTATTGAAGCTCTGAGGTCGCTGATAAGTAAGACTCCCACACCAGGGTGGTAACTCCTTCAGGCAGAAGGCTGAGAGCAGTTTCCATGGAGATCGCCCAGGCTCTGGTTTCCATAGCAACACTTGCAGCAGGTTACCGAGCTTCCTATTTATGTCAACTTAACATTTCCAACCGCTCCATTCTTCAGGCCGAACCTGGGCTTAACATGGGGCTTCCTTTCCAGGATGGGTGACAAACCTCAAAGGCCAGAGGGGAAATGGGTGACACTGTGGGTAGATAGCTGAAAGTGAGGACATCGCCTCAGCCAGCAGGCCCTCCTCCGTCTCGGCTGCGCGGTGTAGATGTGCCGAGACATACACATGCTTAAATTATAGAAAGAATACATCTTCATGACTCGGAGAGACACAGTCATACAGCTCCTTGCCATCCCTACTCTCCAGAGGCAACTGCTGTTGCTTGACTTCGAGCCTTCCAGAAGCAGCACATGCACATCCATGGAGCTATCTTTTAGAAAATTCACAAATGGGGGATGTATTCTTGCTCTGCCACCTGCTTCACCCTAATTATAGATCTTGGAGAACTCTACACATCAGCACAAATAGATCCACCTTATTCTTCGGAATGGCAAGGAAATATTGCACCTTGTTTAAAGTCAGTCCCCAGTTGAGGAACTTTTGTTTTCCGTTTTTTGCTGTTACAACAATAAATATCCGTGTACCTATATTTTGTATACATGTTCGAGTACGTCCATAGGACAAATTCCCAGCAGTGACATTGCTGGGTCAAGCACACTGCATTTTAAAATTTGGACTTCTGAAATTTCGTTCTTGTCCAACCAGTTTACGGCCATTATTGGTACAAGCGGGTTGTACACACTTGAGACGACTGCGTATTATTAAACTGAAGGAAAACCAAACCACCAAAACAATCTCCCCAACTCATTCTGAGACCAGTAAAACTTTAACACAAAAGCCTGAAGAAGAGAGTATGAGAAAGGAAAATTACAGGCCAATCTTACTAAGAAACGTGTATCTAAAACTCCTAAACAAAATATTAGCAAACAGAATCTAATAGTGTAGAAACAAATAATACATCACGACCAAAACAGTTATTAATGTTATTCACCACGTTAACAAATTAAAAGGGGGAAAACATGTGATCGTATGGACAGATACAGAAAAAAACATTTGGCAAAAGAATTCAACATCTATCCCGAGCTAAAAATGAAAACTAGGAATGGAAGACAACTGTAACCTCAAAAAGAGTATCCTCCCAATCTGTATAGCTAAAACCATTCTCAGGGTGAATTCCTTTTAAAATCAAGAATAAAACAAGATTTGTGACGATCGCCATGGCACCAGAGCTTCTAGTCAGTGTGGTAGGATAAAAAAAGAAATGAAAGTTTTAATTATTTGAATGGAAGAAACAAAACCTATTCATAGTCAATACAATTGCTGATGTAGAAAACACAAAAGAATCTTCAGATCACCTCTTAGAATAAGAAGGGCAGCTCGGCAAGTTTGCTGGATCAATACTCAAAAATAAATTACATTTATGCACACTAGCAACAAAGAGTTATAATTATTAATTATAATAACAAATATAAGAGACTTAGGAATCAGTCTAACTAAAGATTTGCAAAACCTCTATTGAGAAAAGTCTAAAACTGTACTGGCAGATATTCAGATCCAAATAAATTTTTAAAATATTGTGTTTATGGATCAGGACACTAAATATCTTAACAATTTCAATTCTTTCCAAGTGGATCTATAGATTTAATACAAGTCCAAGAAAAACCTCAACAGAGTTTTTCAAGAGACTTGATAAATTGTTTCTAAAATGCTCATGAAAACAAAAGGCGAGAACAGGCAGGCACTGCTGGAGACAGTGAAGGTAGGGGACTACCAGACATCAAGACTTATTTTAAGTGTGGTTATGGCTCAAAGGACAGCCCCACTAGGACAGATTAGAGAGCCCAGCAACAGACCTCACGCACACGGAAACTTGATCATTGCAGACGCTGCCGCTCAGCGGTTCTCCCTACCTCACACCATACCAGGGAATCAACTCCAGGGGATGTTTAAATGTAATATATAAAACTTTAAAAGAATTAGAAGAAAATATAGGACAATGTCTCTTCAGTCTTGGGGTAGGAAAGATTTCTGAAGCAAGAACGAAAAAGCCCTAACCATAGAGAAAAAGATGGATAAATTTGACTACATTAAAACCAATAATTTCTGCTCATTAAAGAGACAACAAAGAAAATAAGGAGAGAAGTCACAAACGTGGGTAAGATCAATGATGAAATATATAAAGATTATATTAAATATGTAAAGAACTCCTACAAGTCAATAAGAAGAAAACAAAGCATCCAATAGAAACATAGGCCAAAGAACACAAATAGGCATTTTATAGAAAAGAAAATTTGAGGATCTGATAAACTTGAAACTTGCTCCACTTTCTCAGTAATCAGGGAAATGAAAATTAAAACCATAGTGAAATATCCTTTTACTCCCAATCCATTGGCAAAAAAATCCCAAGGGTTGTTAATATTAAGTATTGACAAAGACTTGGAACAAGAACACCTATGCAACGCAGGTGGGGGTGTAAATTGGTCCAACTCCTCCTAAAAAACAATTTGGTAGAATTTTCTGAGTTGAGCGTTACATTCTGTGTGAGCCAATGATTCCCTTTCTAGGTGAACATAGTGGAGAAACCCTTGCACAGATGTGCCAGAAGCCTTGTATAACTTCATTAAAGCATTGTTGTAACAGTAAAAAATCGGGAAGAATCTAAATATTTGTTGTTAGGAGGATAGGTAATTAAATTGTATATTCACACAATGGACATGGGAATTAAATACTATTGCAGGCATCGACACGGATGAATCTTTGAAATATGAGGTGGCGGGGAGAAGCAAGTCAGAGAATAATACACGTATTTTATTACAACTTTTATAATGTTCAAATCCAAGCAAAACTACATTAGGAGTTCATAGATATGTGGTAGAATTCTAAAGCAAAACAAAGAAATTCAGGGTGGGAGTTACCTGGATTGGCTAATTAATATAAAGGAATTGGTAATATATAGAAAATTGACAAATTTTCACAGTTGTCTAGGGACCTAAGAATAGGTGTGTCTTTAATGTCCCCCACAGGATATTGAGGTGAGGTGGGGATGGAGAGTAGGGGCTGGGATGATGTGGGAGTCTGTGAATGTGGGAGCCTATGATTTCTTGCATCCCTGAGTATGCCTGATTCTCCCCACGTCTACAGGTGGTCTATTTCCTCTCTACTTGTATCTGGGTTGGTTTTGTGACTTACTTTGACCAACAATGCAATGAAGTAACATCCTGGAACTGCAGATTGCAGGCCTTAAGAGGCCTGGCAGCTTCGGCTTCCCCTCTCACGCAGCTCAGTTGCCAAACCGTGAGGAAGGCCAGGATAGACACTGATTGGAGGCTGGTGAAGGGAGGCCCTGGAGAGGAGGGGCCGTCTTCGATGTGCAGCCTAGCCAAGCTCCCAGCTGAATGCAAAGCAGGAGAGAGCAGCTAGCCCACAAGGGCTACTAGCATCAGTCAGCCAGCCAAACTCCTTCATGCTGCAGACTCAGGAAAAATAGTAAACTGCTGTTAGGCCGTTAAGTTCTGGAGCGGTCCGTTCTGCTGCAGCAAAGGGAGAGGTGTGTGCAAGGATTCAGTGGCATTGGCATCTTTCATTTCATAAGTTGGCTGGTAAGTTTCCAGATATACAAGGGTCATTATGCTTTATAACTTACATACCAGTGATTTAAGTATTTTGTATATATTAAATGTTTCACAATATAAAATATGTAAAAAAAAAAACCACTTCGAAACCCTGACGACGTACAAAAATCCATCTCCCTAGTTTTTTTATTTTCTATGTAACTATGATTAAACACCTTTTCATGTTTAAGCATTGATCCATTTGTATTTCTCTGTGAACTGCCTGTTCATATTCTTTGCCTGTTTACCTACTGGGTTGTTCATTTTCCCAAGAGTTTTGATATTAAGGAAAATAGCCCTTTTTATGTCCTGTTTCAGAGACATCTCTCCTAGTTTGTTGCTTCTAGAACTTTTTGACTTTGTGGTCTGTTTTGTTGTACGTAAATTCTAGTTTTTCATAGTCCCAAGTTTTTCTTGATGGGGATCATGCTCAGAAAGGTCTTTCTCCTCCAAGATTATCTTTTAAACTGTCTCTTTTGAAGTTCTTATGGTTTCATTACACACTTAAAACTTTTGATCCATCCAGAAGTAATTTTGATACAAGGAAGTGGGATCCAGGTTAATTTTTTATCAAAATGGCTACCCAGTTGTTCCATTAAAAAGAACCCTCCAGTAAATCTCCTTGTATTGAAGTCAACTTCCGGGTCCTCCATTGCGTCCCATTGATCTTTTCCTTTGCTCCACCAAACTCTTTAATTACACTATTTTATAATGTTTAGTATCTGGAGGCTGTTCTTTCCACTTTTCAGGATTTACCTGGCTATTCCCCATTTTTACTTTCCCAAAACAAGTGAATGTATCAAGTTTAAAAAAAATAAACCCTTTTGGCATTTTAATTGCGATTGTCTTGCACTTACAGTGGCAATCTAACAAAACCCAACATGTTTGCAAGATTGTCTTTGGATCTGAGAACAAGGCGTGTCTGCACTAATTGGAGTCACTTATGTTCCTCACCGGATTATAGAACCTGTGAACCAAGGGTGGAGGCACCCATCCTTGTCCCCGGGGCAGGACCCAGGTCCCACCTCTGGGGTCCACTCAGCTAAGGCGCTGAGCTGCTCTCCTCTCACTTCCTTCTCTGCAGAAATGTGACCGTGTGACTCATGCCAAACCTCAGCTCAGATCCACCAAGATGGTTACTAATTGCCCAGATATTGTGGCGAACACGACACCGTCCTTGTGCTTAAGGACAAGCAATAATGATGTCATCTCCTGTGTAGAACAGAACGGGATGGTTTACAGGCACTTAAAAAGCAGCATGACCTTGGGGCAAGTTGCGTAAGCTCTGAGCCCTTCCTTCTCCCTCACCTGTAAGACGTGACTCTCCCAGGCTGAGTGGGGTGAGGATGGAGGGAGAGAATGAACCAGGCAACGGGCCCACCTCTTCAGGGGCCAGACGTCAAGGCCTGCGGACTTCTCCTGCCCGCCGCCCCCACCATGCCCAGCCTACGGGATGGAGGAGGGGCCCTCACTCAGCCGGCACCACCCCCCACCCCCCGCCCTGCACCCACCCCCACCAGACACTCCCAAGTCAAAGTCAGAAGTCAAAGATTTTTATTGTTCTACAGACACTTCTGAAAAGAGATCTAACTGAGAAAATATACAAAGCATTTAAGAGTTTCATCTCCAGAGAGCACCTAAGTCTGACTGGAGGCGTCGAGGCCCTCCTCTTCAAGGCTCAGGGCTGAGAACGGTTAGCATATTGAACGATCAGTAAAAACATGCAAAAGTGAGAAGGAAAAGGAAAAATGTTGCATTCCCCCAAAAGCAGAGGGGGACGGAATTTCAGAACAAAGAAGGGGCAGGGTGTACAAGTACCAGGTGGCTCTCCCTCCCCCGACGTTATCTTTACAACAGCTCTAAGCTTGGAGAGCAATGGGCCCCACCCCCTCAGCAGGACCTACTGCTCATCGCTCAGTGCTCAGCCCCCAGCCCCCTGCAGGGCGAGAAGAGACCCTTTCCTGCCTCCTCCTCTGTGGCCGCAGCTGCAGGGCCCTGGCTTGTGCGGCTTGTGCTCCTGGCGGGGCCAGGGCTGGGGGCCCGGCTCCTCCTTTCTTTGGTTCCACTGGGACAACGAACGATTGTGCTTGACAGACTCATCCCCACCCCCCACACTCCAGGCTCCTGCAGGTGGGCCGAAGGCACTGACAGGAGGCCTGGGGAGACCCCAGGTCAGCCGCCTTCCCTTGTGCTCTGGGTGGGTCAACCCCGGGCACATCCTCCCCATCCTCAGCCCAGGCCTGGGAATCCGGACACAGGAGGAAGTATGCCACCCAAGGAAAAAGCCTTTTGGGACTTTCCCGACTGTGCAGACATTTCTGAACCCCACTCCACACCCCTCTCCCGCCCCATCCCCTTGCCCAGGGCCCCCCTAGAATGCCTGGCTCCTCTGTCCAGTCCTTCCCCAGGGCTGCCAGTGCAGCTGTGGACCGGGCCCAGAGGACCCAACTTCAAGAAGGTGGTCTCAGAAACCATCTTAGGGCGCCCCCTCCATCCCCAGACCCAGGAGGTCAGCAGGGGTGGGGGCTCGGAGAGGTCACGGCTCTGGTACAGGGAGGTGGGTGGGGCCGGAGCGGAACGGAGACACGTCACATCTATGGAAAGGCGTCCAGGGTACAAGCGAAGCGAGGGGAAGGAGGGCCAGAGAGTGGCCGGAAGAGGAGGGGTACAGGGCCGGGGCCTGGAGGAGGGGTCTTCACACCACCCCGCAGATGAGCGTCTCCACCACAAAGGTGTTCTCGAAGTGGCGGATGGCATTACAGTTCTTGGCCCCACGCTTGTTGATCCCTGGGAGGGAACAGAGAAACCCCAGTGAGGCCTGGGTCCTGGCTCGGGACTGGCTGGGCCACAAAGGCTTCCAGCCTCAGAGCCCGAGTGGGACCTCAGAACCCGGGGATGGGAGGGGGGCAGAAACGACACCCCGATTCACCCACTGGCAGAACAGTGAAATGGTGAGAGCTCAGGAGCTAGAATCAGACTGCCCAGCTCTGCCATCTTCCTGCTGTGTGAACTTAGGGGTGTTAATTAACCTCTCTGTGCCTGTTTCCAAAGCTTTAAAAGGGGGGGGGCAATGATAATAATAATGATAATAATAAGTTACACTCTTTAAGAAGGACATAAAGAGCATAAAACAGTGCCTGGCACATAGTTAATGCTTAATTAACATTAGCTGTTATTATTGCTGCTGCTCTACGAGCCCTGACAGCTGGTCTCCAGCTATGGGGCCAAGGGCCAGGGCCAAGGTAGGTGGAGCCAGCCACTCACGCCTCCGGGTAGCCCGGCGCCGCAGCCGGTAGGTGTCCTTCCCGCTGCACAGGTGGTAGATGAAGGAGCCCAGGGCCTCCTTGTCGCTGACGTGCTCCGTGACCACCATCTCCTCCTGGATGATGTATGTCTGCGGGAGGTAGGTCCCTCTCTGCAGAAGGAACAGCCACCGCGCTGGGTCAGCAACCAGGGCTCCCCTCCCGAGGTCTCTGCTTGTCCCCCGGCCCCTCCCCTTGTCACCATCCTCCTGCTCACTGAGCTGGCTCCCCCCAACACCTGAGATGCCCATCCACCGACTCCCACCTCTCTCATCCAGAGGCCCCACGGTGTCCCCAGGCACTTCCCGCTTGTGCCCAGCGCCCGCACGGCTGTGAATCATGTGTGTGTGCAAGTCTGGTCTCCCACCCTAGGGGGAGTGCTCCTGGGGGCTCTGCCGACTTGGGGCGTGGCCGTGAACGCTAAGGAAGCTGGTCTCAGGCTCCTTCACAAGTGAGGGAGGCAGAAGCATGGAGGGAGAAGAAAAGAAGAGCATTGACTCCGGGATGTGGGAGAAGGGGGATGGAGGAGGGGGCCAGTTCGGGGTACTGGGGACAGCAATGCCCCTGCGCACTGCTACCCTCTGCGACAGAAACCTCTCTTA